>NW_020697422.1:0-28721 GCF_002925995.2 Terrapene triunguis | reverse complement strand
CCCCCTTATACGGTGTTCCACAAGGACAAGGTGCAGCTTCGCCCCCATCCTGCCTTTCTTCCGAAGGTGGTATCACCTTTCCATGTAAACCAGGATATATTTCTCCCGGTCTTCCATCCGAAACCGCACGCTACTCGTCAAGACCAGCGTTTACATTCTTTGGACGTTCGCAGGGCCCTGGCTTTCTATATTGACCGGACAAAGCCATTTAGGAAAACGACGCAACTCTTCGTTGCGGTGGCTGACCGGATGAAAGGATCACCGGTCTCTTCACAGTGCCTGTCCTCTTGGATTACGTCCTGCATTCGTGCTTGCTACGACCTGGCCGGTGTACCAAAGCCACACCTCACTGCTCATTCCACGAGGGCCCAGGCCTCCTCGACTGCCTTCCTGGCTCAAGTACCGATCCAGGACATTTGTAGAGCTGCAGTTTGGTCATCGGTCCACACATTTGCTACTCACTATGCGCTGGTGCAACAATCCAGAGACGATGCTGCTTTCGGGTCAGCGGTTCTGCACACAGCAATGTCTCACTCCGACCCCGCCACCTAGGTGGGGCTTGGGAGTCACCTAACTGGAATGGATATGAGCAAGCACTCGAAGAAGAAAAGACGGTTACTCACCGTTGTAACTGTTGTTCTTCGAGATGTGTTGCTCATATCCATTCCAAACCCGCCCCCCTTCCCCACTGTCGGAGTAGCCGGCAAGAAGGAACTGAGGGGGCGCTGGGTCGGCTGGGGTATATATCCAGCGCCATGAAGGCGCCACTCCAGGGGGCTCCACAGCCGACCCACCGGGTGTTGCTAGGGTAGAAAATTCTCCGACGATCGTGCACGCGGCGCGCGCACACCTAATTGGAATGGATATGAGCAACACATCTCGAAGAACAACAGTTACAACGGTGAGTAACCGTCTTTTCTTGCCACCATAGCTGAGATTCTCCTTACCATCAAAGGCCTATTAACAAGAGGCTCCTGTGAGCCACTTCTGCCTCCTCAGTGAGTTTCTACTAAAATAATTCCACCCCCACTCTCTTCTGCAGCTTATTGGCAGCATAAACGTTTCTACACAGAACACCTTGTCTTCCCTCTCAGTCTTGGCTGCTTAGAGATTATACCCATCTATACTGACATTCCACCAAATTCCAGTTACGCCCACTGCATCATAGTCTCCATCATTTAGTAGCCCTTCCAGTTTGGCTTGCTTGTTTCTGTGCAGTTGTGTACAAACATTTTAGTACATCGATACTTGTATTATTTAGCTTTTGTCTCAGAAGATCATCATCTTCTGCTTTACTTCATAGGCTAGAAGTACAGGCCTAGTCATTTGAGTAAAGCAAAAGCTCCCTTTCTCCCCTTTCTCTACCGAGTTTAAAGGAAGTGGAAGGGAGGGATGCAGAAGGGACAAGCTGGTTGAGGGTTGGGGGAGAGGGAATGAGGAGTTCAAACTTCCATAGACACTAACAGTCATCTCTGACTCTGCCACAGAGGGAAGGGAAAGAGATGCATCTCTTCCCTATTGCCAGAAACTTCCCTTTCCACCATCCTCTGCCTGGTGCCAAAACTCCCCGCTGTCCCCAATTCAGCTGCAAAAACAACTTCCCCCGGACAACTTTTAAGGCCTTGTCTGCACAAGAAAGTTGCACCGGTTTCATTAAAGGTGTGATCTGAAACTGATTTTGTCAAACTGATGCAACTTTCTTGTGTAGACAAGGTCTCATATATTTATACATTTTGGGTGAAATCCTGGCCCCGTTGACTTTACCTTGAAATTCAACAGCAGACTAAAATTAATTGAATTTAACGTGATTCGCTTACTTTGCATACAAAGTGTATTACTTATTTTCATATGTATGTTAGCAAAAACCTCCATTTTTTTTTAATTCACCAGAATCTGCTGCAGAGTTTCCAGAGCGCTGCCTTGGTGTTGCATGAAAACTAGATGCCTTGCTATTGAATTTAGGTCCATCTTGTCCCAGAGAAACCACGTTTGTTAATAGCACATAGCACATGTGTAGCACTTTTCCTATTCAAAACACTTCATGAACATTAACTATTGTAAACAATAAGGCCATCTATAAGGTACTTGACTGATCAATTATTCTGTATTCCTCTAATTATTCTTATAGTGAAATAACACTGAAGATAATATGTTAATTGCATGTACAGTATGTAAGCAGACAGTGCAATTCCTTACAGTATGTGTGGGGATTGGGCTTAAATTTGGAGATGGAATATGTATTGTTTGTACAGTTGTGTGATAAATTACTGGCAAATAGAAGCACAGATGGCTTTGCCCTAAGATCAGGCATCACATGCCAGAAATTATCTGGGAAATTGTCATTTTAAAAATAACTCTAGAACAAGTGCCAAGTTTTGAAGGATCCATGTGTCTAATAAACAGATATAAACATCAACAGTGTCCAAAGCTTAAATATATTTGGATTATACTATGGCTATGGAAAACATGCACAATTATCACCTATCTGCTAGTAAAAATGAAATCTCTTCATATATCTTTTGTGCTTTTAATCAGGAACTGGAATTCTTTAATTGCTATGGAATGAATGGACCAAATAGTCACTCTAAATTAAGTTCTAGTTACCTAAGGAAGTTCAAGCAATTATAAAGTCAGGAGAATTTTTGTATTAGTTGTTTAAAGTTATTACACTTTTAGGGCCTAATTATTTAGGAACTGATTCACAGCTCTTATTGTCTTCCATCAGATTTAGGAGTACTCAGCGCTACTGAAATTCAGGCTTTGAGTTTATTAATACTTCAAAGTCAAATTATTGCAGTTTATTAAAGTTGTTGTAACTTTTCAGTTTATTAAAATTGTATTTATTACATACAGTAATTAAACAATGGTTGTTACATTACTATTCCTGATAATAGTCTTTTGCTTCACCAGAAAGTGACATCAGGTTATTCAGGGCCCTATAATTTTCACTATGATGCAGAGATAAGAATGAACTAGATCGCATTCGCTGTGCAGTTAACACTTGTGCTTCTCCAAGGGGTGAGTGCTGCCATGTGTCAGTGACAACTGTCAACTCCTCTCCCCTTCCTCCGCCTCCTCCTCTCTCTGAGACAGGAATGTTGATCTCTCATCTCTGTAATCCATCACCTGTCTGAATCTGTCCTTGTGTCACTTGCATATATGGACAAGTTAGAATGGCAACTTGTGACGTTGTGCTGCTAAAAACGGCTCCAGCTCCCTTCAGCTCTTTGTTTTAACAATGTCCTCCAGTGAAAGAAATTCAAAGGACATTTGATCACACAAGCCTTGGAATTATTTCAAGGAAACTAACCCGGAAACTGACCGACGGTACCCTTTTATTCTGGACATATGCACCTTGGAACAGCTAGGAGATGAGCACTTCTCTGAATTACAAGTCCTTTTCCAAAGAGCAGCAAACCATGGATAACCTGGAGAAACAACTTATTTGTCCCATCTGTTTAGAGATGTTTACTAAACCTGTGGTCATCCTTCCCTGTCAGCATAACCTGTGTAGAAAATGTGCCAGCGATATTTTCCAGGTAGGTTTATTTCAGTATGAAGATTTGCAGGTATAAATATCATTTCCCCAAGGCAAAAGGGAGGGGAGAATTTACACGATCAGTTTATTTGCTGTTAAGAATTTGCAAGTTTTTTAAAAAGGCATAAATAGAAGCTACTTAGACAGGAAACATCTCTGTTTGTCTCTCTCCGCCTGGAGATCTGTGGGGGAAGATCCTCTGCTGCTGTGAGTTGTCATATGGTGTTTACATGTATGGTATCCATATATAGAGGCAACTTGTACCAGCAGAGGATTTGCCCCCTTGTCTTTTACATTTTGACCTATTTTTTGCATTTATTTTTATTCAGACTGAATTTTTAATTTCAAGTATTTAGAGCCAGGAAGATGTATCAGAGGCAGGGCCACCTTGGGTTGAGGGGAGCGTAAACGGGACAGTTTGCCCCTGGCCCCCAAAATGATGGAGAGGTGGCCGGGACGAATCTGAGTGAGAGCATTGTGACCTGGTGCCCTGGGTGGCAGTGCCACTTAGGTTTGGTGCCTGCCACTGACAGTGCAGGTAGCCACTTGCCCAGCCTGACCAGGTCCAGATACCACCACTGCCACTGTGCTCATTGCACCGGGCCCAAGGGAATGCACCAGGCCTGGAGCCCGAAGTAGGGACCAGATCAGAGATACTGCTCCAGAGCTCAGGGAGAGGTGGGATTTGGAGCAGCCCCCTGGCTGCATGCAGGGCAGACCCCTCACAAGCCTGGGCCTTCTATGGCACCGTCTCACCCCACCTCCTTAAACTCTTTCATCTCCATAATAATTTTTTGGAAGGATGGGGGAGGGGCTTCATTTTCAGATTTTGCCCAGGGCCCCCCAAAATCTCTGTGCAGCCCTGAAAAATGTTTACAAGTATTTAATTTCAAAATCATTTTTGTTCTAGCACTATAGAATGGTATGTTTATCTCTAGCACAGGTTGTTGCAATATTATTAGCTGGCAGGTGCTAAGTGAAGTGATATTGGGCCATAACTTTCATCTGGGGATTTTTAAGTCAATTGAGAGTCCTGCTTTAAGGACCTGATCCAAAGATCATTGGAGTCCTGAGAGTGTTTTCACTGACTTCAGTGGGCTTTTGGTTAGATCTGAAATAGGTGGCCTGATATGTGCCTTGTTTTGTGAAAATTAAGGCCATTATTAGAATAACCACAGTGTTAAAAAAAAAGTTAGACATGGCCTTATTCACCTTAATTTTACTGCTTGGCAAGAACAGGCCTCTAACCCATATCTGCCAACCAGAGGAGGCACCACTATGGCATCAGGTGGTCGATTTCGCTGTCCCTCCTGCAGACATGAAGTGGTTCTGGACAGACATGGTGTGTATGGACTTCAAAGGAACCTATTAGTGGAAAATATCATTGACATATACAAGCAGGAGTCCACCAGGTAACATACTAATTTGTATCCTTAAAATAATATTTACCATACAAGATGTTGCAGCTTATGACATTCTCGTAGTCTACCTTTCTTTCCTTTGCTTTGTGAGTTGTTAGTTCTATTTATTTTATTTTATCTTTTGGAGCTGGTGGAGGTTTACTATACTGAGAGACTGGAATGATATCATAAGTGCCTCGGTCTTTATTGTGGAATGAAATCAGCCCTCACTTATTATTCTATATCACTTGACAGAATGCAATGTTAAAATAGGTGCTGATTTTTTGCTTCCCACATATGGAATCTGATTCTGCAGTCCTTATTCACATGCATGATCCTTAGTCATGCAAGCAGAGTCCTTGAAGTCAATTGGGTTAGTCACATGAGTAAGGAAAGAAGGGTCTCACCCATTTACTCATCTTACAAATTTTTCAAAACTTGGATGTTCCACAGTTTGTTTTCAGTCCATGTATTCCTGTCTGTAAAAGGTGCCAGCACTTGTTAGGAAGCCCTGAGGAACAAATAGAGTGCGAACAAATATATTTGAATTATACTCAGAAGCCATTCTGCATCAGAATACTGAATCATCAATATTTTAAAAAAACATTCCTGTAAGCTTGGGATGTGAACTCATGAAATCAAGTTTTATTTAGGCCTCACTTTCTGTACAGAAGAGAATGAAAAGGCCAAAAATAACAGTTCACGACAACACAGTGTAGCTATGCAAAGGAAAACCAAAATCCTGGAGGGGAAGCCTGAGTTAACCCTAAAAAGTAAGATTAACACTAAGGATGCATAGCTGAGCCAGCAGTAGAACGTTACTATTTTCTTTCTTACCAAGTGATAAGCAGGAAAGGTGCTCACACGTCACTGATCATACTTCCGTTTAAATCACAGAGAAGAAAATCTAAATAGCAAACCCAGTCTTGCTCAAGCCAGTAATCCTTATCAACTCAAGCAGACTTCAGTGTGAGTGAGGGGCTGCTTGCAGCATTGGTTTCATGCTGAATGCTGCCTTTTAGTGGCAGGCTGGTTGGTTATTGTTTTCCCTTATTAATTACCAGCTTACAAACCTTTTTGTCAACGAGACCATGTAAGACAGTTTGAGTAGAAAATCACAAATCAACCACAAAGAATGCCAACAAAGAATAGCACATATCCACTGAGTTAGTGGAAACTTTGTCAAATATTTACTTTATGTATCAAACTGTGCCCGGCACCCTGTGATGGTGTACAAGGGGAGGAAGGGTAAGGAGACCCAATTGCAGTTGTTGTATTCCCTTCTGCACAAAAACTGCTCCTGGCTAGCGAATCTAACTACACCAAATGATGCAGGAAGGCAGAGGAGGAGGCAGGGTCATGGTCTTGCATCCTCTTCTCCCAACACACACCATTAACTCTGAACGTAGTGACACAGGAGCTGTGCTCCCTGCCAGAGGCACAATGTCTCCCAGTGCAGCATTATGGCACCTCCATGCCTCCCCAAGTACAAGGCTATGGCTACAAGGCATAATGGAACCCTGCATGCCCAATTCACAGCCCCACTCCACCCCTTTTGCACTACTCCGGTGTAGCAAAGGGGCCATAAACTGGCTAGGTTTGGCTCCTAGAAAATACCCCTGATGTAAAGATGTTCTTCAATTGGTGCAGGCTCCTCTACGCTGTCCTTCATCGCAACCCCATGTTGAAGCATGGGTAGAGAGAGGAGTGTGAGGCTGGAGCACTGGCTATCCTTGGCTGTAGAATGGCCCCATGGAACTGCCCCAAACCAAGAAGCTAGGGAGCACAAAGTTGACTGAGAGCTGTATTTCCCTTCCCCCTAGAGCTCAGCTATTCCCATGAATCTCTGTCCCTGAATGTGTCAGTGATATACAAATAGTTAGCAGGGAAAATCACAGAGGAAATGAATCAGCAAAGCTACTTCACTGGCTGTAGCAGGCAACAGAACAAGCTGATCATATGTGGGTCTTTAAGTTCTTTTTGCATTTTTCTATACAGTGTGAGGTTAACTTTAATACTATGGACATTACTCTTTTTTCCCCATGAGTCCATGGCTTTATTCTGAAGCCATTGCAGCAAGAATAGGTAAAAGATCATAAGAGATTTGGTGATTCTTATTTTTTTTAACTTCACAAATATAAGATGCAATAAACGGAATTGAAGAAGAGAACAAAAATATGCATATAAATGTACGTTGTCTCTGTTATTTCTCTGGAAGGATTATTTTTAATATATGAAGGTATTTTTAACCTTCACTTATGTCCTTAGAGTTACACTAATTATCAGGGCTATCCTGGCAACAGTAATGCATCACAGCATTATCTAAGCTATTTGACACGTTGTATGCCTCAGCTGCTTATCTCCCTCACCCTAACTTTTCTAAAGCCATCATGAGTATGTTGCCAGGAGTCACATTGCCTTATTCTATGCTGGTGTCACCCCATTGAAATCAGTGGCATTACCTTCCCAAAAAACTGGGGCAATTTAGGCCTATTACCTTTCCTACATATCTTCCACCTTATTGAGTGATCTACAGTAACTACTCCACTTTCTTTATAAGGCTCTGTAATATAACACCTTCTTTGTCTCTTTACTTCCCAAATTAAAGGCTAGGTTTTGCCAGACCCTTGCACAGGAGGAGAATGCCAAGAGCCTTCTTCATATCCTTTCCCAGTGCCCCTCTTCACCATTGCAGTCCCTGAGCTTTCTTGACCATGGGAACCTCCCACCTAGTGTCCTTTGGGGGACGTCACCCCAAAGGTGGATGCAAGGAGAGGGGCCTATGGCTCCCAGCTGCACTCCACACAAGCCAGTGGAGCTGGCTGGGTGCACAAAGGGGAGCACCCTAAGGCCTGGTCTACACTAGGCTTTTATGTCGACTTTAGCGCTGTTATATCGAATTAACCCTGCACCCGTCCACACCCGGAAGCCATTTAGTTCGACATAAAGCTCTCTTTAAATCGATTTCTGTAATCCACCCCAACGAGAGGAGTAGCGCTAAATTCGACATGGCCATATCGAATTAGGCTAGGTGTGGATGGAAATCGACGGTAATAGCTCCGGGAGCTATCCCACAGTGCACCACTCTGTTGACGCTCTGGACAGCAGTCCGAGCTCGGATGCTCTGACCAGCCACACCCCCGGGAAAATTTGAATTCATTTTCCTGTCTGGGCAGTTTGAATCTCAGTTCCTGTTTGGACATCGAGGTGAGCTCAGCAGCAGTGGCAACGATGCAGAGCTCTCCAGCAGAGATGGCCGTGCAATCTAATAGAAAGAGGGCCCCAGCATGGACTGATCGGGAAGTCTTGGATCTCATCGCTGTGTGGGGCGATGAGTCCGTGCTTTCAGAGCTGCGCTCCAAAAGAAGGAATGCTAAGATCTACGAGAAGATCTCCAAAGCCATGGCAGAGAGAGGCTACAGCCGGGATGCAACGCAGTGCCGCGTGAAAATCAAGGAGCTGAGGCAAGGCTACCAGAAGACCAAAGAGGCAAACGGACGCTCCGGATCCCAGCCCCACAGATCCCGTTTCTACGAGGCACTGCATTCCATCCTTGCTGCGGCCGCCACCACTACCCCACCACTGACCGTGGACTCTGAGGATGGGATATTGTCCACGGCCGGTTCCTCAGCGGACGGGGAAGAGGAGGAAGGAGATGAGGAGGACGAGGCAGTCGACAGCGCTTACCAAGCTGATTTCCCCGACAGCCAGGAGCTCTTCATCACCGTTACAGAGATCCCCTACCAGCCCTCCCCAGCATGTAACCTGGACACAGATTCAGGCGAAGGATCAAGCGGTAAGTGCTTTAAACATATTAACCTTTATTTTTTACAAAACTTGAATATTAATACTAAGAACAATCTGTGAATCATGATTTCTTCCCCCTGGGCGCTTAAGTAATCAGTAACAACTATTTAAAAAAAAATCAAACAGTGTCCGGTTCTGCATGATTGTGCTGCCCAAGCTGCTCCACTCTTTAGTGCCTGCTACTGCAGCTATATTAGAATCCTGTCTATATGTCCGGGGATAGAGCAGTAGTCCTCCACGGACATCTCCACAAAGCTCTGCTGCAGGTAATGGGATAGCCTGTTCATCAGGTTCCTGGGGAGAGCGGCTTTACTTGGTCCTCCGAAGTAGGAGACGTTCCCGCGCCAGGAGACAAGCAGGTACTCCGGTATCATTGCCTTGCATAGCATGGCGGCATAGGGCCCCGGTCTCTGCAGGCTTTCTCGAAGCATCCGTTGGATCTCGGTGTCCGGGATGTTCATGAGAGTTATGTCGCTCATGATGACCTGCTTTGAATTAGGTAGGGGACTGTTAGTATTGGGACTGCTTGCAACAAGTTCCTTTACAGAACTGTGACCGCTGGTTTACAGCCACGCGGTGGGGGCGGGAGAGGGGCAGCATACAGGGATCATTCCCTGGCTCATCCGCGAGGGGGTGGGACAGGGCCAGAGTTCCTGCTTGGCTGATTGCTGGCAGCACAGACTGGCAGTGCTTTCAATGTGAAAGGAGGCCAGTGGTACTCCTACAGTTTTAAGCAGCCACAAGTCTACGGCTTACCATGTTTGCCTGCTACAGAGAGTACCGTGTCCTGCCCCGCTTCCCAGATCGGCAGTGCAAAAGCCCAGGCACTGAAGGCGAGGTTCGAAAATTCGACCTTGTCCGGAGTGCGCATGTGATAGGTGTGGTTCATGGTCTTGTTCACAGAGAAAAACTATGTTCTTGATTCACAACCACATTTATCTTTCGGAGGAATTCACTGCCTTTTCCTCATTCCCACAGCCACATCTGCAACTGTCTCCTAACCCAGCTTGGCATCACACTCCCAGAGGCTAGCGCACATTAGGCGGAGAAAGAAGAAGACGCGAGAGGACATGTTCTCAGAACTAATGGGCTGCTCCTGAGCCCAGGCAGCACAGCAGAACCAGTGGAGGGAGAATTTGTCACAAATGCACCGGACACACATGGAACGTGAGGAGAGGTGGCGGGCAGGAAGACCAGCAGGCGACTCAAACGCTGCTTGGACTTCTGAGGGAGCAAACGGACACGCTCCGGCGCCTTGTTGATGTTCTGCAGGAACGGAGGCAGGAGGACAGAGCCCCGCTGCAGTCTATCAGGAACCGCAGTCCCCCGCCACCAAGTCCCATACCCCCCTCTCCCAAAGTCCAAAGAAGGAGGGGTGGCAGAGTCCGTGAAAACTCTCACTCCACCCCTGCAGACTGCTCAAGCACCAGAAGGCTGTCATTCCCCAAAATTTGAAAAGTCCTTTCCTGCCCGCCTCACCCAAGCCCCCGTCCGACTTTCACCCCCCAGTTTCCTGTCTGGTTGTTAATAAAAAATATGTTTCTGTTCATTACTGTTTCAGTCAGGTTCTTTTGAGGGAGAATCTGCCTGGAGGGGGGGAAGGGGATTGGTAATTGGACAGGACAGTCACCTTTAGCAGGGTACAGAGGCGGGGGCAGGTCCAGCATCAGGACACATACACAGTGCAGTCACTAGTGACCCAGGTCAGTCTGGGAGGTGGTTTTCATCTCCTGGGGGGGGGGTTGCTCTGTGACTTTGTGGCGGGGGAGGGCAGTTACAGATCTTATGCTGCAGTCCTTATCCTGGATCACAGAGCCACGCAGCAGGGGATCTGTAACCCTCCTCCCCCAGGCAGAAACTCACATAGCTGACACATACACGCAGTTCTGCCCAGGAGTGATGGCAGGCTCCGTTGAAACAACCAGTGCACCACTGCGGAGCCTGTCATTCCTGGAGTTTAGAAGCATCATTTGCATCAGAACACTAAACCCGCCCCCCGCCACTGTCTGCGTCCCCGGTTTAAAACATTCCCGCTAAAACAGTAATAAAGACAACGGTGTTCATTGACAAAATAGAACTGATTTTATTTTTTGGGAAGGGGGTGAAGGGGGTATGTAACTGGAGGTTCAGCTTCTGTGTCCACAAACTTAACAGTCACTGGTTACCCTGCTCAGTCTGGAACCTTGCTTTCAAAGCCTCCCGGATGCACTCCACCACCATTCTGCACTTGCTCAGACGGTAGTTGAACAGTTCTTTTTCTGTGTCCAGGGCGCCAGTATAGGGCTTCATGAGCCAGGGCATTAGCGGGTAGGCTGGGTCCCCGAGGATCACTGTAGGCATCTGCACATCCCCAAGAGTTGTTTTGGGGTCCGGGAAGTAAATACCTTCCTGCAGCCGTGTAAACAGACCAGAGTTCCTGAACACGCGAGCGTCATGAACCTTGCCCGGCCATCCGACGTTGATGTTGGTAAAACGTCCCCTATGGTCCACCAGTGCTTGCAGCACCATTGAAAAGTAGCCCTTTCTGTTAATGTACTGGCTGGCCTGGTGGTCCGGTCCCAGGATAGGGATGTGAGTCCCATCTATAGCCCCACCGCATTTTGGGAATCACATCGCGGCGAAACCATCTATGATGACCTGGCCGTTTCCCAGGGTCACTACCTTTGAGAGCAGTACCTTAACGATTGCGTTGGCTACTTGCATGACAACAACCCCCACGGTAGATTTGCCTACACCAAAGTGGTTCGCGACTGACCGGTAGCTGTCCGGCGTTGCAAGCTTCCAGAGGGCTATGGCCACTCGCTTCTGGACAGTCAGGGCTGCTCGCATCCGGGTGTCCTTGCGCTTCAGGGCAGGGGACAGCAACTCACCAAGTTCGAGGAAAGTCCCCTTTCGCATGCGAAAGTTTCGCAGCCACTGGGATTCGTCCCAGACCTGCAGCACTATGAGGTCCCACCAGTCCGTGCTTGTTTCCCGGGCCCAGAATCGCCATTCCACGATATCCACATGACCCATTGCCACCGTGATGTCCTGAGCGCTGGGTCTCGTGGTTTCTGACAGCTCTGTGCTACTCTCCGACTTCAGGCTCTCACGGCGGTGCCGTAGCCTCCTCGCCCGATTTCTCTGCATCTGCCTCAGGGAAAGGTGTATGATAAGCTGCGAGGTGTTGAGAACGGCCACAACTGCAGCGATGGTTGCAGTGGGATCCATGCTCGCAGTGCTGTGGCGTCCGCGCTGTCACTGATCAGAAATGTGCGCGAACTGATTTCCCGCCGGCGCTTTCAGGAAGGGAGGGAGGTCGGTAGTGACGGACGGATGACGACAGTTACCCAAAAGCACCCTCTACACATTTTTTTACCCAGAAGGCATTGGCGGCTCGACCCAGAATTCCAATGGGCAGCGGGGACTGCGGGAACTGTGGGATAGCTGCCCACAGTGCACCGCTTCCAATGTCGACGCTTGCCCCGTTAGTGTGGACTCACAAAGTCGAATTACTGTCCTTAGTGTGGACACACACGTTCGACTTTGCAATATCGATTCCACATATTCGATTTAAGTAAAATCGAACTACTCTCGTAGTGTAGACATACCCTAAGGGACTGTGTTCCTGGCACGCTCAGCCAATGCTCGCCGGGGTGTGATGGCGCTGCAAAGCCCCCAACATGGGCCACTGCCTTACAGGCACAGTCTGGCCTTTATGGAGGCGAATGTAACTTTTTCAGTATTAAATGAAATGACTGGCATTGTTACCATGTAAAACACTGCATAGTGTGGGAGTCTGAATTTCAATAGAACATTTCAACTGAAGCTTTTTGGCATTGTATAAATCCTGAGACAGTCGCTCATGACTAAACAGTTCCTCCTCTATTCTGGTAATGTAGTACCCATTCCTGTAAACCTTTATTCAAGTAAGTATTTTTTTTCCTTTAGATTTGCACTGGTGTAATGGAGAGCAGAATCTGGCCCAGAAAGCTTACACATACTATAAGGCGGCATTTATTAGAACCACCATTCTTTATCAGGCTCAATCAATTTTTCCTTTGAATGACAGTGACATGAAAATATAAAATGAGTACACAATGGTCCATATCCTCAACTCATGTAAATCAACATAGCTCCACTTCTGGCCCTAATGATACTAACTGAGTATTTGCTAATTTAGTATTACATTTAATTAAACAGTTCATCTTCTCATGCATTAGCTTTGTTTTTAGTTTTTGTTTTGCTTTTTTGTTCCATAAACCCAACACATCAATGATGCAAAGCGCTCTCTGTTTTAAGGGACAAATCCTATCCATGTGCAAAGCAACAGTAAGGAGGCTCTATTCAGGGGATCCAGGAGCGTGGGAGCCAAGATGCATCCCAAGTCAGATCAGGATCTTCAATACTATTTGTGGATTCTCTCTGAGTTGTAGTTTTAGGGTCTGATCCTACAAGCCATATGCACAGGCACTCTCATGGAAGTCAGTGGAGTATATAATACGTGTGTGTCTCTCATAACCCTAGATGCTAGATCAGTTTAGCTACCAACAGCTTCTTCAATAGGTTTATGATTAATCTTTTCCTACTAAAACTGTGCTAACATTTTCCTACTAACTAGTATTTAAATTTTTATTCAGGAGAATCTGACTTCTGTTACACCAATGTAAATCCAGATGATCTACTTTGAAGTCAGTGGAGTGACTTCGGATTTATGCTGGTATAAAAGAGATCAGAATGTGGCCCAAGGGGCTCTGGTAAAAGTCTCTCTTCTTTTGCAGGGAAGAGGCTTGTAAATTAACAGTATATCAGTTTGTTTCCAGTTTGCTATGCTAGTTTTGAAGGCCTCATTGGTCCAGAGATTTCTGCCGTGGTTTCTTTGAACTCCTTATGATACCTTTTGAAGATTGGCTACTTCTGACAGAGGGTCCCTCAGGTCATCGGTGGGTCTACTTGATACCTTTACCTTTTTGACCCTTCTTGTCTGAGTTACATGTTATTGGTCATGATTTCAATGACAGATAACATGCTGATGGTTTCTAGTCTTGCAAATATTTTCAGGAAGTGCAGGCATTTCAGTCGTCTTGCCATTTCGATGTTTGCTGTCCATCCACCCGGGTGTGCAGAAACTCCTGCTGCTGCCCCACGGTATACATAGGGAGTTGGGTGTTTTGGAATCATCTGCACACAATTTAAAGCATCCTTTACAATGTATGTGTTATGCAACTGCCTGGTAGAAAATTGATCCTAATAATATAGAATATTTCTAGAAATCTTATTACTTCATCTCATTATTACTGTATATCCTGTTATATTGCAGAGCATAGATTTTGCTTACTATACGAACAGACTCCAATAACTTTTGTTTCAAAACCACATGAAATTAAAAACATGGAAGCAGAAAATATTTTCTTTTCAGCTCTATTTTTCCAACTTTTTAATTTCATTTGTCTTGATTTCCCTTTCAAGTAGCGCAAAAGAGAAATCATGCCTGGTATCCATGAAAAGGAGTAGTTATCCCCACTGTACTAATCTGTATGGAAGAGTCTTATATCATTGAATAGAAATGATAATCTTGTTATTAGTTTTTGAAGCATCTAATAGAATGTTATGGACAGTTGTTTCCCTACCACAGAATTCTGTACAATGGTTTAAAAGTATGAAAACTAACTCATTCTTTGTTCAGTTCTATAGGTTTATAGAGTAGTTTCTATAAACTATTAAATTTCTGTGGAGCAATTGTCTTCACCTCTGTTAAATTCTATAAGGGAAGCATTGGGAATATGGAATGTGTTAAACAGAGACCCCATTTACACTTGATCAGGACTCAAATTAAAGAAATAGTTTAAATATGGTTCCAACTAAACTGACTCCTTATGCAGACAGATTGGCTAGTTTGGCTGAGGCAAGCCATGCTAAAATGATATTAAAAATTGTGTTGTAGCCTATGTAGCCCTCCTGTAAACAAGGGGCATTTTTTATGTAAGCTCTATCCTTAGTGGCTAGTATTGCAGTGTTAACTACTCTACAAAGTCCATGTTAGAAACTTGTTGAGTTAAGTTCATTTTAAATGCAGTTCCAAACATGATTCTTTAATTTGGTTCCCAGGCTAGTATGGACGGAGCCCAAGGTCTCAATCTTGCATGGTGCCAAGCACAGTGTCTTTAAATTCTTTAATTTGTAACAGGGACTTAATTTGAAGTATATGAAGTTCCTTTGACACCTATGGGACTGCTTGTGTAAAATTAAGACCCTGCTTAAGTGTTTTACCAGATCAAGGCCAGATTGCTCAACTTTTTGTATGACTGAGCCCTGAAGACCTCAGGCATGTAGGTGCTGAATCAGAGAGATGTTAAACAACATGCCTAACTTAAGTGCATGAGTAGCCTCACTGACTTCAATGGGTTTACGTACTCAGGCACTTTCCTGAATAAGGGCCATACAATGAAGTCATGCTTCCCAGCTTGTCATACTGTGTCAGGAAAGATTACAAGTACCTGCACTTGTTTATTCACCACTGGTTGGCAGGTTTAAACTATTTTGTGGTTATGGACTGAAATCTCAGGTACTGTTTTTATCCCTTTGTTTTGTGTTGAAGGACACAGGTGTTGTTATCAAGATCAGTAAAGCAAGTAAGCAAGTGACTATTTTAATGTGTTTAATGATAACTTTCACAGACCTGAAAGAAAATCTGAGCAGCCAATGTGTGAAGAGCATGAGGATGAGAAAATTAATATCTATTGTTTAAACTGTGAAATACCCACATGTTCAATGTGCAAAGTTTTTGGTGCTCATAAAGACTGTCAAGTTGCTCCTCTCAAAAACGTTTATCAGCGACAAAAGGTAAATATCTTTTTGCTTCTAATCGTAATGACCCCCTCAATTTAAAGGGAAACTGTCTACATGAAATCTAGTCAGCTAAAAAAAAGAAAGTTCAAAGTGCAGAATCTTTCCCTCAGCTGCCCTGCCAATTTTGTGGTTTTACAATTCATATTTCTGTGGTGTTGGTTTTTGGTTGTTTTGTTTTTTTAAGTTGTTTTCTCCCCTCTTGCCATGTGAAAGACCTAGACAAATCACCAGAGAAACCGACTCTACAGAGTGAAATATTTTACAAGAAATTGAGAAAAGTTATATTTTTCCTGTCTAATTTCTTTCACTTATAATTACATACATATTAGCTGTGATAATAGTAAGGAAATACTTTCAGACAGACGTGTGATTTTTAAGCTGATCTCCCTTTACATTTCTCAGACTCTGTTTTCAGTCCTTTTAGACCATGAGCACAGGCAGGATTGCCAGCAGAAGTGAGGGAGAGAGCAACCCCACTCAAGTCTAATAGTTTTATATTGGATGCTTCTCTTGTTTCTGTTTAAATAGGGATCTTTAGGGGGAAAACCCTCTTCTGCTAGGAATGTTAAATAGCTGGCAGCTCTTTGTGTGCCCTGTATCCTCTGCCATTACTGTCACTAGTAAAAGACTTGGTTATTTATTTTTAATACAGTATTCATTTAAAGACTGACTCACTGGGATATCTACATGAGATAAGGAGCTCTGTGTTCCCTCACATTCCTGGGTCCCCCATTCACCCCATGCCAGTAGTTCTGTATGCTCTCCCATTTCCCCCATACCAGGGTCCTCCATCTGTCGTCGTCCCCCCTGCACACACACACCAGGGGTTCTGTCTGCCCCCTCATTTCCTGCCCGCCCCATTCCAGGGGCTCTGTGTGGGACCCAATTCCTCCTTCCTTCATGCCTCTCCATTGCTCCCTTGCCTTGCACCATTCTTCTTTCTTCTTTTTTTCTCATTCAGTGTGTAAACCTTTTTAAACTTCGTTGGGAGGATGGGCAGAGCTAAGATGAGGGGTGTTGTGTTAGGAGGCTGCCATCAACCAATAATTACAGAGGTGGTTGAACGTGGTAGCTCTGCTAACTGGATGCCAGGGGCTCCATCTAGCCCCCATTTCCCTCTTTTTTTGTTTTTGTTTTTTCTGGTTTTCACCATAATCAATGGGGTTCCTGCCCACATATTCCTCACATATTCCCAGACATTTGGAATGGATTGGGTGTGGCATTCAGAAGTTATCATGTTACAGCCAAATGCTAGCATGGTGAGTGTAAGGCCGTGCAAGCTTGGCCAGTTAACAAATTCATACAAATTATAATTTATTCACAGATAACTCAGGAACAGAAAAAGGAGCTAAATTAATGAATAATTTATTCACTGTGAATAGCTTGCCTGACTCTGCTGCAAAACCAAATTTTTGTACCTAATTACCCACATTGCCTACTCAAAAGGTGCTTTATGCATATACAAATGGATATGCCTGTACATTTTTTCCAGTGCATTTTTAGAGGCTTTCAAGGCGTCTCACAATTTTTTAGAAATTTTCATTCCAGGAAAAGTTTAAAATTTTCATTCTAGCTCAGGATGGAAACAAAATGTCAAAATACCAGAATTTTCCATAGGATGGAAATTCAATTTTTTCAATCAGCTCTAGTTCTGAGCCTTGTGTAGCCCACTCATCCACTGTCTTTGCATCTCAGGTTAATGTGCTATTTTGTGAACAGCGCATGAGAAGAAAGCATATAAAGTAAAACTGCAGACAGTGCATATTATTAACTCTGCATATGCTCATTTTCCTACTCCTGTTTAGTCTGAACTCAGTGATGGCATTGCAGTGCTTGTGGGCAGTAATGACAGAGTGCAAGGAATAGTAGGTCAACTGGAGGAGACCTGCAGGACAGTAGAGGTAAGTAATGCAGCTTGAGTTATGTGTTGAATGTGAAATGCAGGAACATATCTGGTTGTTAATGATAATTTTCATGCATTTATATAATTTGCTTCTTCCAACAGGTTCCCAAATTATTTTGCCAAATGACTGTATATATTACAACAGTGCTGCCAAGTCTGATGATACTGTATTGAGTTTCACACTTGCAGGAATTTTTTTTTAGCTTCTCATGATTTCCTCACATCCTGTAGCAATCTCACAAACTATTCCCCTGATTTGCGGCTGTCTCCCGTTACGCATTGGTTAACATAAAACATAAAACAAGTGTATTAACTACAGAAAGATAGATTTTAAGTGATTATAAGTGACAGGAAATAGATCAAAGCAGACTGCCTAGCAAATAAACAAAACTGCAAGCTAAGCATAATATATTAGATAGATGGGGTTTGAATTAGCAATTTCTCACCCTGACTGATGATACAAGCAGGCTTGCAGATTCTTAAGGCACAAGCTACATCTGCCTTGCATCTTGGATTCCCCTCCTCCGTTCCAAGTCCTTTGTCTTCCAGAGCTTCTTTCAGGTGCTGAGTTGTGGGGGAGTGAAGGCCAGTCATGATGTCACTCCCCACTTTATATAGTCTCTCCATATTGCAGGAACTCTTTGTTTTAAGCTAAGTTCCCAGCCTAGTTTGTGGAAAAATACAGGTACCAAAATAGAATTCAGTGTCATGTGGTCTGGTCACATGCCCATGCATGCCTTGCTGAGTCATAGCAGCCATTATCCATAGGCTGTCTGAAGCATTCCCAGGAAGGCTAAGTTCTTCTATGGTTTATTGTCTTTGTTGATGAGCCATCAGCGCGGTCTAGATTCTTCATTGTTGTACCTGAAATGCTAGTTGTGGGTGTTTTCAACTTCACGTCATCTTTCAGTAACACATACATAGCAAAACTTTATAACTTGATAGCACAAACAATCCAACGAGATATTAATGTTTGGCAGATTAAGATTTTTAGAATGATACCTCACAAGGCATACTTTGTACAAGATGCCACATAATTATATCATAATCATACCATAATCATATTACTGTGGTGAATATGGGGTGCACTACCTTCAGTGGACATGGAGAACAGTCGATCACAGTCCTGTTTAACAGGTCTTTACATATTTGAAGACTATCAGGTTCTCCCTCCATCTTCTTTTCTCAAGACTAACATGCCCAGTTTTTTAACCTTTCCTCATAGGTCAGGTTTTCTAAACCTTTTATAATTTTTGTTGCTCTCCTCCAGACTATCTTCAATTTGTCTACCTCTTTCGTAAAGTGTGGTGCCCAGAATTGGATGCAGTAATCCAGCTGAGGCCAAACCAGTGCCAAGTGGAGCAGGACAATTACCTCCTGTGTCTTATATATGATATATATATATACCTGTTAATATACCCTAGAATTATATTTGGCTTTTTTGCAACTGCAACATTCTTGATTCATATTCAATCTGTCATTCACTATAACCCTCGGATCCTTTTCAGCAGTACTACCACCTAACGAGTTATTCCCCATTTTCTAGTTGTGCATTTGGTTTTTACTTCCTAAGTGTAGTACTTTTCACTTGTCTTTATTGAATTTCATCTTGTGGATTTCAGGCCAATTCTTCAATTTTGTTAAGGTCATTTTGAATTCTAATCTTGTCTTTCAAAATGCTTGCAACCCCTCCCAGTTTGGTGTCATCTGAAAATGTTATAAGCATACCATCCGCCATTATCCAAGTCATCAGTGAAAATCCTGAGTAGTACCAGAATCAGGACTGATCCCTGTGGGACTCACTAGGTACATCCCCAGTTTGGCAGTGAACCATTGATAACTGCTCTTTGAGTACCGTCTTTCAACTCATGGAGAGCTGCCTTCTTCTGTTGTGTGAGCCAAAGGGCAGGTCAAGCACATGTAGGTGAGAAAGAGCACATATTTGATCACAGAACAATGGTTAGATACACTGTTAGGGTACTGCAAAAAGGATAGTCTTAGCAAACGCCCATTGACTCTGGCAGATTAGAGACCTCAATATGGTTGATGTGAAAGGGAGAAGAAACTCATGCCTGGCAACTCCTAATTACATTTGTGTATTATATTAGACAGAAGGGTGTCTTTGTAGACTGAAATAGTTAGTGACATTGTTGCTTTAACTTAGTAGCATAGGAACATGACTGAGACGTTAGGGTCCAATCCTGGAAAGTGTTGCGTGCCATCATCTCTCAGTGAAATCAGCACGTAGGATCAGGAACACAGCATCTCCCAGGATTGGGGTGTAAGAGATTGATATTCATCTGCAGACTCATCCTATCCATTGAAGCCAAGAGGAGAACAGATCCCTACTTTCACCAGTAGTTTATCTCCTCAGACATTTCAGGAGTGTGTGTATTTATTTACCTTGCTTTAGGTATACTGAAAGTAAACTACTTGTTCATGAGTTATACTGTAAGGAGACCACTTTTTTTTTTGTAAGGCTTTTGCTCTGAGAGAGCTGGGATGGATTTCATTCTTTTGCTAGCACAAGTGTCTTTCATGCAGTTCTTCCAAGATGTTTGTATCAATAGAGCAAATAAAGATCACTATTCTGGTCAGTTTGGGAGCAGCACAGTTTGACGGGCCGTGGAAGGAGCCCATATGGAGAGTCACTTTAAGGTCAGACCCTGATGAAACACCCAGTGAACCAATCACACACCAAAAGAAGGGGGGGAAATTAAAAACCTCCTGATCCCTCCAAATAGGAGAAATAAATAGCAAGTGCAGTAAATAACATTTAAAGACAATATTTATAGGTTCTAACTGGCAAGAAAAATGAATTCCACAGTCCAATGCACAATTGCCAAGGGCACCTATTTCCCTGTGCAACCAGAGTAAGGAAGAACAGATAATGTCCAGAATTTGGTTCAAAGAATATAAAACCGTTAACCCACGGAAATGAGAGAGGGTGTAAGCGGCAAAATCAAAACTTTGTAGTCAAGAAGCCTTTGCATTGCAAGGATGAAATTGGCTGCTATCGGGAGTTTGCAGACAGAAATGAGCCTTTCAAGTAAGTTCAGTGTAGAAATTAAAATAGTACAAAAGCTTAGGTTTCTTTCCCTTCAGATTTGACTAGTTAATCCAAAACCAAGACTTCAAACATCTAAACTGAAGTTTACAGAGAACACTCCATTAAAAAAATACATAAATAAATACAGCAATATCTGAAATTAGCTTTCTCAGAGTCATTCACTCATATGTAGAACCCACCTTTTGAACTACAAATCATAAATTGAGATTGATAGAACAAGAAGTGCAGAGCCCGTCTACCTTCACACACCTTAACAGGCTTTGCATCCGTAAAATCAGAGATTACAGAAAACAGAGATTACAACTTTACATAGTGCTTCCACTTCACATTGCAGACAAATCATACTTCTTGCCATCACATGACCTTCATTTGAATTTGACCTTGAAGGCTCAGATGAACAGGTGGAACCAAGACACCCCAGAATCAGGCTTGCTGGTTTTTCCTATCCTCTACTTAAGTCGACACATTGCACTACTTACACTACTTTAGAGTGAGCAATACAGAAAGTACG
This sequence comes from Terrapene triunguis, assembly GCF_002925995.2. NCBI lineage: Eukaryota > Metazoa > Chordata > Testudines > Emydidae > Terrapene > Terrapene triunguis. The sequence goes on along the minus strand of NW_020697422.1, from coordinate 7,664 downwards.
TGGTCAGGTTGCTTTTAGCTCTTGTAAACAGTAAGCCCACAGTTCTAAATTTAGCTACAGTTTCTATGCAAAGTTTTAAAAAACAGGCCAATATATATTCAAATTACAACAAACTAACCAAAAAGTAACACAATTTCACGTATTCTACTGAGAGCCACAATGAAGTATAAAAATCTATATAATGGTAAACCATAATGAAAAAAGAAACAAATATTTAGGACTATAAAATGTGAGAGTCAAATCATAAATAAAGTAGGAATTTCCATAATCCTGTCTATATTTGTATAGATATGATACTTACCATAGTATACAATTTTCAAATGCTCAGAATTTTGGTCAATCAAGCCAATATTTTTCAGAGCAAGCAATGGCACTAGTACTTAATGATGAGTGTTCCAGGTCTCATCTTGTAGCTCTTTTTAATGTAGCTGTTTTTAAAAAAGTGTGGTGAAAATTTTTACAATTAGAGAGGGTATTTTTTTTTACTTACTCATAACTCAAAAACTGATGAAGTGGTTTGGTCAGACTTAAAAAAAAAACTGTTCACACAGATTAAATATGAAAAATTTCAACACAAAATGTGAATATTTTGGAAAACAGGGCATAGTGGAGACTGTTTTGCAACCTGGACATACAGAGTTTACTACCGATGACCTCTGTAATAGATGCTGATTGCAAATTTTAATGTAATAAAATACCAGATTATATATATAGAGAGAAGGACCTCTTAGGTCATCCAATCCCGCAACCCATAGTGATATGAAGAGTGTTTAACACACCCCTGTTGTGGAATGATGCTTAATGCTATGTCCACTAGCAAATGACCTACTTTAAGGTTCAGGGAACGTAGTTGTAGACAGTCTGAAATGGAGGACAAGGGTGGAACAAGAGGAAGGAGAGATACGCTAGGTAGGAAAAAGAATGGGGGGGAAACTGTAAAGGATGTAAAAGGGGAAGGGGAAAGAGACTGAAAAGGAGGAAGGGAAAACACAATGGTACTCAACAACTGTTTATTTGATTTTGGCACATCTGTCATAAACCCCTAACTACTGCAAAAAATCATGTGGGCTCTTTAAGTATCACAAGGGATCAGGAGCTAAGTTTTATGTCTCATTTGAAAGATGTCAGCAAATCTTTCAAATGAGTGGCCCCAAATCTTCATGGGGAGTTCGTTCAGTCACTACTCCTAGGGAAGAGCACCACATATAAATACTCCAACACCATTTCCCACTGCACGTTATGTTCAATCCAAACATTCATCAACCCCAATCTTTTTTTAGCCTGTGAGTTCTGCTAAAATGACAACATGAATGACCATAGGTACAGCACAGGCATATTTATTACAGTAAAAATAACTATACTAAAGAAATATTATTTAGGTTGCAAAGTCAACTGTTTGAAAGTTAGGAAAAGCTAGAATTTAGGTTGGAACCTTAATTTGCTCCTATTTTGTGCATTATTATGATAACATGACCACATGTTATTTTTGGCACAGGACCTCTGCCTCATTCAGTGCACTGTAAAAGTAGTATAATTGACACCCATTTTAAGCCCCTTCATGCTACCTGAGTGATGTCAAGGGGCCTTAAGTGTAAAGGATAAATAGGACCTCACAGTCTCAGTAGCATTTCAGGAGCTCTGGTGGTGATGGAATTTTCTCTAGAACTCATTTGAGCTGATCTGTCCTGTTCTGCTCATTTGGCTGTTAATATAACAATTATCTTCCTGATTTTCCTATGAACTCTTAAGTATTACTACAAACATAACACAAATGTCTTTCACCTTTTTTAGAATGCTGGAAATGAAATAGTCTATTTGTTTTTAAAAATATTCCCAAGTATTCACAAAACTTTTTGTTCAAACAGATTTAACTTAGAAAATTACAAAAGTCTCTGGGGTCTTTAAAAAAACCTTGTATTGTTCAGAAAAGGATTTCTTTGATGAAAACACTTCCAAGTAATTGTAAAAATAGAAACACTTTTAAGCCACATAACACTTTTAACATAAACCAAATGATTCACAGGAATGCTGCAGAAGACAAAAAGAGCAACTGTGTGAAAAATTTGATTATCTGTATGCAATACTGGAAGAAAGGAAAAATGAGATGACACAAATAATCACTAGAAACCAAGAGGAGAAACTGGAACATGTCCGCTCCCTGATGAAAAAGTATGCAGATCACTTGGAGACAGTGTCTAAGCTAGTTGAATCAGGAATCCAGTTCATGGAAGAGCCAGAAATGGCAGTGTTTTTGCAGGTATATTTCAGAGGATTCTAAACAGAGGTAGGAAAAGAGTGGGGGAAATTAATCACAAACAAATTGTGACTCACTTTTCAATTCAAGCACAATCCCTGTTTGTTCACTTCCCAGTGAACATCCACACAAACGAGTTTTCATTCACAACAATGTGCAGAAATGATTTTTCTTCATTTGAATAACATGCAAACAAAGGGGTAAGCACGAGAATACGAGCATTTTCTATTCACATAAAAAATGCTGTCCTGTTGATAAGTTTTCAGTCATCCAACCAGGAAGCAGAAATAATATTTTCATATATATTTATATGATCCCCAGCACTGCAATATTTGAGCACCCCCCAATTCTGTATATGGATTTAGCCATTTCACCTCTGTGAGGTAGTGGAGTATTATTATCCCTATTTTGCCTATGGGCAGTTGAGGCACAGAGAGGTTAAGTGACTTGCACAAGGTCACACAGGCTATGGCAGGGCCAAGAAGTTTTAGGTTACATTCCAATTCCTTAACTATAAAACTATTCTTCCTTCTTACTATGGGTTTGGACCTGCTACCACTGAAACCAGTGGCAAGCTTCCCATTGATTTCAGTCAAGTAGGATTTGGTCTCATGTGACTTTCCATCCTGGAATCTTAAAATCCCATCTGACCCCCAGCAGGGAGGATCTTTTTTACAAGAACAATGTGCAGGAACAGGAATTCATCCTGAAGGGCAGAAAACCCTCTGTAGGATATGTGGAACTGTAAGGCGTCAGAACGAGAAGTGACCAATCACCCACTGTGAATAGTCAGACATAGTCCGAGAAAGAAATATGCTAGAGTGAAATGTTCACAGAACAGTTATGAATAATGATAACTTTGTAAAAATTCAAAAGTCTATCCTCAGTTAATTTACACATAGCAAAAGGGCACAATGCATTGGATAAATTAGTCTGTAGGAAAAGTTTGCCCAGTCCAATTTCTAGGAAACAGAAGTCACTGTCAAGGAGAGCAGGAGTATGTGGGTTGTGTCCGGGAGGGAATATTGGTTGGGCTGGTCAGCTTCAGTTTTGCCGCTGTGTGTGCACTGCATATGAGCCTATGTATCTATCTCAATAAAAGCAGATATTAAGGGCCTGATTCTCATTTACACTTTACACTTCCAGAGCAGTATAAAGGGGTCTAAATGTAAATGAGAATTAGGGCCTAAAACACACTGTTGTTCACATGTAAGCTAGTTCTAACCTCAGTCTAATCTTATTCATAGGCCTCAGAGCTCTCATTTATCATGAGAGCTCAAGCTAGCATATTTAGAAACAGCACATGTAAGAATCAGGTATCAAAGCATAAAACCTGTGTAATAAAACGAACCTTTTAAGCATTCAGTCATTTCACTTTTGTTTTCACAGAATGTCAAAGCATTGCTACAAAAGTAAGTACTTCCCATTTGAAAGGAAGTGTATGTTTTTGATATTTATCATAAATTATCCATTCTGTAAACATTTATTTGCCAACCCAAATGCAAATGTAAATGACAAAATATCTCTATTTTAGAATTACTGAAGCATCTAACGCATTTCAGATGGAAAAAATAGAGCCTGGCTATGAAAATATGAGCCATTTCACAGTCAACCTCAATAGAGAAGAAAAGATAATAAGAGAAATTGACTTTTACAGAGGTATGTTATTGATGTGACCAAAACTGCTTGCTTTCTTTTCAGTTGTGTGCAATTTACATGAAGATACCATGTAAGGAAAATTCAAATCAGATATTCCCTTCTATCCACCAATGTACCTAGATCATTTAACATAAATTTTAATCAAAAGTAAAACCCACCAAGGTTTAGAATCATGTAACATGTTGATTCTTATTTTCCTTTAATATAGCCTAGTCTTTCCTAAGGACCTGATCCTTCAGTCCTTGCTCATTGATTACTCATGTAAAAGAGCTGTAGGATTGGGCCTGTATAGGTACTAGTCTGTCATTACAATGAGAAACAGCAGTTTTATGGACTGTCTGATATAGAAAATCATTAAAGAAATAGAATAACGCAAACTAATAAAAGTAACTATGAATAATATATTTTTCTTTTTAATTATATCAGAGAAATTTCATTGAAAATGTAAATGGAGTTCAAGATCATACATTTATGGAGACGAACAAGGATGCCATTATTTCTTATACATTTAGGGATTTCCTCTGGTGTCATTTATATGCCTGATATTTCAGAATAGATGAAATAGTACACAGTTACTATTCTATGCTTAACAAAGTAGCATGCAAACGGGGCACCGTTATGCTTCAGCTTACAAAATGATGGGAAATCAGAGGGTCTGAATAGTTGAAATAAACAGATTTCTCTCTTAAAATCTTGAACATCTGAAAATATAGAGAATCACAAGGCTGGTCCTCTATTCTTTACCTACTAACCTTGGGCTTTACTGTTACATTTATATTTCATATGATAGTAACACCATTACTAGGATGTATGTTAATATATAGTGTCAACATAAGGAGGTCAATCCTGAACTCCTAGTACATCTAACACTCCCACTGAAGTCAATGGGGCCTCTGTTTTCAGAGGGCTTTCAAGATCAGGCTCAAGATGACTTCTTGTATCAGTATATAAGAACATTCCTCATTGTGATAACTTTTTCTAGTTTGCAATTCGTTCTTGGTATCTTCTTAGTCATACAAAACATGTAAGCCAATGAAAAGGTTTAGTAAAATCTTCCTGAGTGAAAGTTAAGACTCTCCCTACCTTTACAAAATATATGGTCAATTTGAAACTACAGTTAATACATCATGGGATCATAGAAATGTAGGGCAGGAAAGGGACCTCAAAGTCATCTAGACCAGTGTTTCTCAAAGCCAGTCCGCCGCTTGTTCAGGGAAAGCCCCTGGTGAGCCAGGCTGGTTTGTTTACCTGCCGCATCCACAAGTTTGGCCGATCGCAGCTCCCACTGGCCGCGGTTCGCCGCTCCAGGCCAATGGGGGCTGCGGGAAGCGGCGCGGGCCGAGGGGTGTGCTGTTCGCCCTCTGATTTCCTAGTTGACTATCATGTTGCCATTTAATTCCCATGTTGTTGATTACTCTAGACCCTTTGTATTAATTCTGTATCCTCGCTGGTATTTAAAGCTCCTCTCAATTTAGTATAATCAGTGCAGATTTTATTAACTTGCTGTATATTCCTTCCTCTACAAAGATGTTACTTGAGATCAGGACTAAAACAAATGTCTGAGGTTGACCACTAGACACATCCCTTCAAGTTAATAGTCTGTCATTTATCATAAGACTTTCTTTACAGTCCTTCAGCCAGTTTTCAATCCATGCTGACAGTGTTAATATCCAAGCTGATTTGAACTGATTTTGAGAGGAAGATTTTGTGGAACACTGTGTCAAATGCTTTAATAAATCCAAATATAGTACATCTACTAATTTCCCTTCAGCCACTAATTTTGTATTCCTGACCGGGCCATTAAAAGTCCAGTTGGCCACCTGCAGTGGGGCAGGCAGGCTCCCTACCCAGCTCCTTGTGGTTCCCAGAAGCGGCAGGCATGTCCCTCTGGCTCCTAGGCTCAGTGGCGGTCACGGGAGCTCCGTGCACTGCCACTGCCCCAAATGCCAGCTCCGCAGCTCCTATTGGCCTGGAGCTATGGCCAATGGGGGCTGCAGGGGCGGTGCCTGCAGGCAAGGGCAGCATGCGGAGCTGAGTCACCTGGCCACCCCTGCGCCTAGAAGACAAAGGGACATGCTGGCTGCGTCTGGAAGCTGCCTGAGGTAAGCGCTGCCCAGAGCCTACACCCTGCACCTCCTCCCGCACCCCAACCCCTGCTCCAGCCCTGAGTCCACTCCTGCACCAAACTCCCTCCCAAAGCCTGCACCCTCTCCCACAGCCCAACTCCCTGCCCCAGCTTGGCCACCCGGAGCCTGAACCCTGACCCCCTCCTGCACCCCAATCTCCTGCCCCAGCTCAGCCGCCTGGAGTCCACACCCCAACCCCCTGCCCCAGCCCTGAGTCCCCTCCCACACCCAGACTCCCTCCTGGAGCCTGCACCACACATCTCCTCCAACACCCCAACACCCTGCCCCATCCCGCACTCCAAACCCCTCATCCCAGGTCCAGAGCCCCCTCCTGCAGTCCAAACACCTCATCCCTGGCCCCATACCAGAGCCCACACCCCTATCAGGAGCCTGAACCCCCTCCCGAACCCCAGTCCCCCACCCCAGCCCAGAGTCCCCTCCCACACCCTAACCTCTCATTTCTGGCCCCACTCCAGAGCTCGCACCCCCAACCCAGAACCTATACCTCATCCCACACTCCAACCCCCTGCCCCAGCCCGGAGCCCGCTCCCACACTCTGAAATCCTTGGCCCCAGCCTAGAGCCCACACGCTGAACCCCTCATCCCCGGTTCCACCCCAGAGCCAACACCCCCAGCTGGAGCCCTCACCCTCTTCCGCACCAAGTGACAGATGGAGGGGGGAATGGAGTGAGCAGGGGTGGGGCCTCGGAGAAGGGACGGGGCAGGGGCATGGCCTTGGGGAAGGGACAGGGAAGGGGGCGGGGCAAGGGTGTTTGATTTTCTGCAAATAGAAAGTTGGCAACCCTATGCCCTAGGGGAGCTTCTGGAGGCTATTTACTAGGGCTGACAAGCGATTAAAAAAATTAATTGCGATTAATTACGCAGTTAAACAATAATAGAATGCCATTTATTTAAATATTTTTGGATGTTTTCTACATTTTCAAATATATTGATTTCAATTATAACACAGAATACAAAGTATACAGTGTTCACTTTATATTCATTTTTTATTACAAATATTTGCACTGTAAAAACCAAAAGAAATAGCATTTTTCAATTCACCTAATGCAAGTACTGTAGTGCAATCTCTTTATTATGAAAGTTGAGCTTACAAATGTAGAATTATGTACAAAAAATAATTGCATTAAAAAATAAAACAGTGTAAAACTTTAGAGCCTACAAGTCCACTCAGTCCTCTTTCTTCTTCAGCTAAATTGCTCAAACAAGTTTGTTTACATTTGCAGGAGATAATGCTGCCCACTTCTTGTTCACAATGTCACCTGAAAGTGTGAACAGGTATTCTCATGGCATTGTTGTAGCCGGCATCGCAAGATATTTATGTGCGAGATGCGATAAAGATTCATATGTCCCTTCATGCTTCAACTACTATTCCAGAGTACAGTTGCTCTTTTAAGACTTCTGAAAGCATGCTCCACAACTCATCCCTCAGATTTTGGAATGCACTTCAGATTCTTAAACTTTGGGTTGAGTGCTGTAGCTATCTTTAGAAATCTCACAATCCCACAATCTTCTTTGTGTTTTGTCAGATCTGCAGTGAAAGTATTCTTAAAATGAACATGTGCTGGGTCATCATCCGAGACTGCTATAACATGAAATATATGGCA
>NW_020697421.1:0-1705 GCF_002925995.2 Terrapene triunguis | reverse complement strand
ACTTGACACCATCACATTAGGCCTGAATAAAGACTGGGAGTGGCTGGATCACTCCAAAAAGTAATTTTCCCTCTGTTGATACATTAGCACTGACCCCCAACTCGGTAAGGCAACTCCCACCTTTTCATGTGCTGTATTTTTCACTCCATGCATCTGATGAAGTGATAATACTTGTATTAAACAACAGTGTGAATTAGATAGACTTGGTTATATTCTTCTCCCCACCCAGCATATGTTCCATGGATCTCGATTTATGAGATCATGTGAAGGCACAAGGTGTCCTTCTGCTCCCAGAGGTCCGCATCCTGTTTCCCCCCCCCCCCACCAAAAACCTACTGTAAATTCTAAATCATTATACTTTACTTCTCATTTTTAGGCTGTGGCTTGGGATAGGCCACTTAATGGGGGTGGGTGCTTGCAGAGTGAAGATTAAGCTCATTCACAGGAGCTTTGTGATGGAGTGTACATTATCTAGTGTTTGTGGCAGGCTTTACCACTGAAGTGCTCCTCATTACTCGGCTATTAAACTCTGTTTTTGTGGGGATCGATTTACCCCTGTCAGGCACTCAGTGAGAGAGTTGCTTCTCCCGCCCTTGCAGTTATTTATTTTTTCCACCAAGCTTTGAAATCGGAACCAGCAGGTAGCACCACAGCTCCACAGCCAACCCTGGAGAGAGGAAACTGAAGTCCTGCTCTGCAGACCGAGCAGAGCAGGCTCTTGGGACCCACAGGACGTGCAGTCGACGGGCTCGTCTGACTGGCATCATAGCTATAAGCATAGTGCCTATTCCAGTATAACTCCCCCACGGAGACGCTATTCCAAATAGAAGCAACTTGGTTCCCCAAAGTTACTACTCTGCTTTGATGAAAATCATCATCTTCCATCTCAGGTTTTCCATGTACTGCCCATGGATGGTATCCTCCAGGGTCCTCTCCAGCATAGTTCTTGCTCTCAGAGTGATGATGCCGTCTCTTCCAAATACGGCTCCCCTGGGTACCTGGCGACATCTTGGCTGGAAGGGGCCATGGCGATTCGCTTCCTGATGTCACGCACAGCACTTGCCACAAAGTTCCTCACCGTAGCATCCAGGCACATCGAAAGATGGAACACGCAAGTGATCGCCACAGCGTCAGACAGATCACCCCCTTCAAGGGATGTTGCTGCCTCCCTGCCTATGCGAGTTGTACACCAGCTCGTTACTGGCCCTATGGAAAGAATGTGTGAATGATTTTAAGGGTTTCCCGACCATTGACGAAGCGAAACGCATTGTTCAGGTGGCCAGGCAAGTGGGTGCTGATGGCTTCGTTGACATCCTTGAGGAAGAAATTGAAGAATTAATTGAGAGCCATAGAGAAACATTAACTCTTTGTTAGTCAGAGGAACTGATAAAATCGTCTACAGAAGACTAAGATGATGACAACGAACAGGAAGAGCCAGCAAGTTGGAATCTTCATAAATTTCCTGAAGCGTTCCAAGCAGCAAAACACTTGAATGATTTAATTTCTGAATACGATCCGTCTATGGAACGAAGCCTCAAAATCACACGTAGTATTATGGACTATTTGAGACCGTATCAAGAAATGTTTGAGCAGCTCAAGAGACAACAGCAACAGTTGCTGATCACCATGTTTTTCAAGAAAAAACAGCCAGCAGCAGATGAGCCTATGCAATCAACTTCTCGAGCTGAACCAGAGCCAACCACTT
>NW_020697420.1:0-2189 GCF_002925995.2 Terrapene triunguis | reverse complement strand
TTTTTTCCCCTAAAACACTATAGAAGACTTTGTCTAGTGTGACAAAGTTCCTCCTCTATCTTGGTGGGTCCTGCGCTTATTGGCGGATTTTCTTGCCTCAAAGATTCACCATGTGGGTTGGGGAACAGCCCAGAGACCTTCCCCTCTGGGAGAACCCACAGTCCAGGTCAATTGGGTTTGGGAGGGAACCTGGGAGGTTTGGAGGGAACCCGGGCCCGCCCTCTATTCTGGGTTCCAGCCCAGGGCCCTGTGGACTGCAGCTGTCTATAGTGCCTCCTGTAACAGCTGCATGACAGCTACAACTCCCTGGGCTACTTCCCCATAGCCTCCTCCAACCACCTTCCTTATTCTCACCACAGGACCTTCCTCCTGGTATCTGATAACGCTTGTGCTCCTCAGTCCTCCAGCAGCACACCCTCTCACTCTCAGCTCCTTGCGCCTCTTGATCCCAGCTCCTCACACTTGCACCACAAACTGAAATGAGCTCCTTTTTAAAACCAAGGTGCCCTGATTAGCCTGCCTTAATTGATTCTAGAAGCTTCTTCTTCCCCGGTCTCTTGGTTTGGGCAGTCTAACATCACGATCCTCTTCTCCCTCAGTGCTCCGACTCTTTGTGGCCTCTAATGGGCCTTCAGCCTCTCTCTTTTTCCACCTGGGCCCTCCTGGTGACCCAGTCACCCGAACTTTAGGGCTTGGTGCTGCTAGTTTAACCCGGGGTGCCTCTTCCTTAACTGGTCGGGTCAGCTCCCTCGTTGTCCTTCGCCTCTCTACCAGGGTGACAACTTCATCATAGGTGGAGGGTTCGTTCTGGCTTACCCAGGCATGAAGGTCTGGTGGTAGTCCCCTCATGTATTGGTCGATGACCAGAACCGCTAGTATCTCTTCCGGACTCTGGGACTCTGTTTGCAACCACTTTCATGCGAGATGGATGAGGTCATACAATTGGGACCGCGGGGTTTTGTCTTCCTGGTACCTCCAACCGTGATACTGCTGGGCCCGCACTGCTGTCGTTACCCCAGATCTGGCCAGGATCTCTGCTTTCAGCTGGGGGTAGTCTGCCGCAGCCTCTTCAGGCAGATCATGGTAGGCCTTCTGGGCCTGCCCACACAGGAATGGGGCAAGGATGCCAGACCACTGATCGCGAGGCCAGGCCTCCCGTAGGGCTGTCCTCTCAAAGGCCAGAAGGTATGCCTCTACATCATCCTCCCGTGTCATTTTCTGCAGCCAATGGCTGGCCCGTATGAGCAGCGTCCCATCATGGCCACGATTCAGCTCTGTAAGGGACTTTACCTGGTTTACCAGTTCCCGCAACATAGCTCGGTCTTGAGCAGCCTGGTCCATCAGCAGGCGATTAGTCTCTTGCTGCAGCCACACTGCCTCCTGTTGGGTGGCTGCCTGGACACGGGTAGCCTCCTGCTGGGCCGCCGTAGCTTGTATCAGTGCCTGCACTACGTCATCCATTGTGGTGAAAAAAAATAAACCCACTCCCTTTTTTTTTGTTTTTTGTTTAAATCACCCTCACTCTTCCGCCGCGCTGTGCACCCCAAGATCCCACTTCTGACACCAGTGTGACACAGTTCCTCCTCTATCTTGGTGGGTCCTGCGCTTATTGGCGGATTTTCTTGCCTCAAAGATTCACCATGTGGGTTGGGGAACAGCCCAGAGACCTTCCTCTCTGGGAGAACCCACAGTCCAGGTTAATTGGGAGGTTTGGGGGGAACCCGGGCCTGCCCTCTACTCCGGGTTCCAGCCCAGGGCCCTGTGGCCTGCAGCTGTCTATAGTGCCTCCTGTAACAGCTGCATGACAGCTACAACTCCCTGGGCTACTTCCCCATGGCCTCCTCCAAACACCTTCCTTATTCTCACCACAGGACCTTCCTCCTGGTGTCTGATAACACTTGTGCTCCTCAGTCTTCCAGCAGCACACCCTCACCCTCACCCTCACCCTCACCTTCACCTTCACCTTCTCCCTCTCCCTCTCCCTCTCCCTCTCAACTCCTTGCGCCTCTTGCTCCCAGCTCCTCACACTCGCACCACAAACTGAAATGAGCTCCTTTTTAAAACCCAGGTGCCCTGATTAGCCTGCCTTAATTGATTCTAGAAGCTTCTTCTTAATTGGCTCCAGGTGTCCTAATTAGCCTGCCTGCCTTAACTGGTTCTAGCAGGTTCCTGATTACTCTAGTGCAGCC
>NW_020697419.1:381-1273 GCF_002925995.2 Terrapene triunguis | reverse complement strand
AGAACCCTGGCTAAAGACAGGGCTCTGAGGGCTTCCAGATTCCATGCCATGGAGCTGGGAGCCTGGAATCCCACGGTTCATGGCTCTGGGGTAACCTTGCCATGCAGACTGTCCTGGGCCAGGAACCTAAAGGCTTCCAGATTCCCAGGCCAACTGGCTCCTTGGACTCAACACTGAGATGGGAAGCCTGGAGAGCCAGGGGCCCCAAGAGACTGGAAGTCCTGGGGTACCCAGTCTGGGACAGTTGCATGGCTGGCCAGACCCTGAGCAGCAGCCCCTAAGCCCATTCCCTAGGATCATTCCTGCAGCCATTGCTCAGACAGCACTCCCAATGACTGTGGCCAGAACCATGAGCAACGGCTGCAGCATCTGGCCCTGGCATCAATTCAGCCCTGAAAAAGCACAGCTTCTCCAAGTTGGAGCGACAGTAGGGGCTGAAAAATGATTTCAGATCCCTGCAATCTGCAGAGAAAGGTCCTCAGTGCAGGTCACTGTTTCACAGATGACATGTTTTTGTCAGCAGGACTCTAGGGGCACAACACAAGCCTTGTTAGGCAGAGATCTGTGGCCTTCCCGGGGGTTTGCTGCACAACCCCCCCCCCCTTTAGGTGTAGCAGCCATTTCAAAGAAGCTGCTTCCAAAATGCTTGAGTTTGATTCTCCAACAGGCCACCAGCCTTGGTGGACACTGACCTGAGGAACCTCCAGTGAGATCCTCAGTTTCCTGCCCCAGGCCAGGAGGTGGCAGTGGTGGCTGGTTGTTGTTTAGCTTGGGCCTTAATTTATGGAAGGTTTAACTGGAGCGTGGTCTAAGCACAGGACTTAGAACCAGAACAGAGTTCTGTATAGGCTGTTTAGCCCATTCCTGGCCATGTGTGGTGCCTCTGCTGTTG
>NW_020697419.1:0-371 GCF_002925995.2 Terrapene triunguis | reverse complement strand
AAAATGCTGCCTTTTTATAGAAGTCCCCCAAATTTCCAAACATTGGGATTTTTGCAACAGAGAACCAATCATTCTCTGCTGAAAACTGAAAAATTCCAACCAAAATCTCCCACTCCCCAAAGAAAAAAAATCAACTTTTAGATAGATAGATAGATAGATAGATAGATAGATACTTTCCATGAAAATTTGTTTAACTGAAAACACAAATTTTCTTTTAAAATTTTAAGCAGAACTTTATTGACCAGGGTGGGAAGCACTAATATCGTCCAATGATACCATAATTTCAAACGCTGTCATTCTCTTACATCCATTTTTATTTCTGTTTCAAAGACATAGCTGAAGGATGGCAGAACTGAGTGAACAGCAGAGCT
>NW_020697418.1:0-7196 GCF_002925995.2 Terrapene triunguis | reverse complement strand
CACACACACACACACACACACACACACACACACACACACACACACACACGATTCCCCCAGCAGGGGGCAGTGACACACACACATACAGGCCTGATTCCCCCAGCAGGGGGCAGTGAGGCCCCCACTCCCCAGCCCCTCACAGGGTCTGTTTCACATCTCTAGTACGTGACCCAGACGGTGGAGGTGGAGTCCCCCACGACCCTGAGGTCTCTGGTGGAGGCCGAGGAGCGGAACCGGGGGCTGCTGGAGCAGCTCTCCAGCCAGGGGGAGCGGTACCAGCGGCTGGCCGAGCAGCTGCAAGGCTCGGAGGAGGTGACTGCCGGGCTGCGGCACAAGGTGAGCGGGAGCGGCACCGTTGACAGGGTGGGCGGGATTCGAACTCATGCCCCTGCAGGCAGAATACCACGGCTCCTTGTCCTTTGCTGAGAGCCGCGTCCCCTGACATAGAGACCCCTCCCTGGGGGTGGCCATCGGGCACGGGAGGGTAGCCCAGCCCTGCATTCCAGTAGCCCAGACCCCATGAATGAGGGGGCAGGTCCCCGGGGCCCGGGCATGGCAGGTGGAGCTGGGGGAGTGGAGCTGCTCCGTCCAGCCCCCAGAGCAGGCGCTCACCTGTGGAGGGACCGACCTCCCCCGTCCCTCTTCCCAGGCCATAGCCAGGAGCCCTGCCCCTCACTCCTGGGACCCCCGCAACCCCTGGGGAGGGGCAGACGAGCCCTCCCTGGTGACCCGAGGGTCTCCCCGCCTGCAGATCGCTGCTTACGAGTCCGAGATCGCCAAGCTGCGGGAGGAGCTGCTGCGGGAGATCAACCACCTGGAAGCCCAGAAGGAGGAGGCCGTCAAGGAGGCCTCGGAGAGCTCGGAGCAGCACCTGGAGCAGCTCCGCGAGCAGCTGACAGGTACCGCAGGCCTGGGGAGGGGCTGGGGAAGCGTCTCCGAAAGCCCCTGGTCAGGAGGGGATCCTGAGCCGTGAGTGCACAGCACAGATCCCTGCTGGGAGCAGATCCCTGGGGAGTGGATCCCCTGCGCTTGATGGGAGCAGATTCCAGCCCTGCGGAGCGGATCCCTGTGTAGGGCAGGGGTGGGGGGGGTGTACTAGCGAGCGCCTGTTTCTGAGGGCAGCTGCCCCCGGTCTCTGCTCCCTGGCAGGTGTCCAGAGGCGCCTGGCCACGCTGCAGCCCATCCTTAAGGGCATGAAAACCAACTACTCCAGCCTGCGCAGCCAGGTGCGCGACTTCTCCGGGTTCTACGAGGCGGCCATCCGGGAGGCCAGGCGACAGGTGAGGCTGGGGGAGGGGGCTGGCCCGCGGGGAATGGAGGGGGCAGGGGAGGCCCGTGCAGGGAAAGGAGGCAGTTGCTCCTTGTCCCCCAGTCCCTGCCCCCCACACCGGCGGCGCTGGGCGCTCAGGCTGGCTCTGAGCGCGGCCCGGCTGGGGCTGAGTGTCCCTGTCCCCCTAGATGTGCTCGGCCGTCAGCGAGGCGTCGGAGGCCAGCCGGGACCTGCTGCAGAAATACCAGCATGAGGTGCTGCTGCGCAAAAAGTACCACGCCCAGCTGGTGGAGCTGAAAGGTGCGGGGGGAGGGCGGCAGGGGGATGGATTCCGGGCGGGATGGGCCCCGCGCCCCACCCAACAGAGGCCCCAGGGAGCCTGGGGCGGCGGGTCGCTCTCCAGAGCCGAGCATGGGGGGTGTGGCAGGTGTGTAAGGGTTAACTGGCTCTCCGGTGTCGCCACCTGCCTGCTGGGTCCCTGAGCAGCCAATGACAGCTTGGTGCAACTACGTCTTGTGTTTCATTGGCTGAGCAGCTGTGTGGGAGGAGCCAAGACGTTCCTGCTCCGCCTCCTGCTCCTGTAGTTCATAATGAGGAGGGCCAGCTGGGTTCAGCCCCAATGAAAACCAGGTGTGGGGCTGGCTCCAGGCCGCCAGGATCCTGTGACCTGCCCCCGGTCCATGCCCAGGGCTCGGCCCCCTGCGCCGACCCCCGGAGCCCCCAGCCCACACCCAGGGCTTGGCCACCTGCGCTGACCCGCAGAGCCCCCGGCACACGCTGCAGGCTCGGCCGCCGACCCCCGGAGCCCCCGGCCCAGGCCCAGGGCTCGGGCTGCTGTGTCAGTCCCTGTAGCCCTCCCTGCCCAGGCCCACACCCGAGGGCTGAGCTGGGACCTCCAGCCACAGAAGCCTCTTTAGACGTCCCTTCCAATGGGTCTGGGCTGGGACATGCTTTGAGGAGCGAGGGCTGCACCCTGGCGGTGACGGGCGCATACTCCGGGCGTGGGAGCAGGGCCCCGAAGAAGGCAGTGCCCACTGGGCTGGGACCTGAGGGTCCCCCAAAGAGCCAGGGCTCTTGCCATTAAGGGACTTAGCTGCGAATGCAAAGCCCTCCCCAAATACCGGAGACCCTAGAAGTGCCCTCCCCTGGCTCCTGCGCCCCCTCCCAGCCAGGCTGCTGCCCTGCGTGTGGCTACAGCCTTGGGGTGTGGGCCGGCAGGGTGGGGGGGGAATGTTTGCAGACTGGTTGCGGCCTGGTCTCTAGGGCAGCTCAGGCCTTGGTGCTGCTGGTGGGTCCCACCTTGATGTGCTGCCGCTCGGGCTCAGGGCAGTGGGCAGGGATAGGATCGTCTGCAGGCGGCCCTGGGGGGGCTGGGGGTCTCAGCCTGGCTCCTCATGGGCTAGGCATCCTTTGGCACTGATTGGCCAGGGGCTGGCTGGGCCATGGAGACTGAGGGCAGCGTGGCAGGCCCCTGGCTGTCCCGCGCAGAGCACTCCGGTCTCCAGGGCCCCACAGAGCCCCCGTGACCCCGCGTCTCCGCCCCCAGGGAACATCCGGGTGCTGTGCCGCCTGAAGCCGGTGACAGAGGCGGACCAGCAGGAGGGGGAGGTGAGCACGGCCGTCAGCACGGAGCCCGGCAGTGACAGCAGCGTCACCGCCCGCTACAAGGGCAAGGAGAGGACCTTCGAGCTGGACAAGGTCTTCCTGCCGGAGGCCACGCAGGAGGAGGTGACCCGCTGCCCGACTCCCTGCCGCGCCCCATCCCCTCTGTGCCAGCCTGGGCACCCCGGCTTGGCCACCCTATTGCCCCTGAACCCAGGGCGGTGCCAGCCATGAGCCGGGGGCCCAGGTGCCACCCAAGCCCCTGGCAGTCAGGGTCCCAGGGGCATTCTGGCAGCACAGACTGGTGGCAGGACTGGGTCTGAGCTACCTGCGCCGTGCCTGGTGACTCGGTTCCCTGGCTGGGCCGCCCCTCAGAACGGGCCGGGCCCACGGGCATCTTCACCTCAGAGCTGTGGCCCCCCAGGCCGGGGATGGGGGGATGGGAGGGGAGTCTCAAGGCAGCGGCTGCAGCCAGACACTTAGCTCTCCCTTCCCCTCACTGTGCCAGGGCCAGGGGTGCTGGGCCCCTTAGCCATGTCCGTGCCGGTCTCCACGCTGGGCTGGGGAGCGCAGGCACTGGGCCCGTGGGGCTCGGCCGAAGGGCCGTTCCCTGGCGGCCACGAGGGCAGCAGCAGCCCAGCGATTGGGGCAGTTGTGTGGGTGTGGGGAAGGCCCCCTGGATGGGCTGCGTTACCAGGAGCCCCTCCATAGAGCTGCCATGTGGCCAGCAGGCCCCTACCGGGGAGCTGCACTGCCCGGCAGCACTTGGGAATGAGGGAGGGCAGGCCGGGGCGTGTGCCCCCCTCCAGCCCCACATCTGCACTGTGATGGGACGGGGGCGGTGGCTTGCCAGGGGAGCAGAGCCTGGAGCAGCCCAGAACGCTGCGGGGAGGGGAATGGAGCTGGAATGCTGGAGGGGCTTGGGGGACTCCAGAAGGCTGCAGGGGAGGGCAGAGAGTTCCAGGGCGCAGGGAGGTGCAGCGTTCTAGAGGAACCGGGGAAGTGGGACAGGCAGAAGGGAGAAAAGCATTCTGGAAAATGGAGCATGTCAGAGCAGTGCTGGCACTGGGGAGCAGCGGAGGAGGAGGAGAGAGATTCTAGACCACTGGGCAGGATGTGACCCAGAACAGCAAGAGTTGCCAGCATTCTAGATCAGCACGCAGGCCAGGTTGTTCTAGATTGGGGTGTGGGGTGGAGCGTTCTAGCACACAAAGGTGGCCTATAGAGCTCTAGAATAAGAGGTTATAGTGAGCTAGGTGAGCATTTATGGCCGAAATGTGCTAGAGAATTGTCTTGGGAGGGTGGGACATTCTAGAATAGTTAACAGGGTTGCAAAATGCCACGTGGGTTATAGTGTTCTAAGTAAATGGAAATATGGCACATTCTAGATCGATACGGGGAACATTCTAGATTCAAAGTGCAATGGGGTGGTGTCCTAAGATAGCATGTGGGGGTGATGTGGAGTGTTCTACAATGACATGTAGGCTGTGGTGTTCTGAGTCTGTCTATGGGAACAGCTTAGACTGATGGATGACAAAGTGTTCCAGAACAACTTGTGGGGCACGGTACTCCCTCTGCCTGGGTTGGGCAAAGTGTTCTAGAGCAGTGTGAAAGGACTGAGTGTTCTAGAGCAGGGGCTCGGATGAACTGTTCTAGAGCAGAGTGAGGGCTGGCTGCTCTAGATCGGCAAATGACCTGTCGGTTCTAGACCGGTGTCTGGGTAGACTGATCTAGAACAGTGCATGCCTGGCCTGTTCTAGAGCAGCGCATGGCTGGCCAGTTCTAGAGCTCTGTGCGTATTTGTGGGGTGGACTGTTCTAGAGCAGTGTGCAGTCAGTCTGTTCTAGAGCGACGTGCAGCCAGTTTGTTCTAGAGCCGTTTGCAGTCTGTTCTCGACTGGCGTACAGCCAGTCTGTTCTAGAGCGGCATGCAGCCAGTTTGTTCTAGAGCCGTTTGCAGTCTGTTCTAGAGCGGTGTGCAGCCAGTCTGTTCTAGAGCGGCGTGCAGGGGGTGTTGTGTTCTAAGATGCCGTGCGGCGGTGCTCCGTGGTCTGGCAGAGCGTGCTAGGGCCCATCGCAGCGGGGGAGCTCTGGGCACTGCCTCCCCCCTGCAGAGGGCTCGTGAATTCTGCGCTGACCTTTCCACCTGGTGCTTTGTGACCCCTTGATCCCCAGGTGCCTAGCCAGGGACAGGACCCTGGAGCTCCTCCCGGACCGCCAGAGCCATGATTGCCAGGGCCGCAGGTAACTGGCTTCCCCCCCGCACGACTGGCAGCCTCAGCCCCCAGCACTCACCCTGCCTGCTCAGGGCACCCCCTGCACTGCGCCCCTCCCCCCACAGCTCTGCTGGCTGTCACCCGCACTGCAGAACCTGCACCCCGCACCGGGACATGGGTCCCTCAGCCCCCTGCTGACGCCCGTCTGTTTGTCTGCCTCCCGCTCAGGTGTTCCTGGAGATCGAGCCCCTGGTCCTGTCCTGTCTGGATGGCTACAACGTGTGTATCTTTGCCTACGGGCAGACCGGCTCGGGGAAGACGTACACCATGGAGGTAGGCAGCAGGGCCACGGGGCTGAGGAAGGGACCAGTCTGGGTTCGGCCCCACTTAGCCCCACGTGTTCCTGGAACGGCTGGCGCTGGGGTGGGGGAATGGAGAGACCCCGCTCTGCATCCCAGGCCCAGAGCCTCCAGGGACGTGAGAATCCTGCTGCCCCCCAGACAGTCTCCAGCTCTCGGGAACTGGGATCTGTCTCTCTCCCCTTGGGAAGGGGCGTGTCGTCTGTGGGCGTTAGGAGCCGCCTGGAAGCACGGGGCTCAGTGCAGGGGATCCCAACCTGCACACTCTTCCACACGGGTACACACGTGTGTGCCAATGGGCTGTGACGCGCATGGACACACCCACACACGCCTCCATGTTGATGGGACTCTGAGGGGGCCTAGGCTGCCCCCGAGGCCCCCACTTCAGTGCTGGGTGGAAGCCTGAGGCCCTGTCTCTGTCTGGCTCCAGGGCGTCCCCGAGGACCCTGGCATAAACCAGCGTGCGCTGCAGGCCCTGTACCGGGAGATGGAGGCCAGGGCGGGGCTGTGGAAGTACTCGGTGACCCTCAGCGTGGTGGAGATCTACAACGAGGTGATCCGGTAAGAGGGGGCCTGCCCCACGCACCGCTAGGAACACCCTGCCCCCCACAGAACCTTCTCCTCACCCTGCCGCGCAGGCCGGGCACCGCCGGGGAGGCCTGGGCTGAGCCTGGGTCACGGCAGGCTCTGGCCAAGGGACCTACTCAGCACTTCACAGTGACCCCAATACCCAGCATGGGACTAGGGGTGCTGTGCTGGGAGAGGGGGAGGGGGTGTAGCAGGAGGCGCTCTCAGCACTGATTGACAGGACCCCAGAGCGCACTAGGGGACGCTGTGCTGCAGGGGCGCTATCGGCAATGATTGACAGGACCCCAGAGTGCACTAGGGGGGCTGTGCACCAGGGGGCACTCTCGGCACTGACTGACAGGACCCCAGACTCCAAAAATATTAAAGGAACTGGCACATGAAATTGCAAGCTCAATAGCAAGGATTTTTAATGACTCTGTAAACTCAGGGGTTGTACCGTATGACTGGAGAATTGCTAACAGAGTTCCTATCTTTAAGAAAGGGAAAAAAAGTGATCCGGGCAACTACAGGCCTGTTAGTTTGACATCTGCAGTATGCAAGGTCTTGGAAAATTTTTTGAAGGAGAAAGTAGTTAAGGACATTGAGATCAACGGTAATTGGGACAAATTACAACATGGTTTTACAAAAGGTAGCTCGTGCCAAACCAACCTGATCTCCTTCTTTGAGAAGGTAACAGATTTTTTAGACAAAGGAAACACAGTGGATCTAATTTACCTCGATTTCAGTGAGGCATTTGATACGGTTCCACACGGGGAATTATTAGCTAAATTGGAAAAGATGAGGCTCAATATGAAAATTGAAAGATGGATAAGGAACTGGTTAAAGGGGAGACTACAACGGGTCATACTGAAAGGTGAACTGTCAGGCTGGAAGGAGGTCACTAGTGGAGTTCCTCAGGGATCGGTTTTGGGACCAATCTTATTTAATCTTTTTATTACTGACCTTGGCACAAAAAGTGGGAATGTGCTAATAAAAAAAGTTTGTGGATGACACGAAGCTGGGAGGTATTGCTAATACAGAGAAGGACCAGGATATCTCACAGGAAGATCTGGATGACCTTGTAAACTGGAGTAATAGTAATAGGATGAAATTTAATAGTGAAAAGTGCAAGGTCATGCATTTAGGGATTAATAACAAGCTGGGGACGCATCAGTTGGAAGTA
>NW_020697417.1:0-7536 GCF_002925995.2 Terrapene triunguis | reverse complement strand
ATTGATGGCAAAACATTGCCATTATGCAGTAAAACAGCTTTAAGACTCGTCTTCGATGAATCAATGAACAGTCTCCACTCATCTGGATCGTGAACTATGTTGAGGGCTGCCATCACACCATCAATGTTGTTGTTGCAGGCTACAAGATCACCTTCCATGAAGAAGAATGGGACAAGATCCTTTTGACGGTCACGGAACATGGAAACCCTAACATCACATGCCAGGAGATTCCACTGCTGTAGTCTGGAGCCCAACAGCTCTGCCTTACTCTTGGGTAGTTCCAAATCCCTGACACGGTCATTCAGTTCACCTTGTGTTATGAGGTGTGGTTCAGAGGAGGCGGATGGGAGAAAATGTGGGTCCTGTGACATTGATGGTTCAGGACCTGAGGTTTCATCCTCTTCCTCGTCTGACTCAAGTGAGAATGATTCTGGTGCATCAGGAACCGGTAGTCCTTCTCCATGGGGTACTGGGCGTATAGCGATGGAATGTTTGGATAATGCACAGTCCACTTTCTTCTTTGACACACCTTTCCCAACTGGAGGCACCATGCAGAAGTAACAATTGCTGGTATGATCTGTTGGCTCTCTCCAAATCATTGGCACTGCAAAAGGCATAGATTTCCTTTTCCTGTTCAACCACTGGCGAAGATTTGTTGCACAAGTGTTGCAGCATATGTGTGGGGCTCACCTCTTGTCCTGATCTCCAAATTTGCAGCCAAAATAAAGGTGATAGGCTTTCTTAACCATAGTGGTTATACTGCACTTTTGTGATGCAAAAGTCACTTCACCACAAACAGTGCAGAAGTTATCTGCACTGTTCACACAAGTACGAGGCATCTCTGCTCACTTTGGCTAAACAGAAATGTGTCCCTTTGCAAAATCAAACACTGACAAATAAGAGAGCATGACACGATTTCTAGAGCTGATATAGGGCAATTTGTTCAGCAGAGTGATGTAAGCTTCGTTACGATTGCATCATCCATGACTTCTAGGAATAACATGATGCAATTCATATCATGTATGACGCAATACCAGCTTCAGATTGCATCATTCATTGTTTTGCCTAAAAAGCAAGTACTGTCCAAACCCAGTCATAGATTTATTCATAGATCCAGTCAAAGATGTATTTTAGTCATTTCTGGTTTAAATTGAGATCCCTTCCCTTTATAACTCACTTATCCTCCGCCATTCCCAAGTCAAGGGTCGTATATACTGACTCAATAGCATATCTTGAAAACTAGAGCCAATCAACAATTTTAAGCATCATTTTCGTTCTCAGTGACCCAGAATTAGTAAAGTTTGACTACATTTATTTCAGAAGCATTTTGGCTGTAGAGCAGTGTTACTGCTAAGTTCAGTGTGGTGAAGTTGACTCCTTTAGGGTTTCCTGACTCCAAAATAGGCTTAACAACAAGACTAAGCAATTTTTCCCCATGTTTTGAATTGAAAAGAGTATAGGTGTAAAATATGAAGAGGGTTGGGGGCAAGTATGGTTGTGATGGTGGGCTGGAGTGGCCAAACTTCCCTCAGTGTTTCATAATAATGGCTATATCACCTAGATGCAGAATAGAGGTGATGAACCCTGCCTGAGCAGAGGAGTTTTCATGCTCAGCTAAACCTCAGGCCACCTGTGGAGGGTGAGGAGCCCCCTGGTCTAGTCTGTATTCCACCCTTGTCCCACAGCTGGACTGGGACATTCATGGAGCTGTGAGCACGGCTTTGTACCTGGCACAGTTCATCCCCCTCCCCGATGCCTATCCCTTCTGTGGCATGAGGGAGACCCTGGTGCACATCTACCCCAACTGTGCCAGGTTGCAGACCCTTTTCCGGCTCCTCCAGAACCTTCTCCTTAGGTTCTGGCTGCACTTTTCGCCGCACCTCCTCATTTACACACACCCCATCCATAGCCCCAGGAAGTCACAAGACCTCCTCATCAACCTCCTGGTGCTTGCCTAGGTGTCCATCCGCCATGCCAGGAGGTGGATGCTAGACGGGGAGCTGCTGTGGGACCTATTTCTGCTCCTCCCTTCGATCACGCTTCAAGACAGAGTTCCTCTGGGCCGCATCCGCTGAATCCCTAGACACCTTCAAGGAGCAGTGGGTGCTGTCCACGGTTCTCTGCTCAGTGTCCTCCTCTGGTTCCCTGCTTACAGCCCTGTGACCCTCACTTCTGTCCCTGTTTTATCATTTGTTGCCCCCCAAACTTCCTTGAGCCCTGGGTTCAGTAGCTCCTGCCCTTAGGCTGGGGGAGGGGTCTTCAGATGTGGGCAGGGCACCCCCAGGGATTTTAATAAGTATACCTCTGTCATGTATTTGGCCATTTTTTCAGGCAGACAGTTTCTTGAGCTAGCCACGTTTTGGCTTCCAGTAAATGCTGACAGCTAGTTATTTTGTGCAGTCATACTGAGAATCTCAGCTTCTTCTGGTAGTGGATATTGCTGACTTCCCCTCCGGGTTAAGAAACTGCTGTAATTCTGGTTTGTTTTCATGTGATTTAATTACAGAAGTTTTATCTATTTGCACATAGTGTCCTCCTGAGCAACACAGCATGCACTAGGAGACTGCGTCATTTCCCACCTCCTGTTACTTCAGCTGATGCCAGTGCTTAGCCAACTGGCACCTCATGACTAAGGAGAAAAAAAACATTTTGACCATTCAAACAGCCGAATAGTGCTTCAAAAGTGTGCCCCTTTCTCACTACAATCGCTTCAGGGCAAAGGCAGTTAAGATCTGAAGTGAAGGTAGTTTTAAAAGGTATCTACAGTTCTTTGGGTTCTTGAAAACTGAATGTGCAGTGTGAATGCTCTATGAAGGGAGTGAATAACTCAAGAGATTGGCTGTGGATCTTTTCACCAGTCTTAGTTAGTAGAGATCGACAAGTATCGAATGGCTGTTCAGTGGCCAATAGGGGGGAACTGGAGCTTCAGTCCAAGACTTGATGGACAGCTGTCCACCCTAGTCACCAGATCCCTTCAAGGCAGGCGTAAGGCACTGGCAGGGAAGATTCCACTAGTTGAGCTGTTCCTGTTCTGGGGATAAGGACGTCAGGCTCCTGGGCTAGCATTCCAAGCATTTGTCATGGACTGGGTCTGTCATGGGAGGTCTCCTCCAGTGTGGTAGGAATGTCCTCTGCCAGTGCTGGTAGATGGCTGTCTAGTCAAAAGGGAGACTATCTCTGTCATAACTATAAAGGGAAGGGTAACAGCTCTCCTGTGTACAGTACTATAAAATCCCTCCTGGCCAGAGACTCCAAAATCCTTTTACCTGTGAAGGGTTAAGAAGCTCGGGTAACCTGGCTGACACCTGACCCAAAGGACCAATAAGGGGACAAGATACTTTCAAATCTTGGGGGGGAGGGAAGGCTTTTGTTTGTGCTCTTTGTTTTAAGGGGTTGTTCACTCTTGGGACTGAGTGGGGCCAGACATCAATCCAGGTTCTCCCCATCTTTCTAAACAAGTCTCTCATTTCAAACTTGTAAGTAAAAAGCCAGGCAAGGCGTCTTAGTTTTACTTTGTTTTCTCAACTTGTAAATGTACCTTTTACTAGAGTGTTTATCTTTGTTTGCTGTACTTTGAACCTAAGACAGAGGGGGGTCCTCTGAGCTCTTTAAGTTTGATTACCCTGTAAAGTTATTTTCCATACTGATTTTACAGAGATGATTTTTACCTTTTTCTTTAATTAAAAGCCTTCTTTTTAAGAACCTGATTGATTTCTCCTTGCTTTAAGATCCAAGGGGGTTTGGATCTGTATTCACCAGGAGTTGGTGAAAGGAAGGAGGGGGGAAGGGTCAATTTCTCCTTGTTTTAAGATCCAAGGAGTTTGGATCTGTATTCACCAGGGAATTGGTGAGAGGTTTCTAAAAGCTTCCCAGGGAAGGGAATGGTGGCAGCAGACCAGAACTAAGCTGGTAGTTAAGCTTAGAAGTCCTCATGCAGGCCCCCACACTTGTACCCTAAAGTTCAAAGTGGGGATACAGCCTTGACAATCTCCATGGGCAGGGACTCAAAATTCCTGTGGCAGCTCTTTCAGTTTCAAGTTTTCTCCTGCCCGCCTCATACTTATCATGCTCTATCCCTGCTCTAGCTTGTGCCAGCTACTACTCGTACTGTCCTCGATGACCAACGGAAAATAAAGTGACCCCTCTCCTTTTGAACAGGCCTTATGTAAACATAGTAGAAAGGTTAAAGGTGTTAAAAGTATGTGCTGAATGTTTAGCTGCCTCAAGAGAGTGACATGTACACATCCTACTACTCAGTCCCCTGAGGCAAGGCCATTGCCTCCTGCATTCTTTCTGCTTATTCTTTGTTCCATGTGCATTTTGAAAACATTGACGCAGATGAATCCTTAGGGAAGTGTAAGTGCTAGCAATGCAGTTGAGGACAAGAGGAAGGCATCACAGACTAGCGCTACTAGCCCTGCGGTAACTGTACTAGTGCTTTGGTAACAGCTTTCAGAGTTGTCAAGGCTGATTCCTCACTCTGGCACTTTGAGTGCAGAAGGTGGGGGCCCGCAAGGATTCAAAAAATTAATACTGGCCACTCCAGGCGTGTATTAAACTCCCAAGGTTACAGCTTTTCTCTGACCTTGGATGGGTAGATGCTACCACCACCCAAGTGTAACACCCCCCCGCCCCCTTTTGAGAACCCAGGGAGGAGCACTTGGGAATTCCTTCCTGTGGGGTACCCTCAAGCCCTTTCGCCCCCCCCCTCCAGGGAAGAGCTGAGAAAGAAAATAAAGTAAATCAGCTGTTACCACCAGCTAATTAAACAACATGTGCACAAACCTCTTAGGACACAAAAAACCCCAATCCTGTTCTTAAAAAAGGTAAATTTTATTAAAAACAAAAAGAAAGAAAATACATCTAGAATTTAGGCTTTTTGCTAGGTCTTAAGAAAACAATTACAAAAATTAAGCATCAAGATAGCTTCTTGAGGTTCAGCTTAAAGGTTACAAGCAAAACAAAAGCATTTGGGGGTTAGCACAGAGGAGTCCACAAGCCTATAAGAAATAACCCTAATTGCATCTTCCTAGACATTCCTGATCTACTTACATATCTGGGGTTCACGAGTAGTTCTAGGTATGATTTGATGATTTTTCATACCTGGTTTTTACAGCATAGTTTCAGCCCTGTCCCTGCTTTGTCCCCTCTCTCCGGAGAACAACAACAGCACAGACAAAGGGAAGTTTTTTTCCCAATTTTAAAAAGTTCTAGCTCTCCCATTGGCTCTTTTGGTCAGGTGCCCACTCCCTTCTTTTTACCCTTTACAGGTACAGCAAGTAGAGAACAGCTACTAAAAGGGATTTTATAGCTAACTGGCTGGCTGGCTGGGTGTCCATAAAAGGGAGCTCCACCCCCCGCAATTTATCACGAGTCTATTTCAACATAGTGACAGTGAGAATAAAAGGCAAAGATGCAGACTGCATGACAACACCAGCCATGTTGTCCACTTCAAGGGTGTGTTGGATAAGTAGGGAACTCAGGGCTTTTTGCTGAAGAACTAGAAAGTTACTGATTAACTGTTCTCAGCCTTAATGACTCTTTCTGAGTCAGATTATCTTCTGAATTGTCATAGACTCCATCCTTGAGCCTATACTAACCACAAGGGTCAGGAGGGAGTGTCCGATTTCTCAGCCCAGACAGAAAAGTTGACATGCCTGCCCAGAGCTGAAGCTAAGCTGGCTACTCTCTAGGAGCCCAGAAGGATAAGAGGGCTCTGACAGCCCAGCTGGCTGTTGGTTGTTTTCAGCTGGGGGCTGACTGCGTTTGCTGTTGATTATTTTGGAAATGTTTTTTGCTTTCAGTAGCTACTGAAAAGTTGCTATTTATGGGTCTAGTCTAATATCCATTGCACTGGATGGAAAGATTCCTATTGGCTTCAGTGGGCCTTGAGGCCTAAGCTAAAGCCTGCTAAAGCTAATGGGAGTCTTTCAGTTGACTTCAGTGGGCTTTAGACTAGGGCAGAGGGCAAGGATCACTTGCTTAACAGCCTTTGCTCAATAGAGGTGGTGACGCACTCATGGGTGCGCCCTCCTCCCTTCCTCCATAGATACTTCCCCCACAAGGAAACAATTTGCAGTGCACTCTATACCTAGCACAATGGACACCTGCTTGTGGCCTTTCAGCACTACTGTAATAAAAATATGAATAATCTACATGACACAAATTTTTCCTCCTAAAATGATGCTGAAGCCTGGTTTCGAAGGGGGTTTCAATACCACTGGGAATGGTGCAGTAAACACAGATTATGTTTCTTCAATCATTGTCTCTCACCTCTACAGGGCATGTAAATTAAGTGGCTGTTCTTTCTCTTTCCTGCTCTGATTACTGGCAATAAAGGGGAATTTAGCCAAAAGCTCCATGCTGGGAAGCAGAAGAATGCCGATTAATTTGGGGGGGGAGGGTGTTAATCTAAGAGCAGCCTCTGTTAAACTTAGAACTTCAGGGCTTTCTTACCTCAAATGTTATGTGATTGTTGAGAGCTGGAGGAGAGACTTGCGAGAGACAATCTTTCCTAGTGCACATTATATTGATATGACCAGCTGTAATTTTATTGCTTGAAATCTGTCATTTGCTGCATCTCTCAGTGACCTTTGCCACTTCTAAGGCCTTTGGCTGACATACTGTGTGGAGGAATCAGAGCAATGGCTGGAGATGAGTCAATGATGGAAAAAAGATTCCATGGCTTTTGCCAAATCTCCATAAGCTGACATACAGGATATATACTGCTGGCCTAGAAATGAAAATGGGAGTAGACAGTGTGTGTGTGGGGGGAGGGGGGGAATTCCTGGGAGATGCCTGAGGCCAAGACACCACCCTGTTGATGCAGCTGCTGCCAGCCTGACACCAGTTAAGAGTGCTTTGTGCAATGAGTGGGATGTGATTGCTTCTGACAACAGCTGCAGGTTAAACAGTGCTGACTCAGCCTGCAGCAAGTTCCAGTCCTCAGCTCACTAAGTGGCTCCTCCTAATCACAGGTATTAACGCCACCTCTAAGCATGTATCACATGGGGAAGTGCTAGAAAATTAAAGTTTACCAGCCACCATGACCAGACTTCATGCTGGTTCCACCAAAGCAAATGGATGCTAGTCCAACAGTGGGATGAATAGCCCTCGCCTGCTGATAAGAAAACTGAAGCTACTGGATGTGTTTTAAGATATGTGTGTGTTAATCACTGCTCTACAGCCAAAATGCTTCTGAAATAAATGTAGTCAAACTTCACTAATTCTGGGTCACTGAGAACGAAAATGATGCTTAAAATTGTTGATTGGCTCTAGTTTTCAAGATCTGCTATTGGGTCAGTATATACGACCCTTGACAGGTGATGTTAGGGTTTCCATGTTCCATGACCGTCAAAAGGATCTTGTCCCATTCTTCTTCATGGAAGGTGATCTTGTAACCTGCAACAACACCGATGGTGTGATGGCAGCCCTCAACATCGTTCATGATCCAGATGAGTGGAGACTGTTCATTGATTCATTGAAGACAAGTCTTAAAGCTGTTTTACTGCATAATGGCAATGTTTTGCCATCAAT
>NW_020697416.1:2651-6602 GCF_002925995.2 Terrapene triunguis | reverse complement strand
GTATGGGGCTGTCGGGGGGACAGGGCCGTGTCAGAGGGTTTGGGGGCTGTGTCTTGGGGCTGAGGGTTTCAGGTATGGGGCTGTCGGGGGGGGGATGGGGCTGTATCACAGGGCTGGGGTTTCAGGTATGGGGCTGTCGGTGGGGGTGTCATGGGGCTGGGGGTTCAGGTACGGGGCTGTGTCAGGGGAGGGGACAGAGCCCTGTCGCGGGGCTGGGGGTTGGGGGCTGCGTCTCAGCGTCTGGCGCGCGGCTAACCCCGTCCCCCCCGCGACAGGTTCATCCGGGACCGGGCCCAGCGCTGCGGGGACTCCCAGGCGGTGGAGCTGAGCCGGGCAGAGCTGGGGGGGCCGGAGCCCCCCCCCTGCGACGAGAACACCAAGCGGCTCAGCGAGTGCCTGCGGCGGATCGGGGACGAGCTCGACAACAATACCGAACTGCAGAGGTGGGGGGCCCCCCCATCTCGTCCCCTGTATGCCCCATCCGATTCCGGGAGCTCTACGGCCTCGGGCAGCCCCCTCTGCCTTGTGCCAGCCCCAGCAGAGCCCCCCTCCCCTCCGGACTCCTGGGTCCATCTCTCTGCCCTGGGCAGCCCCCAAAATGCCTGCCTGCCTCCCCCAGCTCCTTTGGCTCCCCGCTCCATCCACCCCCAGACGAGTCTCGACCCTCCCTGACTCCAGCTGGCCCCTCTTCCACGTTAACCCTTCCCCAAGTGGGGAAACTGAGTCAGGCGGTCTCACCTTTTCGTCACCTCTTCCTCTGGGGCGGCAGGATTGTCCCCCTCCCCCCGGCAAACCCCCCCCCGGCCTGGCTCTAACCCTCTGTCCCCCGCAGTATGATTGACCGGGTGGGGGCCCACGCCCCCAAAGACGTCTTCTTCCGCGTGGCTGCCGAGATGTTCTCCGACGGGACCTTCAACTGGGGCCGGGTCGTGGCGCTTTTCTACTTCGCCTGCAAGCTGGTGCTCAAGGTGGGGCTGCTGGGAGACCCCCCCCTTCCCCCCCCCCCCGCTGTAACCCCCCTCCCCCATGGCCCTCTGCTTCCCCTCCCACCCCCCACAGCCCTTCTGCTACCCCTCCCCCTGGCTGTGAGATCCCTCCCCCCTGTACAGCCCCCGGCTGCCCCTCCCTTCCTGAATGTGCTCCCCCTCCCGCCACTGGTTCACCAGCCACCCTTACCCTGCTGCCCCTCTCTTCCCCCAGGCTCTGTGCACCAAGGTCCCCGAGCTGGTGCGGACCATCGTGGGCTGGACGTTGGAGTACCTCCGGGATCATGTGCTGGCCTGGATCCAGGCCCAGGGAGGATGGGTGAGTCCAGCCAGCGCCGGCCGCCCTCCCTCCCCCGTTACCCCCCAGGCTGCATGCAAATGAGGCACTGTCCTAATTTGCATAGCTAGCGAAGGTGCCTAAGTCGTGACCACCTCCAAAGCCGGTGGGTTATTCTACAGTTAGATTCACCAAACCGGTAACAAAACGGCGTCTAGCGACTGAAAACCAAATTCACCCTGCGTCAGCTTCTCCCCGTCCCAAGGAATCAGGTCAGCCTGTGTCCCGGGCCGTCCCCGAACCTCCACTTCTAACTGGGGTTCAGGAACCACAAAGCTTCGAGCGGGTTCCCGGCAGGGACGGGACAGGCTGCCGGCTCGTGGCGTCTCTCGGGGGACACGCAGGGGCTGGGCAGGGCCTCGCGCCGTAGCATAAAACGCTCCTCGTGCTTGGAAATCCACGGGCCGGAGAATCAGGGACACGCTGGAGACGTCTCCGGGGTCGTTTATCTCCTCGGCCACGGGCCCAAACCCAGCCCCTGCGCGTGGAAAGTCACCGGCCAGGCTGGAGTCCGAGGTCACAGGGCCCCGAGGTGTTTTGCTGATGGCCGGGGGCGACCGTTGGCCGAGGAGAAGGGCTCGCTGGAGAGTTGACTCGTGCTGGGCTGACGGAGGGGTGTGTGTGTGTGTGTGTGGAAAGGGCCCTGTGGGCCCCCCCCCCCCCCCGAAACAAACCCAGCTGGGATACCAATGCAGAGCCAATGTGTCCAGCGACAGAGTCTAAAGTCCTGGCTCCCAGCCCACCCCACTCTTTCCCACCCCACCACCACTATACCCCACTCCCCTGCAAGGGCCAGGGAGAGAACCCAGGAGTCTTGGCTCCCAGGCCCCCCCTGCTCTAATCACTAGACCCCACTCTCCTCCCAGAGTTGGGGAGAGAACCCAGGAGTCCTGGCTCCCAGCCCAGTTCCAAATGCACTAGACTCTGCTGCCTCCCAGCGATCCCAAACCCGTTGTGTGGCGCTGCCCCCACCCCAGAGCCAGCCGCATGTCAGCCTCATTCGTATGACGGTTCAGTGGTGCCCTTTGCTCTCTCCCCCCCCTCCCCCAGGACGGCCTCCTCTCCTACTTCGGCACGCCCACCTGGCAGACCATCACCATCTTCGCTGCTGGCGTGCTCACCGCCTCCCTCACCATCTGGAAGATGTCGTAGGGCGGGGGTGGGGTGCGCTCTGCGGCACCCCACGTCTGGCCAGACTGCGCTGGGCTCCCCGGGGCCGGCTCCCCTCGTCCAGCCTCGCTCCCTCCGCGATTCCCGGTGCCTTGTGCTCAACTCGAAACAAACCTCTCGGGACCCCACGCTGCGCCTCCCGGATCAGGACCGACGTCTTTGGACACGGCCGCTCCGTGGGGCCGGACGCTCTCCTGCATCTGGGGCAGAGACTTGAGAGGCCTTGAGCCCCACCTGGGGCTGGTCGGCGTTTAACTCCCTGCCGGGCTGGCTGCCCGCGGGGAATCCTGGGCCGAGATCTCGGGGGCTGGAGCCGGCTCCGGGGGCCGAACTCAGGCCGAGGTCGCGGGGGCCGGAGCCGGCTCCGGGGGCCGAACTCGGGCCGAGGTCCGGCACTGATTCCCCCAGCGAGATCCGTTCTGCGGGGAGCTGAGGGGGGCGGACTCAGGCCTGGCTGCCCGTGACCTGGCAGACTCAGTTTCCTTCCCCAAAACACCCGTCAGGGGGCCCCCCTCTTTTGACTTCCCCCTCTGCTGCTCAGCTCCCCCTCGCCCCTCAACACCTCCCTGGGGATTTCCAATGCCCCCCCCAGTCTGGCAGGGTCCCCCCATGAGGAGCCTCTGTCTGGGGTGCCCCAATGCCAGGTGCCTCTGTCCTCCCGCCCCCCCAGTGCTGTGCACAGCGCCTCCCCGGGTGTAAAAGCCGGTTGCCCCCTCCATCCAGCGCGGCCTTGGGGCCCCCCTCAAAGCCCTGCTGGGGGGCTGGTTTTGGGGATGCCCCCATAGCAGGGGAATCCTTGTATAGAGCACTCACAACAGTACTGTAGTGGGGGAGGGGACTGGCCCCATCTTCCCCCCTCCCCCACCGTTACCCCCCACACCCCGGCTTCTAGTGGGAGGCGAGTGGGACGGGTCCCCCTACGCCTTTGTACTGTAATTAACTTAATACTGTTTGTAAAGCGATGTGTGTTCTCAGGTATGGGGGCTGACCCCCTTCCCTAGCAGCCGTGGCCCCCCTTCACCCCATTGGTAAACTCTTGGGGGGGGGGACAGTGGGCGGCTCCCAGATTTGCCCCGAATGTCCCTCTGCAGCCACCAGTTGGGGCTGGGGGTTGCCAGGAACTTGGGGGAGGGTGCTGCTCCCAGCTGTGATGGGGGGGTCAGAGCAACTGTTCCTGGGTTAGCACCCCCTTCCCCCCCCAGAAAGGCTGGTTTGGGGTGTGGAGGATGAGAGGGGAGCAGCTGGAGGTTGCCCCCCCCCCCCCCCCCCCCCCCCCCGGGCACACACACTGCTGGGGGCTATTGGCACATCTGGAGCTTCCCGCCCCCCCCCTCGGCACCCACCCTTAGGCTGGGATCTCCGCTGCAACTGGCCCTTTGAACCCGGGGGGCAGACGCTCCAGAGCCAGGAGCATCCCTGGGGGGCTTGGGGCAGACGCATGTGCTGATGAACTGGGGG
>NW_020697416.1:0-2641 GCF_002925995.2 Terrapene triunguis | reverse complement strand
TGTCACAGGTGGGGCGGGGCTAATAGGAAGGGACTGATGATGTAATGAATTTGTGGGAAACATAATTTCAACCTCTTCTCATTCCCATCCCTGTTCTGTGCCCCCCCCCCCCGGGCGTACCTCACCCCTCTCCCCCACTGGGGGCCCCCCATGCTGCCCCCCCATGCACTGACTTTCTGCCTAGAGGTAGCCATGTACTGTCTCTGGGGTGTCCCCCACCCCGGCTAGTGGCTGCGCCCCCTGGATCAGAATGGGGTGGGGTCAGCCAGGGGGAGGGGTCCACAGTGGGCAGAGATCCCCGCCCCCCACAGGGGTGCCTCTGGACTCTGATTTTTTATCTCTCTTTTGTATTTACTCAGTGATTGTCACCCCCCATCCATCCGTCTGCCCCCCCATCCGTTGTGGTCCCCCCCCCATCCCTATCTCGCCCCCAACCGGGGTCTCTGTATTTAAGATTCTTCCTTTGTAATTTTTTCTACCGTGGCTGTTTTGATACCAGGGTGAGGGGTTGTGTGTAAAATACATAAAATCAACTCGAAGGACGGAGCTGGTCGGGTCTTATGTGGGGGGTGGGGAACAGGACAGGTCCTGTGAGCTTCCCTCTGCCAGTGCCCTTGGTGCTGCGAGCTTCCCCCTGGCAGTGCCCCCAGCTGGCGGAGCTGAGGGGGACATGGGCCAGAACCTCCCATCCTTTCTATTCTCAGTCCCATGGGTCACACTCAGGGGCCCATCAACCCCGGCATCCTGGCTCCTGCTGCTCCAGCGGGTGGGGCAGGGAGCCCCCTTCAGGGCAGCAATGGGGCAGGGGAAGTTCCCCACCCATCCCCCTAGGGGCTGGCTCACAGCTGGAGCCCAGCCCCCCAGCGCAAAGAAAGGATTAACCCCACAGCTGCTGCATGACTAGTGCCAGTCAGCACTGCCCGGATTGGGGCCCCTATCACTCAGCCCCCTCTCAGAGTCGGGAGAGAACCCAGGAGTCCTGGTTCCCAGCCCCCCCTGCTCTAACCCACTAGACAAGGCCGGCCCTCGGCCCAGTGGCTCCCAGGCAAGGAGCCCCCCCTCCAGTTAACCTTACAAATACCTTATTTGTGATTGCAGCCCGTTTCACGACGGCGCCGCACGATTTGCACGCGCGATTCACGCTGCAGCCAAACCCGGCACCCCAGGGGCCTAGATTGGGGGGATCCCATGTGTGGAAGACCCCTCATCCTCTCTGTGCTTTGTCCACCAATCAGGCGTAACCTGTGACACCCCAATTTGGGTTCATTGGTTTCTGGGCCCAGACTGGTTTCCCAGGTGTGGTGTGAATGCATCCTTGGATTCGAGTTTCACTTCACTTCCCAAACCAACCAGCACAATCCAGGCGTGGCCCAGCCACGCTGTTAGCAGACGGGGCGGATGGAGGTTGCACTGAACACACCCTGGGGTAGTCGTGACCGAGCGCACGAGGACACGTTCACAACTGCACAATGCACACGGTTCGCACGGTCCCACTTCGCGCCGATCCTGGCTCTTGCCCGGACTGGCGACGCCCCGGCCCCCGTGTATCACCTGCCGGGGCCTGGCCACGCCATTCTGGGCCCCATGTCTGCCTCCAACCCCTGGCCGTGCAGGGGGCTGGTGAAAAACAAATCGGTGGATGGGACGCGGAAACATGGGATTTCGACTGCTCGGTTTTCCCGTCTATCGATCACGACAACCTCCCCCCCGCCCAGGCTGTCACGTGCCCCTAAATCCCCCTCCCCTCCTAGAACTGGGGAGAGAACCCAGGAGTCCTGACTCCCAGCCCCCAACCACTAACTCCCAACTCCCCTCCCTGAGCCAAGGAGAGAACCCAGGAGTCCTGGCTCCCAGCCCCCAACCACTAACCCCCCAACTCCCCTCCCTGAGCCAAGGAGAGAACCCAGGAGTCCTGGCTCCCAGCCCCCATCCTGTTCTAACCACTAACCCCTCCCCCCTCCCTTCCCCGAGCAGGGCAGAGAACCCAGGAGTCCTGGCTCCTGGCCCGGGGCAGGACACGTGTAAATGGGCGGGATGCGGATTCTGCCCTGCAGCGTCAGGCCGGGCGGGGTCCCGGGGCAGCAGCGGGATGGAGACACACCAGGCCGGGGGGCTGCCGCTTGCCCCAGCCCGCCCATCCCCCACCGGTAGGAGCCCCCGTGTGTGTGGGGGGGAGCTTTCACTTTCGATTCACGCGGGGAAAACTGGAGGGGGGGCCCCGGACTCCTGGGTTCTCTCCCCGGCTTGGGGGGAGGGGCTGGGAGCCCGGTCGCCTGGGTTCTATCCCCGGCTGGGGGGGGGGGTGCTTTAGTGGGGGAGGGGCTGGGATCCCGGACGCCTGGGTTCTGTGCAGGGAGCCCCATGAATTTTCTCTCCCTTTGAGGTGCCGAGAGCATTTCCTGCATCAAGCAAATCGGGGCGTCCCTGCTCCGAGGGTAAGTGGGGGACCCCCCCTGGGAACGGGGGTCCCTGGAGCTCCGCCCCCTCCCCTCCCGCGTGCCCCTCCCCCCGCACCTTTCTTCTGCCCCCCTCCCCCCAGCCACTACAGTCCCCTGCACCCTCTTCCCAGGGAGAGTCCCTGAGACCTTCTCACTTGCACCCCGGCTTTCCCCTGCGCCCCCAAATCCTCACCCTCCACAGG
>NW_020697415.1:0-1073 GCF_002925995.2 Terrapene triunguis | reverse complement strand
ACACACACACACACACACACCAGTGCTTTTCTCTATTATCATCCCACAATCATATGGAGTGCAGAGGGTCACTCCCCGGTTAGGGTTGCACATCAGCCTGGTTTTACTTCTTCCTAAGAGCCATCCTCTAAAGAGCTGTATTTTTTTTACTGCTAAATAGTCAATGTCGGGAAACAGAGAAGGCATTGCCAGTCCCTCACCACGTCACCATCACCACCACAGCAACTAAGAGAGAATTTACTCCACTTCATAAATTTATGGCATAAAATGATCTCTTCTGAGGAGGGCAGAGAAATTATTCTTTCTCCTAAAGGGCACTGAAATTCTGAGTATACCAGGAAACATTGTTAGATTAATTTCCATTAATTCTAAGAGAAGATCGGTTCAACATTTTAGTTGATGTATTTATTGATTTTGAATCCTAAGTCATGGCATGATTCTGGCAATTGCCAGATGTGAAATACAGCATTTAAGCATCATTGTTAAAGTTCTGTATGTCACTAGATGGGATATGATAGTAGATAAATAATCTGATCTGCATATCAGTACTTCAGAGAAATGGACTGTTATATTAGTCATTGCTCTGATATGGCAGAGGGTTGTCTACATGGATAAAAAATATCTGTTGTCGAACTGAGACTTCTTACACTTTGACTGAAGTCTATGTTTAGCTTTAAAATTTCAGCTGGTAGCCAGGATAGGGAGGGAGTTTCTGAATATTTATGGAATTAATTCACGACATTTGATTACCTTTCAGCTCTGTTCTTCCAATTCAATTGCAGTTTGCTTTATTATTCCTAGACTTAACCCATGGCAGACATAATCAGGAGAAACCAAACAGCTGTCACAGACTTTATCCTCCTGGGATTCGGGGATCTCCCTGACCTGCAAATTCTTCTCTTCCTGATGTTCCTAGTGATCTACATGGCAACCGTGGCTGGGAACATGCTCATCACTGCACTAGTTGTGGCTGATAAGCACCTTCACACCCCCATGTACTTCTTCCTGGGGAACTTGTCCTGCTTGGAGACCTGCTACACCTCCACCCTCCTGCCCAGGATGCTGGTCAGTCT
>NW_020697414.1:0-2425 GCF_002925995.2 Terrapene triunguis | reverse complement strand
CTTGTAGGAAGCCAGAGGCAGGTTTCTAGAGGGTTAATTCAGAAATTCCCTGTGGAGCCTAGGGGCTGCGGCCTACGGCAGGAAGGAGCCAGGCGGTGGTTGGAGAGACTCTAGGAGGAATGCTATGGGATGGCGCTCTGATCGCCTCTTCACTCGGCTTCTTCCCACCCCCACCTTTGGGGTAAGTGCATCCCCTTCTCCTTCCTGCCTGTGGGCTGGAAAGCAGAGATGGCAGGAGAGAGGTTGCCCACTCAGCCCATGCACAGGAGGATCCATTGCAGCTCACGTCCTCCTGCTTGTCCCAGCCCAGAGGAATGCATGACACCGAGCCTGGACTCTGGGACTGCATTAGTCGCCCACAGGGGAGTGTGGTAGGAGAGGACACAACATGTCTACACAGAACTTTTTCTGGACTGCTGCGGTGCGGGGAGAGAGGCCAGATTCCATCTGGCTCTTTAGGACTCGGAGGAAGCTCTGGGATCTGGACAGAGGTCTCTGGAGCCTCGGAATGTGCAGGTTTGGAGACATGTGGCTCCTACCTAGCCCAGAGTAACCTGCCGTGTTCCCCCACAAGAGCCATATGATCAGGCAACACTGCCTCTATTGCCTTGGCCACATGTATTGTGTGCTTTTTCTGGTGGCTCGTCCAGACAAGGAGGACAAGAGCTCACTACTGCTACCATCTGAGGGAGTTGCTGGGTTGAGATCGGCTGGTAGAAGGAGGCAGTAGCCCAAGAATCTGGGACTTCAAGCCCCTAGAGTGACCTCTTACCTTTATAGACCCCCCCCCCATCATACACAGCTATGTTAAAGTTTAGCGTGATAGTCAGGGCCGGCTCCAGGCACCAGCTTCTCAAGCAGGTGCTTGGGGCGGCCGTTCCAGACAGGGGCGGCAGTTCCAGGTATTCGGAGGCAATTCGGCGGACGGTCCCTCACTCCGCCTGGGAGTGAAGGACCTCCCGCCGAATTGCCGCCGCGGATCGCGATCGCGTCTTTTTTTAGACCGCGATCGCGGCTTTTGTTTTTTTTTTGGGTTTTGGCTGCTGGGGGCGGCCAAACCCCTGGAGCCGGCCCTGGTGATAGTAAAGAGACCCCTTGTCAACCCTTCACCACACAAGAGAGAGCCTGCAGCATTTGTCATTAACGATTTATTTCTCCTCTCCCGGCTCCCAAACTGCTTCTCCTCCCTACTGCTGCCAGCCACCTTCGAGTTCTCCCTCTTCTCTCCCCGGCTCTGCTCACTTGATTGCAGCAGCTCAGCGGATGGTCCAGCTTTACTCTTTCACTTCCATTCTTCTTCACTTCTTTGGGTGGCTGCATTTGCCATTGAGCAGGCTGATGGAAATACCTGAGTGCTCTGTCTAGGCCAGGGGTCTGAAACACGCGGCCTGCAGGGCTATTTCTCTAGGGAAGCGGCTCCGGGCCAGAGCCCAATGCCATCCTGCACCCCAATCCCCTGCCATGAGCCCCCTGCCTGCACCCCAACCCTCTGCCACACCTCGCACTCCCTCCTGCACCCCACACCCCAACCCCCTGCCCTGAGCCTCCTGCCTGCACCTCAGCCCCCTGCCGCATCCCACATCCTTCCTGCACCCCAACTTCCTATCCTGAGCCCCCTTCTGCATCCCCCACCCCTTCTGCACCCCAACCTCCTGCCCTGAGCCCCCTGTCTGAACCCCAACCCTCTGCCACCCTCCCTCCTGCACCCCAACTCCCTCTCCTGAGCCCCGTGCTGCATCCCCAACCCCTTCTGTAGCCAACCTCCTGCCCTGAGCCCCGTCTGAATCCCCACCCTCTGCCACACCCCACACTCCGTCCTGCACCCTGCACCCTGACCGCCGCCTCACCCCTCAAACTCCCTGCCCTGAGCCCCCTGCACCTCAACTCCCACACTGAGCCCCTGCTATACCCCTCCTGCCCCCTCTGGGGGCAGGGCTGGGGACAGCGAGGGGGGGTGTCAGCGATGCGGCCCTCGGGCCAATGAACTAGTCCTCAGGCGGCCCTCATGGTCATTTGAGTTTGAGACCCCTGGTCTAGGCTCACAGGTGCAGCAGCTAAAGCCAAGCCCCACTGAGAGCAGGGGGAGATTAGCCTGGAGTGTCAGGAGTGGAGGCTTGGCCCATGGGGACCCAGGCACTGCCGCTGCTGCCACCTTCATGGTGAATCCTCCAACCCCTCGCCAAAGGGCTCTTCCACATTCTGCAAACTGGCCTCACGGGCTGACTGTCTAGGAGAACAGAAACCCTTTGTTAGAGCTGGAGAGTCTCTTGCCATGGCTCCCTGGGGGTCACAGTCAAAGACCTGCGAGTCTCTAGGAGGCTCTCAAGCAGTTCCCTGCTCAGGCACTTGGCACCCACTAGCAATGGTCGCTGACAGCAGCATTGCCAAGGGGAGCTCAGCAGATGGTCCCTTCTATGGCTTCCTG
>NW_020697413.1:634-9501 GCF_002925995.2 Terrapene triunguis | reverse complement strand
GGGAGGGGCTGGGACTGGGGGCCCGGCCCAGAGCCAGCATCCCCCCCAGCCCCCGAGGGAGGGGCTGGGACTCGGGGAGCCCCGGACTCCTGGCCACACCCTGCGCCCCACAGGGCAGCTCCCATCAGCCCCAGGCCAGTGCACAGGTCCCCCCACGGCCTCGCCCCAGGCTGGGGCTCACCTGCGTGACATACTCCACTGTGAGGGGCAGGAAGTACACCTTGTCAGCCAGCCCCTTGGAGGTCTGCACCGTGGCGATGTTGGGGTTGATCAGCACCGTCTGGATGTTCTCCTCCTTCAGCGCCTTGATGGCCTGGCCGGGGGGAGAGAGCACCGTGACAGCCCATAGTGTCCCTCCCCCCGTATCCCTCCGCCCCTTCACGCCAACCCTCCACCCCTTCCCCCAACCCTCTGCCCATATCCCTCCGCCTCCCTCTGCCCCTTCCCACCAGCCCTTCTGTCCCCATACCCCTCCACCACCCTCTCCCCCTTCGCACCTATCCCCTCTCCCCCCTTTGCACTAACCCCATGACACACCGTACCTCAAAATAACACCCTCTAACCCCCATGTTCACCACTTGTATATAGTTATGTGTTGTACAAAGTCTGCCTTGTGAGGTGTCATTTGAGAAATCCGGCTCTGTTGAGCATCATTGCCCTGCTAATACGTGGGTATCGTCTATGAAGGGGTGAAAATCTGCTCTGTCACTGACCCGGGTGGTGAGTCTGGGGCAGACACTGACTAGCGCCTCACATACAACAAAGGGACTGAGCGCAGGTGCTGAGAAACTGAGCTGCTCAGAGAGTGACCAGCAGGGGAGTTGTAAACAAGAAATTGACAGTTCCCCTGAAGGACACTTGGCAGCTCCCGCAGGCCACGGGACGGCCTGGCCCTATGACCCAGCAGAGACTTTTCCAGGACAAAGGGTCGGAGAATAAACAGGGGGAAATCGAACTCGGCCCAGGCCGCGTGACCCCCTGAAAGGCAAAGAGCGAACGCTGAACTGGGGCGACGGGTCCCGGGCCTGTGAAACGTATCGCAGCATACGGTTCTGCTCTTCCAATGACCAGCCTTGGCAAAGTGTAAGAATTAGATGGCAGATCTCTGTTATTTCTGTGTAACTACTTCCGCCTTCTCGGGCCACAGTGCTTGTAATCACTGCCCTGCGTCGGGCCCTCGTCCATACGCTTGGTTCAGCGTGTGAGCAGGGGACTAGCCAGCGCCCTTTGGCGGAGCGAGAGCCGGGGGAGGCACACATTGCTGGGGGTTCGTGGGAGTCTCCCCGGATACAGGTCGCGAGTGGCACTTCGCTGGGCAGTCTATCCATGCAGACGGCTCGAGAGCAGAGCCTGGAGGGGCTGCTGGTGGCTAGCAGAGCCGTGCTGCAGCCAGCCTGGGCTAGGGGGTTAAGGGGACACAGCAGTTCCACAGTCTAGCTTGTACCTGGGGGGTGTCACCACCCCCACACCCCCTTTGCACTAACCCCTCTACTCTCATACCCCTCTGCAGCCCGTCCCTGCCCCACCTCCCAGCGCCCAGGGCCCAAGCGAGGCCGAGGTCCAGGGGCTGGGAGCACCCAGAGGACTCACCTGTGAGCCGGAGTAGTCGAACTCCCCGGCCTGCCCTATGGAGAGGCCCCCGGAGCCCAGGATAAGCACTTTGCGAGGCCGGGCTACGTCCCCATCTGCCGGGGGCTCCTTGTAGGCCAGCCCCTCCCGCAGCCTCTCACGCACTGGGGAGAAAAGCCAGGCCCGGCCGCCGTTAGCCTGGCCACTGGATCAGGAGCATTCTCAGCATGGCCAAGGCTCAGGCCACGCTCCCGCTGCGGACACCCAGCTAGGGCAGCATCCGGCCTCACGCCCGGCTCTCCTCCCTGCTGGCATCACCACAGCCCCTGATGGTGCCACCCAGGGGGGCAGAGGGGCAGACACGCCGCAGCCTGAGACTGGTGCTCCTGACGAGGCGGAGAGGCCAGAAACCTCCATGGAGCGGGGTCTGGCTCCCCAGGGCAAGCAGCCCAGGGGGGCGTCCGGTGCTTTTGCCACGGCATCACAAGGGGCTCAGAGAGACGTTCCCTAGAGGTGCCCACGTGACCCCAGTCACATCCAGGGGCCCCTCATCTGGAGCCTGCCCTTGCCTCAGAGGATGGCATGGCACAGCAGCACCCATGGGGGCAGGGCCCTCCCCCCGCTGCTCAGACATGAACCACCAGAGACTGGCTGAGTCTCCTCCCAGGGCACAGCCCGTGGGCCAGCACCCAGCTCAGCGTGCCGAGGGCACTGACCGGCCACAGCCGCCCCCAGGGCCAGGCCAAGCTCCCACCTGTTCTGCAGTTCTGGCTGCCGGCGCTCAGGTCCCGCACAGTGTCCAGGAAGATGTCAAAGAGGCCCACGAGGTCTGTGGGGCCGGCCCGGTGCTCTGGGTGAAACTGAACGCTGCAAGGGAGTAGGAGAGCCAGCCCGGGTCAGACACGCCCCGCCACCCCCCCCCCCCCCCCCCCCCACCCCGCCCCCGCTCACGCCCCCCCCCCCACCCATGCCAGACAGGCACTGCCCCACCCTTGCTAAGACCCTGCCAGGCAGCACCAGACTCAGGGCACCCCAAGTCCTGCCACAACCAGCCCCCTCTGCTCCCTGACATCGCTGGGGGGCCTTCCAGGCACAGCTGAGCCTGACACCTTCCCCTGGGGCACCCAGGACCCCCCCCGCGCTCCCACCTGAAGAAGGGCTGGGTGTGGTGCACCAGGCCCTCGTTGGAGTGGTCGTTGGCGTTGGTGAAGAGCACGGCCCAGCCCGGGGGCAGGCTGCCCGGCTCCACCGCGAAGCCGTGGTTCTGCGAGGTGATGAAGCAGCGCTGGGAGTCCTCGTGGATGCAGGGCTGGTTGTGGCCTCGGTTCCCGTACCTGGGGGCGGGAGGGGAGAGGTCAGCAAGGGCCCAGGCCCCACTGGGAGCTGCAGAGACGCGGCCCCAGCCCTGGGGAGCTTGCAACTAGCTAGTGACAGCCCCCTGCCCTGGGGAATGGGCAGCTCACGAGGCTCTGCCCAGGGAGTGGGGGGCCCAATGGAGCAGGCTCAGGGGAGACGGGAGCAGCGAGCAACAGGCCTCCCCCGCCCCCTGCCGAGTGACCCCACGGGCTGGGCGCAGCGTCCGGGGAGACAGGAGAGGGCATTCCACGCCAGAGCCTGGTGCTGCGCCGGCTCTCCCCCGGCTGTGTGATTTGATCAGGATGCTCTATTGCTACATCCAGGGCATTGATAGAGCTGTGACACCAAACCGGCCCCAGAACAGACCCCGTGGCACCCCACGCGAGACCCCCCTGCCATCCCACACCGTTCCATTCGCAGGGACTCGCTTCTTGGGCCTTCGACCAGCTCTGAACATAAGAGTGGCCCTACTGGGTCAGACCAAAGGTCCATCTAGCCCAGTATCCTGTCTGCCGACAGTGGCCAATGCCAGGTGCCCCAGAGGGAGTGGACCTAACAGGCAATGATCAAGTGATCTCTCTCCTGCCATCCATTTCCACCCCCTGACAAACAGAGGCTAGGGACACCATTCCTTACCCATCCTGGCTAATAGCCATTAATGGACTTAACCTCCATGAATGTATCTAGTTCTCTTTTAAACCCTGTTATAGTCCTAGCCTTCACAACCTCCTCAGGCAAGGAGTTCCACAAGTTGACTGTGAGCTGCATGAAGAACTTCCTTTATTGTTTTAAACCTGCTGCCTATTAATTTCATTTGGTCCCCCCTAGTTCTTATATTATGGGAATAAGTAAATAACTTTTCCTTATTCACTTTCTCCACATCACTCACGATTTTATATACCCCATCATATCCTCCCTTAGTCTCTTTTCCAAGCTGAAGCGTCCTAGCCTCTTTAATCTCTCCTCATATGGGACCCGTTCCAAACCCCTAATCATTTTAGTTGCCCTTCTCTGAACCTTTTCTAGTGCCAGTATATCTTTTTTGAGATAAGGAGACCACATCTGTAAGCAATATTCAAGATGTGGGCGTACCATGGATTTATATAAGGGCAATAATATATTTTCAGTCTTATTCTCTGTCCCTTTTTGAATGATTCCTAACATCCTGTTTGCTTTTTTGACTGCTGCTGCACACTGCATGGACATCTTCAGAGAACTATCCACGATGACTCCAAGATCTCTTTCCTGATTTGTTGTAGCTAAATTAGCCCCCATCATATTGTATGTATAGTTGGGGTTATTTTTTCCAATGTACATTACTTTACATTTATCCACATTACATTTCATTTGCCGTTTTGTTGCCCAATCACTGAGTTTTGTGAGATCTTTTTGAAGTTCATCACAGTCTGCTTTGGTCTTAACTATCTTGAGCAGTTTAGTAACATCTGCAAACTTTGCCACCTCACTGTTTACCCCTTTCTCCAGATCATTTAGGAGTAAGTTGAACTCTGCATCCACGTAACGCAGCTCTGCCGAGCCCGCCTGGCTCCAGCAGCCCCCAGCTGGCGTGAGCAGGGGAGCTCCACGCTGGGTGTGCAGTGGGGCGGGGGGAGGGCTGCCTGCGGTGCCCAACCCCCGCACACTCACTTCATCTTGTAGGTCTGGGCGCCGATGGCCAGTGCGAGCAGCTGGTGCCCCAGGCAGATCCCGAAGACGGGCTTGGGCTGGGGCTCGGCCAGCAGCCGGCGCAGGTTGGCGATGGTCTTCGAGCACGAAAGCGGGTCCCCGGGCCCATTGCTGATGAACAGCCCGTCAAACTCTGCAGGGACAGGACGGGTCAGCAGCAGGGCGGCACCCATAATCCGCCCCCAGCCTTCCCCATTACGGCCACCCCCGGGCACCCCCACCTTCCCCCACCCCTGCCCCTCCAGGGCGCCCCCGCCTCCCCCCATCTCTCTGGGGCACCCCCGCCTCCCCGATATCCCCGCCCCGGGGCACCCTCGCCTCCCCAATATCCCCGCCCCCGGGCACCCCCGCCTCCCCGGGGTGCCCCTGCCTTCCCCCGTGGCGCCCCAGCCCCCGCGGCACCCCTGCATCTGCCACCTGTGCCAGCAGCCCCCCGCACCAGGCACCCTGCCCTGTCAGCACCAGGGGCCCTACCCTCAGCCATCCCCAGCACCCCACGCGTGCCGGGCACACTGCCCCGGTACCCCGCACTGGATACGACACCCTCAGCTGCTCCCACTGATGGGCCCCAGCCCCCCCACCAGAGCCCCTCACCTGCGCTGTCCAGGGGGTGGTCCCAGGGCACCACGGTCACAGCCGCCCCCCGCTGGCACAGGCACCGGATCTGGTTGTACTTCAGGCCACAATCCACAGCCGTGATCCTGACCGAGCCGCCGGGGTTGAACACTCTGGGCTCCTGCGGGGAGAAGGGACAAACGAGGCCAGTGCCAGGCCAGCCAAGAGCCCCACAGCAACCACTGCCCGCGCGGCTCCCTACCTCACCCTGGAGCTGAGGGGAGAAGGGAACGGGGTTGGGGAGGAGCCCGGTGTCACAGATCCACGGGACAGGTGCTACGCCCCAACTTGGGAACAGTCTCTTGTGGGACCCCCTCAATGGGCCAGGGCCCCAGGGGTCCCACACTTAAATAAAATAAAATAAATTAATGGAGATATCCCATCTCCTAGAACTGGAAGGGACCTTGAAAGGTCATCAAGTCCAGCCCCCTGCCTTCACTAGCAGGACCAAGTACTGATTTTGCCCCAGATCCCTAGGTGGCCCCCTCAAGGATTGAACTCACAACCCTGGGTTTAGCAGGCCAATGCTCAAACCACTGAGCTATCCCTCCCCCCTCCCTTCCTGAGGGTCGGCCCTGCAGCCTCACTGCCTCCAGCCCCCGGCTTCGCACCAGGAGCTGAGCCCGCGTGAACCAGACGTCTGGGAGAGACCTGCCCACTCCTCAGGGACACGCAGCCTGGACTTGCAGCGACACCGCCCGGCCCTTTGCAAGCCGAGCAGGGTTAATTCGTCACCCGGAAGCAGCATCGGCAGGTCTCAGGTTGGCCCG
Source organism: Terrapene triunguis (assembly GCF_002925995.2). Lineage (NCBI taxonomy): Eukaryota > Metazoa > Chordata > Testudines > Emydidae > Terrapene > Terrapene triunguis. The sequence continues at coordinate 3,505 of NW_020697413.1, read as the reverse complement.
GAGAAATGCAGGTTAAAGCCAGTCCATTCTGGTCCAGCCAGAGCCACCCACCAGCCAAGCTGGAGTGACTCTGCTTGGGGATCCGTCTCTCCCTCAGACACCTACGTCAGTGCCCGCTTCCTCCGGCATCCCCCTCTGCAGTCCCTGCCGGGCCTGGTCTGCACTAGGAATGTCCCTGGGCCGAGCGGTGTCTCTCGGGGTGTGGAAACCCAGACACGCAGCTCTGCCACCCCCACAGACAGTGAAAGGCTTCCCCTGTCGGCCTCCCTCCCTCCCAGCACTGGTTTGCAATGGTGCCAGGGCCCCATGGTGCCCGTGCCAGACTCAGAAGGGCCTTGGCCCCAGACCGGGGCCCTGCCCCACACAGACCCCACCCCCGCTCAGCCTCTTCCATGGCCCCGCCCACTCCACCACCATTCCCCCCCATTCCACCCCCGCACCCTGCAAGCGGCAGGCAGGGCCTAGGGAAAAGCGGGGGGCGGGGCCTCGGGGCAGCAGAGGGAGGGGACCGAGACCCACAAAAGGTCAATCCGGCCCGGCTCCCACCTGTCGGGGCGGTGGGTTGCCCAGACGGAGGGGGAAGCTCTCCTCTGAGGTGGCACAGACACGCCCTCAGCCCTCCTGGGGGGGCCTCTGCTCAGGCGCCCGCTGGGGACGGGGGGCAGGGGGACCTTCCTCCAGGGCCCTGCATGTCCAGGTCGCCTGCAGCACGTTCCAGCTGTTCCTTACAGACCCCATTTGCCACGGCTGGCCAGCCAGGCGACACTCCCCCCTCGCGTCCTGCACGGCCCCGGGAGCCAACGGGACGCACCGTGGGGGTGGGGTGCTTCGTCCAACATGCAGTAACCCACCCCCCCCAAACTCTTCCCGCCCAAGCGCCATACCTGGGCCCACGGCCGGTCCCCGCGCAGGCCAGCCCCGAGCGAGGCCAGCAAACGTTACAGAAAACCGCAGAGGGAAAGTCCTTGGCTCCTACACCAGACACCCCCTGTCCCCCAGGCTGGGCTCAGCCCTGCCCCCACCCACTCATCGCCTGCCCCCAGCCAGCCCCGTGCCCCAAGACCCAGCCCCACGCAGGGAGGGGCGACGCCCAGCCCTACCTTCACAGACACCTCCTGCACCAGGTGCCGCTTGTTGGGGTCCTCGAAGGGCAAGTTCCTCTCTTGGGCCCCGTCCGGCACCAGCCTGCCCAGCAGCGTCCCCTTCTCCCGGATCCGCTTTGTCAGGGCCCTGGTGTCCACCCCTGGCAGGGATCCCAGCGTGAGCGCCAGATCCCTGCCCAGCGCCAGCCCGGCACCCAGCCTCGCCCCTTCCCCCAGCCTGGAGCCCCCGCCCCCAACCCCCCTCCCCAACCTGGAGACCCTGTCCCCTCCCCCAGCCTCGCCCCCTGCCCCCTCCCTCAACCCTCCTCCCCAACCTGGAGACCCTGCCCCCTCCCCCAGCCTCGCCCCTTCCCCCAGCCTGGAGCCCCTGCCCCCTCCCCCAACCCTCCTCCCCAGACTGGAGCCCCTGTCCCCTCCCCCAGCCTCGCCCCTCCCCTCAGCTTCCCTCCTGCCCCAACCCAGAGCCCCTGCCCCCTCACCATCCACACCCACCCCAAAGCCCCCATCTCACCCCCTTCCCAGCCCCCAGCCTCCCCACCCGCTCAGCCCCCACGCCCGCCTGCGCCCCACCTTCCAGCCCGGGAATGTTCTGCTCCTTCAGCCACTGGTCCAGCGAGCGCACGGCACTCCAGTGGCTGGGGATCTGCGAGCACTCGCCCACGATCAGCGCCGACACGTGGATCTTGCTGGACTCGAACCACTGCGGGCACAGAGAGGGGTGAGCCGGGCAGGTGCCAGGGCGAGCTCCGTGGGACCCCAGCCAATGCCCAAGCATGCAGGGGGCTGCCCCCACGGGTCCCACTCCACCTCCCAGGGACCCCCAGGCTGGGCCATCAGCGGGAGCGAGTGCCCCGGGGAGGGAGAAGAAGCTCCCACCCGCCCGCCCCTGCACTGGCCATGGCAGCCTCTGGGAACCCCTGCCCAGGCCTGGCGCCTTACGGAGATGCAGGCCGGCCCCAGCCCCCTGCCAGAGGGCACTCTGGGTGCGGGGCGGCCCCAGGCCAGTGTTCTGTCTCGCTGCCCTAATGGGAGACGGGCAGGGCCCTGCTGTTGCTCCCTAGCTGCCTGGCAGACGGCGCCCAAGGCAAAGGGTGCCAAGGCAAACAGCTGTGGGCGGGGACTTGGGCTGCCTGGGGCGGCACATTCCAGGCAGGCACCTCACAGGATACGGCACGGCCGTTCCCCGTGGCCCCGGCCGTTCCCTGGGGAGCAGGCGGCTCTGTGCCCCGAGTGCCCACAAGCCCCACCCGCCGGGCTCAGGGGCCCCAACATCTCTCCCCCGCTAGCCACCTCTGTCTGTCCTGGGAGAGTCTGGGGCCTCGCCAGCCACAGCCCCACCACTCAGCGCAGGGGAAATCGCCTGTGCAGGTCCACGGAGCCCCCGTGGGAATCAGGACTGGTCTGCCCAGGGTCTCTGGGCGCAGCTCCCACCCGCTGCCCGGCCCTCAGCGACTTTCACCCTCCCCGCAGCTTCGTCCGGGCGCCTGCAGCGGTCCCCAGGTGCCAACCACCCCCACCCCCGGCCCTGCGCTCACCCTGCTGAGGCCGTACAGGTCAGGCTCATCCCGCGGGACACCATAGTTCCCAATCAGAGGGTAGGTCAGCACCAGGATCTGGGATTTGTAGGAAGGGTCTGTCAAGGCTTCGGGGTAACCCACCATGCCAGTCTGGAAGACTGCAGCCCGGGGCAGAAGGAGAAACAGCACTCAGCACAACGCGGCTCTGCCAGGCCCCGGAGCACGGCACCGCCCCCCCCCCCCCCCCCCCC
>NW_020697413.1:0-534 GCF_002925995.2 Terrapene triunguis | reverse complement strand
CTCCCTGCCCTCCCTCACAGAGAGGGCGCTGCTGGTCCGTAGACTGGTGTATCAGCACCGGGGGCCAGGGAGCTCAGCCAGCACTACAGGGCTGGTGATAACTTCCTGGCACCTGGGGTAGGGGCCGGGCCTCCGATTACCTGCCCCACAGAGATGCACAGGGTGCAGAGGGAAAGCTCAACACAGGGTCTAAAGCCCGTGGCAAAGGACGCGCCCCCAACGGCTGGAGGATGCTGCCAAAGGCTGAGGCCGGGTACCAGGGACCCCCTGCCCTGGGCTCTACAGCTGCCCCTCCGCTGGGCACCAGCCCCAGGCACAGGGCACCCCCCACACCCCACCTGGGGAGGAGAGAGACCGGGCCCCGCTGGGCACACTGCAGAGCTGGTGGGAGCAGTGCAGGTCTGGGCACAGAGATCAGACAGAGCCCTTCCCATCCCCCGCCCCCCATTTCCTTCCCACCCCCCAGGGCCTGCCCCCCAGTCCCTTCCCCCCCCCAGGGCCTGCCCCCCATTCCCTCCCCATCCCCCGCCCCCC
>NW_020697412.1:0-18674 GCF_002925995.2 Terrapene triunguis | reverse complement strand
ATGCTGAGGGTTGTGCTGGGAAGCAGGCGGCTGGGCTGGGATACAGGTGGTTGGGCTGGGAGGTAGGTGGCTGGGCTGGGATAGAGGCGGCTGGGCTGGGAAGAAGGCGGCTGTGCTGGGATGCAGAGGGTTGTGCTGGGATGTAGGGGGCTGGGCTGGGAAGAAGGCGGCTGGGTTGGGATACCTGCCGCACAGTCCAGCAATGAGGATCCTGTGTGCTCTGGGGGAGGGAAAATATCTGCATGCTGGAGAGCTTCCTGCAATGATGGCACAGATGGGGGGACTCTGAGGGGGGGTCACCGTGGTATGCTGGAGCTGTCTGGGAGTTGGCCGCTGATCCCAGAACTGAAGTGCCCGGTCAGCTTCGTTGGGTGAACTGTTTGACAGGCGGTTTGGCTTTTCAGAAGAGCGAATGGGGAGGATTCTGCTGAGTTGGGAACAAGAAGGCAATTGTAGTGTCTTTATAGGCTTCTCAGCAGAGAGAGACATGGTCCCGCTGGGCTGCCAAGGGGAAAACAGCAGGGAAAACAAAGGGAAAGTAGCAGCAAATTGCTGGGGCGGAACAGGCTGTTGATCAGAGGGGCAGGTGGTAATCAACACGCCGGGTTTTCTGCTGGGCCCCTGCAGAAGTGACAAGAAAATTCACCATTTTAGGAGGTGGACAAAAAACTCCTCCTGCTGCCATCCTCAGAGCTGGCAGAGGCACAGACAGGTTATTTTCCATCTCCCCCACCCCCACCACAGGAGCTGGACTCTGCTTCGCAGTGAGTCACGCTCTCTTCTGCACTGTTCCTGGCTTGGACACGTCCCCCTGGGTAATGACACTCTCTTTACTGGCCTGCACGCTCCCTTTTCAGCGGGATACAGTCTCATCCCCTTCTTCCCCGAGCATGTTTTGTAGCTGCTGTCCACCCCAGAAGTGGCTGCATTTCAGTGCAGGGTGCTTGTGCCAGGAACGTGGTGAACTGCATTTATCATGCGCTTTGAGCATCTCCGCTGCACTCTGACTGGAAATCCTGTATAAGAGCTCGGTATTGTTACTGGTTTATCTAGCACAAGCCAGACATGGAGGCACCTCACGTACTAATGAGACAGACAGGGACCTTCCCAAATTGCCTCCAAGCTGAGGTCTGCTCTACACTCTGTTCTTGTCCTGACTTGTGATTTCCTCCTGAAATAGTTAAATCAGCACCACTCCTAAAGTGCCACAGTTATGTTGGTAGAAAGGTGCCTCGGATAGGTACAGCGTAGTCCCCTTCCCTTATGCAGTGGTCCCCAACATTTTCTGTCACGGCCCCCCTTCACCCAGACTCGAATCTGTCCGGCCCCCCCCGGGAGCCACGGTTGGGAGCTGGGCTGGGAGCAGAGCCACGGCCAGGGTGAGGAGCCGGGGCTGCAGTCGGGAGTGGAGTTGGGACTGGAGCTGATGCCAGGGCTGTGGCTGGAGTCGTGGCCGGGAGCGGAGCTGCGGCTGGGGCCAGGACCAAGCCCGGGGCTGCAGCCGGGAGCGGAGCTGCGGCTGGGGCCAGGACCAAGCGTGGGGCTGCAGCCAGGGCCCAAGGCTGGGAGCCAGGGGCCTAGGTTGCAGCTAGAGCTGCAGCCGGGAGCGGAGCTGCAGTTGGAGCTGGGGGCCAAGGCCAGGGCCAGCGCTGCAGCCGGGAGCAAGGCCAGAGCCTGGGGCCGGGAGGTGCGGCTGGGGCAGGGGGCGGGGCAGGAGCAGAGCTGAGGGCAGAGCGGGGCTGGGAGGCACTCCCTCCCCACCCTCCATGGGGGCTGGCCTGGGCCCCATCACGCTCCCCCTAGCCCCCAAGAGGATGCGCCCCACAGTTTGGGGACCACTGCCTTACAGGAATAGCTGGACCAGCATAAGCACCTACGTACCAATACAACAGGGTCCATGCTGCGGGGAGGGTGGTGCCACTTTAACTAAACCCATGTAGATAAAGCAGTGACGTTTTGGTACATAGACAAATGGGAGACAAGATGCACTAAGTGGGACCAGAAAGACCAGTAGAGGGCGCTCAGGGAAGAGAGGGCCAGGGTGACAAAAATCAGGTTAAATTGTTACTGAAGATTGGACTCCTCTCCATGACTCATTGCAAGTCAATCAATAAGGTGGGAAGCTTGTCACTTCCGTGTCTGTGCTGCCGGAGGCCCCCAGAGCAGCAGGGCAGAGCGTGAAGGACATGGCCCAAAGAGTGTAAAGATAATTGCCCTGACTCGCCGATGACTTACACCTGTGTAAATTCAGGGTAACTCCGCTGATGGCGTAAAAAGGGTCAGTATGATCAGAATCAGGCCCAATGTGTGGGTAGTAACATAAGGGAGAAACATTTTCTTATATAGGATTTTTAACCTGATTCTGATACTAACCTTCCCAAACATACCTTTCACCAGCAGGGGGCAGACTGGATAAAACAGTGGATTGTTTTGAAAATGTTTAAGTAGCTCCTATTTCGTTCCACTACTGCTGGGAAGCCAAAGGCATGCTACAGACGTCCCTTCGCACTCAGGCTACGTCTTCACTCCCCGCCGATCCGGCGGGTAGCAGTCGGTCTATCGGGGATCGACTTACCGCGTCTAGTGAAGACGCGGTAAAATCGATCCCTGATCGCTCTGCCGTCGACTCCGGAAATCCACCTCGGCAAGAGGCGGCAGCGGAGTCGGTGGCAGCGCGGCAGCGGTCGACTTTCCCCCGTCCTCACCGCCAGGTAAGCCGACCTAAAATACGCAACTTCAGCTACGGTATTCACGTAGCTGAAGTTGCGTATCTTAGGTCGGACCCCGGCTGTAGTGTAGACCCAGCCTCAGACATCAGGAGACTGGGAAGAACAGACGTAGGAGTGAGGCCTAGATCGAATCCATCTATCCATATTAGGCCCTTAGCTGGCCCCCATCACTGCACTATCTGGGCCCCTCCCAGTGTTTAGTGGATTTACTCTCATGCACGTGGGGGGGGGAGGGGGAGAGGCGAGTTGCTAGGACAGCCTGAAAATTTTCCATCAACATTTTTTTTAATGGAAAACTGGATTTCCATTCAGATGAAAATTTGCATCAGAAGTGTCAGCTTTCCTCGAAACGTTTGATTTTGCACCAGAAACCCAAAGCCTGGACATTTCAGTTTTCAGCAACAAAACTTTGGGTTTGGGGTTTTCATTTTCAGATGAAAAGTCATTTTTTTCAACTGAAAATGTTGGTGAAAATAAAAAAAGAAATAGTTTCCATCCAAATTTTCTGCAAACCCCCCCCCCACCACCACCATTTTCTGACCCGGTCCTCCCCATGTGATGCCAGTTGTGATGGTGCAAAGGAGGGGAGAACGTCCTTGCAGCCAGCGGCAGCTCCAGGCACCAGCATGCCAAGCGTGTGCCTGGGGCGGCAAGCCGCGGGGGGCGGCCTGACGGTCGCCGTGAGGGCGGCAGTCAGACAGCCTTCGGCAGCATGCCTGTGGGAGGTCCACCGGTCCCACGGCTTCGGTAGCAATTTGGCGGCGGGTACGCTGAAGCCGCGGGACCGGCAGACCTCCCGCAGGCATGCCGCCGAATCCACGTTACCCGCCGGACCTCCCGCAGGCACGCCGCCGAAAGCCGCCTGACTGCCGTGCTTGGGGCAGCAAAATACATAGAGCCGCCCCTGCTTGCAGCAAAGTGGTCCCTTTATAGATTCAAACCAAGCCCTTGAATTGCACCAGGAACCAGATGGGAAGCCAGTGTGCACAGAGCGCAGCTGGAATGCAAGTCGAGGCAGCATCCAGGAAGAAGCAGAATGTGCAGAAGCCGACTCCCCAAATGCGCAGTCAGCCAGATTTGATTTTCTCTTTGGCTTAGCCCCGCTCTTATTTCAGTTTCAGGCCCCCCTGCAATACACGAGACAAGCTCCCCAGAAACACTGCATAGCTCCGTAAACGGAAAAGCCCTTTAGCTGCCCAGCCAAGGACGGAGGTTGGTGAACAGCACTAGTATGGTTTGGGATCCTGGGCAGGAGGAACTGCGGGGCTGCTGGACTACTTGTAGGTGCAAAGCATGCCGCCCTATTCCTCTGGAACAGCCCTTCAGCTGGACATGCCAACAGGAACCGACAGAGAGCTCCCAGCAGTTGGAGAGGAAGATGAGTCACTGCAAGGGTGACAGCTGCAAGGCAGGGAGTCCAAGGTCAGAGAGAGGACCAAAGCCAGGAGCAAGGTCTAGCAGCAAGGACTCGGCACAGCACTGAGCTGTTCATCTGGAGCAGTCATCTCAGAAATGATCAGAGAGACAGCTGGGACTTGCAGACATCCTGCAGCGGCAGTAACACTGCGCACGGTCACATGCATGGCAATGCCAGGGCACCTCACCTCCCTGCAGTCCTCCTGGGGGCCGCCCAGCATTAGAACAGCAGTAAACTGGCCTCGTTCTGTTGGAATCTTCTTTGTGTTTCCCTTGTTCCCTGGAGTGTGTGCTAGCGCTGTCTGCACTGGAGAGGTGATCTGCGTCTTTCAGTCATTCGCAGCGCAGCTCGTCGGCTGGTGTCACTGCACTGATGTCAGTGACTGGCTGTGCTGATCTACACAGCTCAGGAGCTGGTCTGCGCTGTTCTAGAGCTTTGTTGCCTTTTTTAATCTGCCAGACGATGAATCTGGGTTTGAGCCAGGGAGCAGGTGGGCAGCTCCTGCAGCAGGTTGCAAACCTAGACACTGAATGCATAGTAATGTGGAACCAAGGAAAATAGCCTGGGAAGGGTCTAGTAGGTGGCATTGATTTATTCTGTACCTGGGGGAAGTTTTTGGTTGAAGCAAGACTGGGCTACAAGACAAATCCACATTGCTCAGAGATGGCTAAACAGAACTGGAGCTGTTGACCCGTAGCCCTGGCACCTGGCCAAACCAATAAATGTGTCTGACATGCAGCGGCACCCAGCTACCAGAGCAGCAGGCTAGTTCCTAGTGTGCTGCCGTCAGAGCATCCTGTCTAGGGAAACTTACCCAAAGATATTCTAGCAAGGCCATGTTTCATAAACCGATCGCCTCCTGAGCTTTGCAGCAACATTGACAGCTCTTATTAAATGTCCTTCTAACCCAGAGCGCTATTTCCTAGTAGCTGTCCTAGGAAATGAACTGCCAGATTTAAAGTACACTTTCTGCTGTATCGGGTTATAGATTTCCCCGCTCACTACATAATTTAAAATAAATTAAAAGCTTGTCGGCTCTGCTCGGTTTCAGGAATGTAATTACTTCCAGGAGTGATGCATTTAGCACTGACTTGACAATTACTTTATTATGAAGCACTAATAATACTAAAAAAAGACAAAGGGCTCGATCTTCAGTAATGCAAATAGCTATAGCGCCATTGATTCCAATAGAATGTCACCGATTAACATTCACTGGGGATCTAGTCTAGAATTACTTAGTTAAATAAATAAATAATTATGACTCATCATATTAGAATGTGCTGAAAAACCTCAAGTAATGGATTCCTGGTGACACACAGCAGTGTCACATTGTACTTAGCAATAAATTACTTGGAATGTTCCATGTTCTCTCCTGCAGCCGATGGAAAAGTGAAAGCACTGATGAGTCACCAGTATTTTGGGGCATAAAGCTACTGAGTCCAGCTCACCATGATTCACAGGGTGACAGACCCGGATCCTGCAATATCTGAGTGGACCTTGCTCCTGGACAGACCTCATTGCAAGATCAGGGTCATGGTCATGGTTAGCGCTGGCGTAAAACCTAAGTCTAATGAAAAGTCAATAGAACATAGGGACCTAAGAGTCAGGTTTTCAAAGGTATTTAGGCACCTAAACATGTAGGTGGGCACCCAGTGGGATTTTCAAAAGCAACAAGGTGCAGAGTCAGTGCTAGCCTATCATGGGCCGTAAGCAGGAATATTTTGCATGTCTCATTTTTGTATCTGGAGTGATGAATATTGACTTTATCTGCATTTCAAATGTGGTTGCACCTGGGTGATACCCCCTAGTCAAGATGCTTCCAGTCTAGAGAGGTGGCTGTGAAGGGCCTATTCAAGGTAATAGGCCATTAAGGAAAACAATAGGCCATAGGAGAAGCTTCTCCCCCGCCTGGTGAGCCTGCCTGGGAACCCTTCAGACACCCTGTGGATAATGGCTGCTGTGACTCAGCAAGCTATACAAGGGCATGTGACCAGACCACATGATACTGAACTCCATTTTGGTACCCATATTTTTCTACAAGCTGGGCTGGGAACTGAGCTTGGAACACAGGGCTCCATCATATGGAGAAACTATAAAAGGTGGGGAGTGACATCATGATTTGTCTTCACTCCCCCACAGCTGAACACCTGAAAGAACCTCCGGAAGTCAAAGGACTTTGAACGGGGGAGGGGAACCCAGGCTGCACAGCAAAGGCAGCCTGTGCCTCAAGAATCGGCAAGCCTGCTTGTATCATCAGCCAGGGTGAGATACGGATATTTCAAATCCAATCTGGTATATTAGGTTTAGCTTGCGGTTTTGTTTCTTTGCTAGGTAATTTGCTTTGATCTGTTTGCTATCACTTAAAATCTGTCTTTCTGTGGTTAATAAACTTGTTTTATGTTTTATCTTAACCAGTGTGTTTTTGAGTGAAGTGTTTGGGAAAATCTCAGCATGGTCAACACAGGCTTGTTGCATATCTTCTCCACATCGATGGGGAAGCAAACTAATTTAATGAGCTTGCACCGTACAGACCCCTGTGCAATGCAAGACGGTCTAATTCTGGGTTTGTACTCCAGTTAGGGTGCAAGGCTGGGGAGCTGGGAAATTGTCTGGTGTCTCCTGTGTGTCCATGTGTGGCTTAGGTAAAGCACTCAGGTGTGTGGCACACCTGCTGTCATGTCGGGAAATAACAGGGCCTGGAGAAGCTAGCTGGTATCATCAGCAGAGCAGTGTGAGAGAGGTCAACCCAGGTGAATTGCGAGGGGGCACAGTGGTTCCAACGGCTTCCAGACTGCACCTTGGGGGTGGCCACGCATCACCCCCCCACACACACACAATACTAAAATAGGCTAGTTCTTGAGCTGCTCAGGGCTCTAAGCAGCTCAAGTTTAGTCTGCTCCTGCCTAGCACCGACTTTGTCTACGTGCTCGCTCCCCATTGCTTTCAGTGGGGTTCCATGTGGACACGGGTCTGCCTGCTCAGGTCTCATTGCAGGACTGGGGGCTACCTTTGTAACAGCTGTTGGGCCAGCTCCTCATCCCTGATGAGCTACTTGGCATTGCTCCTATGACACTATGCCCCATATTCTTCATAGAGATATTGTTATGATAGGAATATGGCATAACTAAGATATGTTTTATGCCAGATGGATCATGTAAGGTATCATTGGAAAGGTTATGATCTACTGACTATGATTATCCTATTTGTATGTATGTATCATTTCTGTATCCGAATTTAGGAATATTGACTATGTAACAATTACAACTGTGTTTACACCTGGGGAATGCCCACCAGACAGTAGGCAATCAGCCTGGATGGGCCATTAGGGAGAACAATGGGACTCTGAACATCCTAATCTCCCACCTTCCTGAGAAGCTTCCTCGGATGTGACTTTGATGCTGCAGGGTCATGTGATCATGTCTCCTGATACTGGACCCCATCTTGGCCTACTAGTATTTTTCCATAGGGGGTGGGGACCAAACTGGGAAACAAAGGATTCCCGCCATATGTAAATCCTATTTAAGGCAGGGACATGAGTTCATCTTAGTTAGTTCTTCACTGAATCCCCGCCCAAGATGACTGCTGAAAACACCTAAGACTGATCTGGGGAAGAAAGACTGGACCCAGGCTAGAAGGTGTCTGGCCTGTGAAGGAATACCTGGAGTTCTAAGCTGCAAGCAAGAGCACTTTGTCTTTAAGAAACTCTGCAACCTGCTTAAAACAACATTTAGGGTGAGAAATTACTACTTGTAGCCAGTTTCTTTAGTGTATTGAGCTTAGTTGGCATGTTTGTTTTATTTGCTCAGTAATCTGCTTTGATTTGTTTGCTATCCCTTATAATCACTTAAAATCTACCTTTTGTAGTTAATAAACTTGTGTTTGTTTTCTCTAGATCAGTTCGTGCAATTCATAGCTGGAGGGGGGAGAAGCTGTGCAGATCTTCCTCCCCACTGAGGGAGGGGGCGAATTTCCTGAGCTTGCACAGTACAGGTCTCTGTGCAGTGCCAGACAGCACAATTTGGGGTTTGCACCGCAGAGGGGGTGTGCACTTGAGTGCTGGGCAATCCCCGAGCTGAGTCTTCCCAGGCAGAGCTGATCTCAGTGTCTGTGTCTCTCTGCCGCTGGGTGCGGCCCTGCCTGTGTGTGCTGGAGGGGGCTTGAGGGCCTGGCTCAGCAGGGCAGGGTGAGGGAGCCCAGGCTGGTGGAACCAGCAGGCTCAGTGGTACCCCAGTACATCAGGTGGCACCCTTGGGGGGGGACGGGACAACCCGTCACAGCTCCGAAGCAGCAAGCGGTGGATCCTGCTGCTCTAGGGAACAGTGACAGATTAAACAATAGGCCAACGGGTCCGTTCCCAGGGTCCCCGGCCAATTGGGGGGCCCTGGAAAAATGGGCACCCCGCCCCCAGAAGACATCCGCTATGGGGTGATGGAAGACCGGAGCCCTCATAGAAGTGCCGGGGGGGGGGAACCCCTGTACCCTGACCCCGCTCCCTGGCAGAAGCACTGGGCAAGGGGGATGGGGCAGGGGCAGCCCCCGCCCCCACTCCCCAGCAGAAGTGCCGGGAGGTGGGAGAAGCTCTAGCGTCTGGACCCCGGCTCTGGCCCTGGGACTGGAGGAGCTCTGGCTCCCTGCTGCAGCCTCAGGGCTGGGGGAGCTCGCACTCCCCACTGCGGCCAGGGTCCTGGTAGGGAGAGTGAGGACTGAGCTTCTCTGGTCTTGGGGCCAGTGGGGTGGGGCAGAAACGAGTAAACAGGTTGCAGGGCTGCAGGGGGGGTGCAGAATGGGGTGGGACCCTGGGTGGAGCGGGGCGAGGCCACGGGGGAAGGGGCAGAATGATCTGAGGTCATGGGCGGGGCCACAGGCAGAAGGGGGCAGAAGGGGGTGGGACTGCAGGCGGAAGGGGTGGGGAGAGGCCCCCCACTTGCTCTGGCCCAGGGCCCCATGAAACCTTAATCTGCCTCTGCTAGGGAATCCCAGGAGAACAGAGCCTGCGGGGAGCCTTACAAAGCCCTGTAGGGAAGGAAAGGTTGAAGTATTGAAAGGAGCTTGCCTCAGAGGCTAAATGTTAGGGACTGGACAAGCTGCCTTCCTGTGGCTAGTGTGACACAGTTGTGGGCTGCCACCAGCGCCTCGGCTGTGCTGAGCAGCTCTGGGCTCCCTGCGTGGAGCCACGCCCAGCGTGTGGAATCGTGGGAAATGCAGCTGAGTAATGGGGCAGCCATTGTGTTTGGCCGCCGAGGGCAGACAGACAGATTGGGGTGCTAAGACCTTTTCTGTATTGCAAGGGGGAGAGGAGGAGCTGGTTTCCATGTCTCAGAATCTGGGTGTCACTTGAAGGGAGAGAAACTTTCCCCTCAGTTCCCAGGATGAGGATTATAACCACAAGTCTCTTCTGCGGAGAGGGCTGAGCCCAACCCTTTCCCCCGCAACGAGAGGCGGGCCAGCGCTGTCGGTAATTCCCTGCCAGTGGAGTCTGTGCCTGGCCCTGCAGCTTCCGGAGGCCAGGAATTCTGTGGAGGAGGCTCATCACCGGAGCAGCAGGAAGGCAAATAGAGACAAAGCAGCTGAGACAATATTTGCTTTTTGTTGCCTGGTCTTGACACTGATTTAACCCCCCAGAGGGTCCGTCTGCTAATGCTCTGCCAGCTGTGTGTTCCCAGCACAGAACCACAATGCAGAGCAATCCTGGCACAGCTCCTCACCCACAAGCGTGCCTGGCATGGCGGGGCAGGGCCACTGCTGGCACAAGTCTGGGGATTGGTCCTGCTTTGAGCAGGGGGTTGGACTAGATGACCTCCTGAGGTCCCTTCCAACCCTGCTAGTCTATGATTCTAAGTGCCCGCCCCTTCCCACTAAGGGACAGAGATTCCCTTGTGGGCCTCCTCCCTGTTCAGAGTTTGCCAGGCATGGCTTGGTGTCTGCGTGGCGCTCCTGGGCGTGGCTTTGCCAGGCATGGCTTGGTGTCAGCGTGGCGCTCCTGGGCATGGCTTTGCCAGGCATGGCTTGGTGTCTGCGTGGCGCTCCTGGGCGTGGCTTTGCCAGGCATGGCTTGGTGTCAGCGTGGCGCTCCTGGGCATGGCTTTGCCAGGCATGGCTTGTGTCAGCGTGGCGCTCCTGGGCGTCGCTTTGCCAGGCATAGCTTGGTGTCAGCGTGACGCTCCTGTACCTTGTCAGACAATGGCATCATTAATGGCTTTCTGCCTTTCAAATGTAAATGTTTTTCTTGTAACCTTTCTAATTAACAGTGGCTTGTCCAGCTGCCATTCCCCAGTGTCAGCCCCACATGGGGATGGAGGTGGGCTTCATGCACATTGTTTGCTAGTCCTAGTGCTCCTGTGGGCTCTCCAGGTCCAGGAGAGGCCTGGGATGCTGCCCCTTGGTTCTCAGTTCACATTAGCTCTTGCCTCTCCCATTGCTCTCAGGTGCAATGCAGCTCTGTGGCAAGCGGAGGTGGATGGATGTGGCTGGATTTCCTGTTCCCCTCCTGCAGCTTTTCCAGCAATGCAAGTGCAGGCCTTTTGTGCATTGCCATCCCCAGTCCAGGTCTCTGTATCAGGAGCAGTCTCTGTGCTCTGGGTCCCTCTGCCTCAACGTGACACGCCAATTCGAAAGGTCCTGCCAATGCTGGGTCCTTGGCCAGCGGTGGAGTGAAGAGGTTTGTGATGTGGCGCTCGAAACAGGCATACGCCAGAGGCAATTGGCTTCTAGAGTCCAACAGAGCCAACTTCAGCCCCAGCCATTTGCACCAGCCTGTGATGCTGCAGAGCGTCCTGGGCATGAGCTAAAGGACGGGAATTTGGACACCCAGCCTCACCGAGGCCCATTCTGCTTCATGCTCCCACTGCAAAGTTCAGCCACTACAGATGCGCCTACATGGAGGAATACTGAGCCCCCATGTGAATAACCCAGACAGCTGGTTGTTCCCTGGCTCTGCCAGGTGCTCCAGAGGGTAGTTGCCCTGGGGAGAGGCAGCAGGTGGCAGACACTCTCGAGCGGGCTGGTTACAGGCTGTAGCCTGACTTCCTAGTGGGGTCCCTCCTGCATGACTCTGCAGCACCCTCATCCCAGACCTGCCCCACAGTCACATTGCTGTGGCCCCCACTTCTCCCTTCTTGTTTTTGGCCTGTCCCTTCCCCTTGCATCTCTGATGGGGCCAGTGGCTTAGAAGGAGCTGCCAGCCCCCTCGCCCTGACCCCTGGCAGGGGGCAGGGATTTGGTAGTTTCCCCTGCCCCGGCTGGTGCTGTGTTCCTCCTCTCCAGTGCCCTTGCTGCTTCTCCCTACCTGCTTGTAGTTGTCTGAGAAGTTGGGGGAATTCACCCCCACACACCCCGAAAAGAGGCATAAGGAGGAGACAGCGCCAGACCTGACCGTGCTGGCAGGCACTTTGGTGACGTAAAGCAGGTCTGACAGGTGACGAGAAAACACCCTGCTCTCAGTCCTTATCACAGCCCCTTGCTCATCTCCATCAGCACGCTGGGAACAGTCTCTCCTGCTCTGCCTTTGGTTCCTTCTACAACTGCCAAATGTACCCTGCAAAGTATTTCAGATAACACCAAGGGTATGTCTACCCTGCAATAAAACCCCCATGGCTAAGGTGACCACCTATCCTAATTGGGTGGGGCAGCCCCAAAATGTACATTTCAAGTCCCAGCCACAGGCTGAATGACTCCAGGACAGCATTTGTCCCGCATTCTCTGTGCCTGCCCGAGGCTCAGGGGCTGCACCAGCCTCTTCCCAGTGGGCAGGGATGAGGTGAGCCTTAGACCCCGCTCGCAACAAACCCCCAGTGATGGGATCCCCTGGGTGCAACCTGGAACCAGGGTACTGATGTGCCCCCTTATCTCGCCCAATGCTTTACTAGTGACAATCAGCAAACCCCTCCAGGTGCTGTTATCACTCAGCACCAAAGCATGTGGAGCCCCACACCCAGCTCTATTGCATGAAGGCACCCAAAGCTTCTCATGAATCACACAACTCCCACTATTCCAGTCCTGGGCCATCAGCCCTCCAGACGTCCATCAGTCCTGACCCATAGCATCCCTGAAATTCCAATCCTGCCCCCTTCCTGGCTCCCAAGCACGCCCATCCAGAGCTTTGGCAATGCTCTCCAGCCTTGTTGTGCAGCTCCCTCTGCTACTCCTGAGCTCCCAGAGCTCTCCCAAGCAGCTAAATCGTGACCTGCAGCACCCTTTGCAATGCAAACTGGACATGCAGCCTCACTGCTATTCCACTCCTGGCCCTTGTCTGCAAACATGCATGCACAGCTCTCTGCCAATGCACTGCAACAGCATCACCTCAGTGCTTGGGGATACTGCACCATTTTTAAAATTAAGGTCTAAAGTAATGTTATTGTAACCCTCTGTGAGTTGGAGTTGGCAGCAGGCTCAGTATCTAGGGGTTCCTTTTCAACAATTCAACACAAAACCGGCTCAAGCCCCCACCCAGTGATCTGGGACAATTACACACCACCCCCTGGGCACCTATAAGAGGAAATACTTCCCCTCTTGCAAGCACAGAGTCCGAGTGTAGAAAAGAAACTTTCAATAAAATGGGAGGAAGTAACTCGGCGTTAATTTGGGAAAACACTGTAAATAGGGTTCATAAACATAAACCATGAGCAAAAGACCCACCCAAGTAAGTTGGGCAGTGTCCTTTTCCTTCAGGTTCTTAAGTCCAAAAACCAAAAGTCCCTTTGACATGCCCGTCCCTTCTCTGCACCCCACTCACAGTTGCTGTCCTTGGTCAGTGCAGACCCAGAGTCCAGAGGTGCATCTACACAGTTCATCTTCCACCTGGGTGGAGGGGGAGAGGGGAAGAAGGCACCTTACTCACTCGCTACTCCTCTTCACCAGCCAATTGCCACGCATCTCCGCCAGGCTCTGCTCTGATCCTCTCTGCTGACCACGCTTCTCTGCAGGACTCCACTCCAGTCTTGCCAGGCAGCTGCCTTGCTAGCTAATTGCTATACCTCTCCACTAGCCACCCAATCACCAAACTGCCAAGATGTCATCAGGTCCCACCACTTAACACAGGTCTCAAGGATTTCAGCTGTTAGTGGAGAAAACTCACTGCTAGTGCATACTGGGTAGTCTCTTGCATCAGAGACACTGTTCCAAAGCAGGTCTAAGACTTAAACCTAGGCATCAATGATTTCAGCTTTACAGCGTATAACAAAACTCTCAATTGAGGCTAAATTAACTTTGTTATTACACAGTTGAACAAAACCCACTCCATATTTAAAACACACCAACCTCAACACACTAGGCTTTGGAACCCATGTCCCTGCCTAGCGAGTGATATTTAGTTCAGGGTGAGTCCCTCAATCAGGGTATGACAAGCATAGTTCTACTGCCCTTGAGTCACACAACAAGGATCACAACCCTTTATTATTCCTGCCCCAATAACAAGGGGATTGGGGATCCAACATCTGCCAAAAGTGATCACTTGGGCAAGCATTCCCATCATGCTGAGCTCCTAGGCAAGTGGGTGTGCACATGCAAATGAGATCAGCTCCTGAAGTCCTCTTCCACAGCTCATCACTAGATGTCAGCAGAGAGCTCATTCAGACCTGCTTACATTATTATTCTTGGGTCTGCTCTGCATTCCCGTGCACAAATACATTGCAGTCCTGAATGCAGATACATCTTCCAAGGCAAAAAAAAAAAAATGATCAACACACAGGGCCAAATCCTCCCACTTCCCCATATTCTCCACAGGATCCAGTCAAGGAAAAACGCTGGGGATCCCGAGTGGGAAAGCACTGCCCAAGTGGGGTGCCAAGGGAAGAAGAGATAGGAAGGAATAGGGTGGGCCCTCACTGGGTCAGATAAACTTCTAACTATAGGGGTAGGTTTGGACATGTATAATCTGCTGGCAGAGGTTATTAGAGGGAAATAGAGACAGAATGAGTGGGGTGCCAGGGAAGGGGCTGCAGACACCACGAAGGATTTTAGAAGCTGGGAAATGCAGAGTTGCGTTTTTAGAGCAACCACTAATGACAATGTGGCCTGAAAAAGCTGTCCTGGAAACATGCCTTTCATGAGCCTCTTATTCTCAGCTTCGTGTCTCAGGGTTGTTATATTAGTGCTGCTTTCGGCTTCGTCTGCACTAGGAACATATGCCAGTTTAACTATGCTGCTCAGAAGCGTAAAATTCCACCCCACTGAGTTATACTGACCTAACCCCTGGTGTAGACAGCGCTGTGTCGACAGGCGAGCTCCCATTGACCCAGTTCCCACCTCTCAGGGAGGTAGAGTACCTACGCCAATGGGAGAAATTCTCCCGTAAGCATAGGTAGCGTCTTCACTGAGGCTGTGGCGTGGCTGCACTGGTACTGGAGCACCGTAAGTGTAGAAAAGCCCACGGAGAGAGACCCTATGCTAAACACCCTAAGATGGGAGAGGAATGCAAATCATCTGAAACGTCTATCCATCAGTCCTAGAGCCGCTTACCCTCAGTGGGTGTGCTAACATTCAAGCGAATAGAAGTTACAATGAAATGTATCTTTGTGTGGTGATAGCTGAAACAATAGGAAGCTGCTACATGGCAAGGCTGATGAGAAACTAAGCTGTGTGGATGGAGAGATTTCTCTGGGGACTGATTGCAAAATAGGCTGTGGATTTATGGGTTGCAGCCATGTGTGTCTGTGAGTGTGAGTGGCAGAAAGCCAGAGAAGTAGAGGTGAGTGTGCCCCTGAGAGGAAGCGAAGACATATATCTTCTTTTGGGCACAGTACTCTGCTAGAGAGGAGACGCAGACTTGGATTTCAGAACAAGGAAACTTTCTCCTGCTGTTTGTTCCTATTGTGTTCGGGGAAATAGAACTTTGAGTACATTCTTTGTAAATAAACAGGAATGCACCGAAGAAATACTTGACTCGTACCGTCAGCTTATCCCCCCAGCGAAGAAACCATAGCAATGCCTTGAATACTGGCTAACTGATCAGGCCAAAAGGGGAAACAATATTATAGATGAATTTAATTGACTTCTATGTTTGACTCTAAATGTAATCTTTGCAGAGACGACACTGCTATATCTAGCTAAAGGGTATTTTAAAATACTGCAGCGCTCCCCAAGGCTTTGGAGAAATCACAGCCTTGGAAGAGAGTGTGTCAGTTCATTATAAATTCACAACTGCAATGCCAAGCGAGTCCTGGCGTTTGTCCTAGATCCCAAAGTGAAATACATAACACCCATTAGAACTTTCCAGGAGAGAAGAGACATGACTTATCTGTAACTAGTAGGCAAAGGAGTTTCTGCTGGGCCACTGGACATAGACAAAGCCTGTCAATCTCCTGGACACCCTTGTTCCCTGATTAACTAAAGTCACCTTACAGCCTCTCCCTGAGGCCTGGCCTGAACAATACAGGCATTGAAGACACTGCTGTCTACATTACAAATACTCATTCCTTCTGGGTGTAGTTTGATCAGTGTCTGATGATCCCACAATGCAGAGATGGGTAAATGTGGGTGGATAAAACAACAACAGGCCAAAATTTAGGCTTCAAACCTGATGCAAACATTTTTTTGAGATAAAAGATGTACTTAAATATTCTGTTTCCGGTTCATGCGCCCGCACCTCAGCGCAGTCTGCTTTCAGCCCAGACTGGGAGGAGAAGTATTGAAGCTGGATACATTACAATGAATTGGAGATGCTTTAGGTATGCTGGATGGAAAGGTATTGACCAGATGGGTCAGGGATATGCTGCTCCTGCAGATAGGTTGGGTGCTATGTACATACAATAGCAAAGCATTGGTAGAGTTGTCTGATAAGCTCCTGGTGTCAATTGTGACTCTGCCACTAACTAAAAGTTTATCTATGCACAGAAGTTGCATGCATTAAATTGGTCTAAAAACCCAATTAATTAAACTGGTGCAAACTCCATGTGTGGACACACTTTTATCAGATTAACCCCAGTTCAAACCTATGTCTGAGTGTCCACACATAAAGTTGCACCAGTTTAATTAAACTGGTTTCAAACCACATCTTCAGTTAAATCTGTGCGACTTGGTACATAGATCAGGCCTAAAAATGTGACTTTGAGCCAAGTCACGTCACAGTCATGTGCCTCAGTTTCCCTCAGCTGTAAAATGGGTGTAATAATATATAATACCTCATAAGTCGAGAGGTTTAATAAATGGTATTTGTGAAGTGCTTCATAGCCATGCGGGGTATTATTGCTGTGTTGCATGAGTTATTGGGATGTCAAGACAACCTTGGTCATGGAGAATAGCTCTGGTGCTGTTCCTCTTGCTGGTCTGGTCCTGACTCCCAGCATCCGCACTAGGCAAATTACCCTGTTTGCTACTGGGGGGCAAACAGGAACAAAACCATTTTTGCCCTCCCTTCATAACACAGTCATTTCCTCGCTCTGTACTGAAACCAGTGTGTATTACAAGGGAGGAGTTTCAAAGCTTCTGGGATCCCCCATGGCAGATTCCCCAAGGCTGCCTGTGCCCACTGTGATGAGATGCCCACAAGGGCCATGGGAAACATTAAGCTGATCTAGGTCGTGGTTCGCCAGCCGGAAGCTGTCACCTACTTGGAGAAACCAGCTGTGCTCTTTTCTCAGAGAAATGTAAACAAAACTCAGGAAGCAGAAGGACAAACAGCTTAATCTGGAGTGATTGTTGGGGTACCAGCAAAATAGGGGGCACAAGCCTGCTCTATCCACAGACATGAGCTCTGCTTCATTTACAACCTTCTCAGGATCCCCTCCGGTGCCTATCTGCTCTCTGGCGAAAGCTGTCCGAACAACTAGGCCAAGCAGTAGCAGCAGGAGAGACATGACAAACTCTCCAAGCAGGGCACAAAGGAGATTCAGGGATTCCAAGGCCAGAAGAGACCATTGTGAACATCTAGTCTGATCTCCTGTATATTGCAGGCCAGAGACCTGCCCCAAGATAATCCCGAGAGCAGAGCTTTTAGACAACCCGGAGGAGTTAGTTGTTATTAATGCTACCTCCAAGTAGTGCCATTGGAGGGCCTGTGGCTGGGGGATGCAGAGGGAAGCTTATTCTCTGACTGGGGAATGGTTATGAAAACAAGGTCAAACCTTCATAAAATGGTTGAATTTGACTCTCTCTCTACAATAATGTCGCCTACGTAGGGTTTAGTATGTCTCACTCTGCTGCATTGAAAATGAAAATGTCCCTTAATAATGTGCACAGCAGACACTAATCCTAAACCTTCATTGAGTAACAGGGGAAGATGCTCGTTGTGAGAACAAGGGAGCGCCGATTCAGGCTTCATGCCTGTGGCAAAATATTATCCACAGCCACTTGGAACATCATTGATTGGGGTCGCCCACTGGAAGAGCTAAGGTCAGTGACACTTTTCTCCACCTTCCAGCTGCCCTGCCATGCCCACTGGGAGGGCTCAGTCCCAGCCAGGGATGAGTCAGAACTGGGGCGTGGGATGGGGGTATATTAGGAAAAGAATAGCTAGAGCCTTCTGCTCAAACCGGAATGGACAGGAGCCATCACTGTATCCCAGCCAGGGTTGTGGGCAAGGGCAAGGTGCGTAGGAGGCAGCCTGTGCTCCAGGCTATGTGGCACTGGGCCACGAGG
The DNA here is from genome assembly GCF_002925995.2 of Terrapene triunguis. Classification (NCBI taxonomy): domain Eukaryota; kingdom Metazoa; phylum Chordata; order Testudines; family Emydidae; genus Terrapene; species Terrapene triunguis. Next base: position 956 of record NW_020697412.1, on the reverse strand, counting down.
AGCACACATCACACTGGTGTGGAGTGGCCGTGCAGGGGATGGGTTGGCTCTACCCCTACGCTAGCACGGGAATCATGGGGACAATGTGACCCTAAGAGCATCCCAAGCAGAAGGCAAGAGAGTCCCTGGAACGTAGCAATGAGTTTCAGCTAGTCTGGCCAGCTTGGTGTACCCCAACTCACTATTGTTATATTCTGCACCTAAAGGGTGTCATGGGATCTGTCGGTGGAAACCCAATAACGCACTGATCATTAATATTTGTGTGTGAGGTGTGTATGGCCAACCCACAAAGGATTATACTGAGGTGCTGAAATTATGACTCACATGTTTAAACCAGGCATGTGTATAAACAGTTAATAAACAGTTTTTTTTCCAGAAAAAGGAATGTGGTTCCACCTGCTTGACTGGGTCTCCATGTAACTGGAGCAAGGTGTGACCAAAGACAAAGAAAAGCACATCTGCGTAGCAGGCAAACAAAGCCGTCCGGAGAGCAAGTGGGAAAAAAGTGATCACGTAACAAGCTCAGCAGGAGATGGAGCCTACACCCACAGGGAGCCTTCCTGCCTCTGGCAGCAGGGTCAGTGACCTGTGAGAGACACTTTTCAAAGGTTTACTGCCCTATAAGAGAGGGGCAGAGAACCCTCCGTTATCCTTCACCTGAGGCGACAAGGCAAACCAGCACCTGGGACGCTGGGGGATCCTAGCTCAGAGCCAGCCAGCCATCCCTGGAAAAGGAAGCTTGGTGAGGAAATTACCTTGAACAAAGACTGTGGCTTGTTAAATTAGGTCTTAGTCATTAGAAAGTGTAGATTTACTTGTGTGTGCATTTGTTTGTAACCCTTCTACCTTTATCCCTTATGCTTGAACTCTCTTAAACTCTTAAATCCTCTCTTTAATTGCATAACCTTGTTTTACTTAGTCCCTGTTTGGAGCAGGGCCGGCTCCAGGGTTTTGGC
>NW_020697411.1:474-7345 GCF_002925995.2 Terrapene triunguis | reverse complement strand
CCTCTGGCCCCTACCCCCACTGTATGACCTCTGACCCTGCTGTGCAGAAGCTGCCTGAGCCCCCGGCAGGTCACTGGGACCCCAGCCCCATTGCGGGGTGCCTGGGAGCCAGCCAGGCCCGTGACCCCTGACCCCAGCCCCCCAACCCTCTGCCCCCTGACACCCCCCTCTCCTCCCAGCAAGTGCAGGCCCCGACCTGCCCCTTCTGCCGCCGGGAGATCCAGGGGCACGAGGTGATTCGCATCGACCCCGTCGGCGGGCAGGGGGCCGGGGCGGCTCCGGACGAGGACGACGACGACCTGGAGGACGTGGAGTCGGTGCTGCGGGAGCTGGCGGCCCTGAGGAAGGTGGGGGGCTGAGGATGCCAGGGGGGACGAGGGGGACAGTGGGGGGCAGGGGATGAGGAGATAGGAGGAAGGTGGGGGGCTGAGGATGCCGGGGGGGCAAAGGGGGCAGTGAGGGGCAGGGGATGGGGGGATGAGGAGACGGGATGCTGGGGGGGCAAAGGGGGCAGTGAGGGGCAGGGGATGGGGGGATGAGGAGACAGGAGGAAGGTGGGGGGTTGGGGACACCAGAGGGGCGAGGGGGGCAGCGGGAGGCAGGGGATGGGGGGATGAGGAGACAGGAGGAAGGTGGCGGGCTGGGGACAGCGGAGGGGCAAGGGGGGCAGCAGGAGGCAGGGGATGGGGGGAGGGAGGATGTGGGGCAAGGAGATGGGAGGCATGGAGCAGGGGTGGGGATGGGGCAGGGAGACAGAAGGGGGATGTAGGGGGTGGAGGAAGAGCTGGAGCGACCCTCACCTCTGTCTCCCCCCCACAGGCAGGGCATCCTGCGTTCCCCCCCTGCCCGGACCCTGAGCTGCCTGGTCCCCCCGTTCCTCCCCGGCTGGACCTGCTCCAGCCCAGGGACCCAGACCCCACACCCCAGGTGAGCGCACAAGGGGCATGGGCAAGCCAGTGCAACAGTGGGCATGTGTGCAAGGGAATGTGGGTGAGTGTGCGAGCGAGTGTGCAAGGTGTCTCCCCTCTAGTGTAACCATGTCCCTCTCTCTCTCTCCAGGACCTCCCACTGCCCCCCTTGGGCCACCCCAGCCAGAACCCCAGTGACTGGATCTGGCATCGGCTGCTGCCCCCCCGTCCCAGGCCCCGGGGGCCCCGTGCCCCGCCCCTCTCCCAGGGGCCTGAGGAGCCCAGCTGATGGGGGGGGGGGCAGATGAGGGGTTGACAGCGCTGGAGACACAGTGAGTCATGGGGGGGACAGACAGACGTGGGAGGCAGATGGATGGGGAAGGGGAAGAGTGGCGGGGACAGACAGGCCTTGACCACTAGCTCACGGCCTCCTTTCTCCCTTCCTCCAACCACAGCTCTACCTTCAACCCCACTGACCCAGGTGACCAGAGAACCCAGGAGTCCGGGTGGCTCCAGCTCAGCTCCCCCACAGCACAGCCAGGGTGAGTCTGTCCTACTGCCCCGCAGCCCCCCCCCCACTTGCTCCAGCCCCCTGGTTCCCGCACCGACCCCCCTCACTGTCCGTCTGTCTGTTCCTGACGTGTGTCTCTCTCTGTCTCATTCTAGGTCACCCCCCCCAGGACTCCCAGCCAGACTCTTGCAGACACCCCCAGGACCCACGGCAAGCGAAGGGGAGGGGCTGACCCTATACTGACCCTGGGGCCTCGACCCATGGCCCCCTATGGACGGCTGAGTCCCAGGCCCCCAGTCATTACTGCACAGAGACCCCCCGACCGATGACCCAGAGACCAGCCAGACCCCAGAAAGATGCGACACTTGTGGGATCCGAGGCTGGGGGGATCCGGGGGGGGGGGCATGGGGAGTTGTTTAACTGGTGGTGTCTGGACTCCTGTAACTCAAAGAGAAGCAATAAAACAGGTGAAACAACGGGTTGGTCCATCCATCTGTCCGCTCTGGGTCTGGGTCTGTCTGCCCCCCCGCCCCCAAACCGCCTGTCTGCTCCACACACCTCCCCAGGAGTATGAGGGGAAACCTCTGAGGGGTGCGATGCCAGCTGCGGCCACCAGGTGTCACCAGCACCCCATGGTAGACCAGCTGTGGGGTGAGGGACAGATAGACAGACCCTGCTGACCCCCGACCCCTCTCTGCCCTTTCAACCCTCCCCCTCCTTCCCCCATGGCTCCCCCACACGAACCTCTGCCCCCAGACTCCCACGTGGCCCCCTGCTACTGCCCCCCTGCAGGAGGAGGTTAACCTTGGGGCTCCACATCTGGGGCTGGCCCTAGACCAGGGGAAGGGGAGACAGGTGACACCCCCTCCTTGGGGGGGAGCGGGGGCTGTGCACAGCAGCTGGGGGTAGGGGTATCGCTGTGCAAGGCGGGGGCGTTGAGCAGCTGAGGAGGGGTGAAGGTGGGTGCAGCTGGGCCCATGGGGAGCTCCAGGCTCCCCCACCCTGGGGAGAGCTCCCAGCCCTGCCCCCCAGCAGGGATCAATTCTCTGCACATCCCCCCCACCCCCCGGGATGTGAGCTCATCTCACTTCCAGGAACAGCTCGATCAATGAGCAATGGAGCTGGCGTGGGGGAGGGGGCGGGGGGGTCCCTGTGGGGCACAGATGGAGGATTCTGCGGTGCAGGTGGGAGATTTGGGGAGGCAGAAGTGGGGAGAACCCAAGAGCTGGAGGATGGGTCCCTGCAGGGCGGGAGTGGTGGTGGTGGCATGGGATCCTAGGGCCAGAGCTATGGGGCTAAGTCCCTCACTTTTCTTTCCCCTCTCCCATGAGGGGACTTTGTAGGATCCACCCCCCACCCAGGCTCAGCCCCTCTCTGACTTGCTTAGAGGGGCTGGTCCATGCTCTGCCCCACCCCCCTTTCCCACAGCAGTCCTGGTGGTACCCCGCAAGCCCCATTTATCAGTCAGCCCCCTCCCCAGCTCCCCCAGGGCAGCCTCAGCTGGGTCCCCCCATCCTACTCAGAGCAGATGGGGGGAATCCGCACCCTGAAAGGAACAACCCAGCCACTGCTGTTCCCCCAACCCTGTTCCCCAGTATATTCCTCTCTTCCCCCTGCAGCATCTCCCCCCCACCGGGAGCCCCAGATTTCATCAGCATTTATAGCTGCAGCCGCTCTCCATTCCCCGCCCCCACCTGGCTGGGGAGAACAGAGCACACCCTCTTGCGCCCCCCTCAGGGGCTGTGAGGGAGCCTCAGGGGGAAGGGGGAGGTTTATGCAGGGAGCCCGGATGGCTCATCCAGAGCAAGCCCCCCCCCCCCACCATTGCTATAACGGGGGTTGGGGGTCCTGGGACAGCAGGAGGCTGTTTCCCTGGGGTTGGCAGGAAGCGACTGGGCCAACCCATTGATTGTGGGGGAGGCAACATTGCTGGGGGGGGGAGTGATGGGGAGTGACAGAGGCATGGCCTGAGCTCCCCCCCGCAGCTCAGCCAGTGCCCCTCACTCCCGACCCGCAGCCCCCTGCTAGCCCAGCCCTGGGCTCCCCCACCCCCACCCCAGCTCTGCCGGTGCCCCTCACTCCCGACCCACAGCCCTCCCCGTCCCAGTTCCTGTTTGTGGGGCTGGTGCCTCACTGGGTTTATGAGCCTGTTAATGACTTTGCTCTGTTTGTTGTTGACAGCAGCCTCCTGGCAGCCCATTAAATCTGCCTGGCTCATTAGCCAGCCCACGCACCCACGCCCCCATCTCCCCCCCTTTCCCACGGGTTGCTTTGGCTCTAGGCCAGGGGGCTGCAGTGTTGGGGTGTCTGTGCCGTATATTGGTGAGGGGGCCATGCCAGCTGGTGGGGCTGGGTGTACTTTACTGGGGGGGCATGTGTCCTGTGCTGGGATTGGGGGGGTAATACTAGGTGGGTGCCCTGTGGGGGCAGGGAGCCATAACTGGGGGTGGGGAGGGGATGCTGGGTGTCCCGTGGATTTGTCAGCAGGGTCTGGATGAGCTCGCCCCTAGCTGGGGGAGCAGGGTCAGGACCCGCCCTTGTTTGCACCGACGCTGGCTCTGCCTGGTGAGCCCACACGTTGGGCAAAGGATCTCGCAGGTTACAAGTCGCGCTACGTTTCCAAGGGGTCGTCGTGTTAGTCTGTATCAGCAAAAACAGCGAGGAGCCCTTGTGTCACCTTAGAGACTAACACATTTATTTGGGCGTCAGCTTTCGTGGGCTAAAACCCACTTCATCCGATGCATGGAGTGAAAATTCAGTAGCAGGTATAAATACACAGCACATGAAAAGATGGGAGTTGCCTCACGGAGTGGGGGGTCAGTGCTAACCAGGCCAATTCAATCAGGGTGGATGTGGCCCATTCCCAACAGTTGACAAGAAGGTGTGAGTATCAACAGAGGGGAAAAGTCGCGCTAGGCCGTGCCAGGGTCATGGCGTGATGTTATCCTGATTGTACAGCACAGGGCAGCAGACCTGTGCTTAGGCTGCCCGATTGGGGGGGTGTCACCCTAAATCAATGGTCCCCAAACTGTGGGGCACACTCACCTAGGGGGTGCGGAGGAACATTCAGGGGGTGCAGCAGGGCCAGGGTCAGCCCCCACAGGGGTGCAGGGAGGGGGAGCCACCCCGCTCTACTCAGGCCCCACCCCCAGCCGAGGCCTCAGCCCCCAGCCTGGCTCCTGGGGGAGCGCAGGCAGATTACATTACAGGTAAGGGGCGGGTGACATAAAAGTTTGGGGACCACTGCCTTAGCCCCACTCGCTAACCAGGGGAGGGGGGTGGGGGATAGTGGACTGCCTAAAGCTGTCTAGGTGCTGTTTGAGTTTCTCCTCGCTGGTGTTCCAAGGCCAGAGCTGGGTGGAGGCCAAGGAGAGCTGGTTTCTGGCTGGCGATTGCTAGAGGTGAGTCGCTGACGCTGACCAGGCCTAGGGGTCGGACAGGCAGGGCTTAGCCCTGGTGTGGGGCCAGCGCTGACACGAAGGCCGACGCCAAGGCTGGGCTGGCAGTGAGGTTCCCGCCAGCTGGTGCGGGCACAGAGCTGAAATCCCTGCAGGCCTGGGTTCAGCAGTACACCCTCCGAACGTGGCATCGCAGAGGCCATGAGCACCCCGGCGGCAGGGAAACGCAGCAGAGGGAGTCGCAAACAGCTGGGTGCGGAGGTACACAGCGACCAGTCACTGCGTGATGCCCCCCGCTTTCTGGGGTTGCAGGCGCACCCCCGTGAACACCCCCTGACCTCTGGGTTTCTCTGCTAGCCAAGGACAGCAAAGGTGAGTGTGTGGGGGGAGTGATGTGTTAAAGGGGCAATCGTTCATCGGTCTTGCCCACCACAAGGTGGGAAACTGAGGCACAGGACCCTGCCCAACTCACTGCGGGGCTGAGTTTGTGTAGTGATGCCTGCTTTTCACTGCGGGTGTGGAGTTTTCCCCAACGCTGGGGTCCCCACGCCTTTGAATGGAAGTTCTTTGTTACGCGCGCGAGGAAACGTGTGGCCGCGGTGGCACCAGGGGGGTGCGTACGTGTCCCAGGTCACTGGCTGGGGGCTCGAGCCAGGTCCGTGCTGGATGGGTAAGAGGAGCCCTAGTTACTGACCGGCCCCTGTCGCTGCCAACTCCACGTGGCGGGAGGTTACAGATTTTTTATGAAGAATTCCCGCCCACTGTGGGCTTTGGGGGGTACCTGTTCCTGCCTCCTCCCCAGGGCCCCCCTTCCGAAGCACAGGGGCTGTCCTGGCCCCTGTTCCCCCCACCGGAGACTGGCTGGCACAGGGGCTGCATCCGGAGCCGCACATGGGGTCAAAGGGCAAATCACTGAGCCAGCGCAAGGAAATGAGCAGCCTGTCCCCCCTCCTTCCGCCCCCACTAAACAACTTCAGCCCCACCCCCCTCTTGGGGAGGGGGTGTTAAACCCAGGAGTCCTGGCTCCCAGCCTCCCCTCCCCTCCCCTCCCAGAGCCGGGGAGAGAACCCAGGAGTCCTGGCTCCCAGCCCCCCTGCTCTAACCACCAGCCCCCCCCTGTCCCAGAGCCGGGGAGAGAACCCAGGAGTCCTGGCTCCAAGGCCCCTGTTCTAACCACTAGCCCGCACTCCCCTCTTGAAGATGGGCAGGTAAAACAGAACCCAGGAGTCCTGATGCTCTTTTTCCAGCTGCGCCCGCTGTTCCAAGCCTGTTGTGCTGATGCGGCGCTAACCGGCAGCTAATGCTTTAATTTCCTTCTCTGTCGTGGGAGGATGCGGCTGGACGAAGCCTCCTCTGCATTCCCCACGCCCCCCCCCCCCCCGGTTCACAAGCTCCCCAGCTAACCCATGAAATTGGCGCCCCGGGGGGGGCCAGGCTCCCAGGCTGGGCAGCAGCTGAGTGAGGGGCACTGGGCTGCATCAGAAAGAACCCCGGCTCCCAGGTGCCTGGCTGCAGCGGGATGCCTGGCGCCCTGCCCCATGCACTTCGCCCCGAGCTGTCGGGCTAGGGGGTGACCAGGATCAGTGTCACACTCAGGAGCCCAGTGATCAGCAGCTTCTGTATCCACAGCCCAAGATCGGCTACACAAACCCTCCTGCCCCCGCCCGGGCCGAGATCGGGGCCCCTGTCGCGCCGGGAGCTGCACAGCCCAGGGCCAGCGCCTTGCACAGAGCCAGGGGGCAGGCGTGTGGGACAGGAACTAGATTGGCCCAGCTACCCCCTCAGCAGTTGGCAACCCCCCCCCCAGTTCCCTGGGCCCCCCAGGACAGGTGAAGCTGGGTGTGCAGCTGGCATCGGCCAGCCCTGCCTCACTGACGGCTTTGTGCCGGCCGCAGCAGGGGGACAACGGCCCGTGGGGAGGGGGAGCTGGGCACAGAATGGTCAGCATGGGGGACAGGCCCAGGGGCTGCAGCGCAGATCAGACACATGTGTCATGGGGGGCTGGGCCTAGTGGTTAGAGTGGGAGGGGGGTTGGGAGCCAGGACTCCTTGGTT
>NW_020697411.1:0-464 GCF_002925995.2 Terrapene triunguis | reverse complement strand
TTCTATCTGGGCTCTGAGAGGGGAGTGGGGCCTAGTGGTTAGAGCGGAGAGGAGGGGCTGGGAGCCAGGACTCCTGGGTTCTCTCCCTGGCTGTACCAGTGGGGAGAAAGCCCAGCCCAGATGGCGCTGGCTGGCTGGCAAGTGATCTGGGCCCTGCATGTAGCTGCTGAGGTTTCCGTAGCATGGGCTCCCCGGGGACAGGGGCGGGGGAGGAAATGCCTTTTCCAGCCCCTCTGCCAGGAAAATGGGGACTTGTGCAGGACAAAATCCCACAGGCGCCCCTTAGCCAACCTCCTTCCAGCATGCCCGCCCGCCCGCGAAGTGGAAAGCCCCGGCCCATGCCACTCCCCGGCCAGATTAGCTGACATCTCCTTGGCTTTGGCCACAGCCCAAACTGCAGCCTTGTGTCCTCCTGGCCCTATCGGCATCTCTCAGGGGCCCCAATGTACCAGGGTGGGGTGGGG
>NW_020697410.1:0-4282 GCF_002925995.2 Terrapene triunguis | reverse complement strand
TTTATTTTCTCTAACAATTGCTTAGAGGGAGAGAGCTAAACAGGTCTTTCTACGGGTAAACAATTACAGCAAACCTTTATACCTTTCATTACAGACAATAATAAGCAACAGCTGGATTTTGTTTATACATAGGCCATCTTGATATCTTAGTATTCTCACTTGTTTTGACTCTAGTCTACATACAATATTTTCTACACATTATCTACACAAGGTCGCAACAACTTCTCACACAGTTCTTTCCCACTCGCCTCACACAATCCTCGCTTCTACAAATCTCGCGTTATTAGGGTTACAGTTAGCCTGACTCTTGCTAACGAACTGTCATGCATTGCATCCCCTTCCTGTCAGTTCTTTCTCTGCTTCCACATGATACATTTTGTACAAAGCATGCATTGTGAGGTCTCTCTCACCACATGTTTCTGCAATCTTACTGGCTGAGTTGGGGGGGGAAGTGCCAAAAAATTAAAATTTCTGCACAGAGTCTTTTAGAATTCTGCAAATTTTTGTATATTTTTTGTCAAAATAAAACAATATAATCATGCCAGTTTCAATTATTTTGGTAATTTATTTCAAATATCTGTCAGCCAGTAGGTCTGTAAAAGTACAGACAAAAAAAAAGATTCTGGTCTTTTTATTTTTTTTGTAACAAGTAAATTCCTTACTAGACACATTACTATGGAACTTTTTCCCCCACAGAAAATACAATACATACCGCAACAGAAGCGCCACAGTCCTGTCTTTTGCCCACAAAAGGCCACTGTGGCAAGGGACCAGCCAGCTGCATTCCTGGTGATGGCTGTTCTGAAGCCACAGAGGCCCTGGTGGGCAGAAGGTGGAACTGCAGCACTTCTTTCGTGGAAATGTGCTTTCTGCTGGGGGCGGGAGTGGGGGGGGGAAGGGAGTATGTGGGACACGTCCACAGATGTGAAGAATTCCCGCAGGAATAAATTCCCAATTAACCATGACATTTTTCTGGTTAAATTCTTACGGCCGATTTGGTTCCTAATTATTTTCAGCTTTATGAAACCGGCCCTTTAAAAGCACCCACATTCCTGTCACTGGGCTGGACTTTGCTCTGATTGCACGTTATAAATGTGATCAAGCCATGAGCATCCGCACCTAAGGTATCATTAATTTCTAGTTCTATGATCAATTCCTCTTTATTTGGCATGACAAGGGCCAGGACAGAATTCCCCTATGGGGAACAATTTTTGAGTTAGGAAATCATCATCTATAATACTTATTAATTCTGAGGATGTTTTAGTGCTGGCAGTATGTACTCTCCAGAAAATGCACTTCTATTGAAGTCTCCTATGACAACGCAGCATTTTTAATACATGTTATAGACAGATGCGGGAGGAACCATTCATCCTCTCTCATCTTCTCTGTATCAGATACCAACTAATATGCCCTCTTGTGCTTTACCAGCTAGGACAGGGGTGGGCAAACTTTTTGGCCTGAGGGCCACATTGGGGCTGCCAAACTGTACGGAGGGCTGGGTAGGGAAGGCTGTGCCTCCCCAAAGAGCCTGGCCCCCACCCCGTCCCCCTTCCTACCCCCTAACTGCCCCCCTCAGAACCTTCAACCCATCCAACCCCCCCCCGCTCCTTGTCCCCTTACCACCCCCTCCCAGCAACCCCCACCCCTAACCGCCCCCCACGGACCCAACCCTCTACCCAACCCCTCTACTCCCTGTCCCCTGACCGCCCCCCCAGAACCTCTGCCCCATCCAACTGCTCACTGCTCCCTGGCCCCTTACTGCCGCCCAGGACCCTCTGCCCCTTATCCAACCCCCCTCTGCCCATTCCCTTACCAGCAGGAGCCAGCCACGCTACCTGGCAGAAGCTCGCAGCCGCACTGTCCAGAGCATTGCACTGGGGGTTCAGTGAGCTGAGGCTGCAGGGGAGGGGGATAGCAGGGGAGGGGCCGGGGTCTAACCTTCCCAGCTGGGAGCTCAAGGGCCAGGCAGGATAGTCCCACAGGCCATAGTTTGCCCACCTCTGAGCTAGGACATTGATCCATAAGCATTCAGGATCATTTTATTCCAAGGTATCAGTGACTTGGAAACTGGTAAAAAGAACAGGAGTACTTGTGGCACCTTAGATACTAACAAATTTATTAGAGCATAAGCTTTCGTGGGCTACAACCCCTTCTTCGGATGCATATAGAGTGAAACATATATTGAGGAGATATATATACACACATACAGAGAGCATGAACAGGTGGGAGTTGTCTTACCAACTCTGAGAGGCCAATTAAGTAAGAGAAAAAAAACTTTTGAAGTGATAATCAAGATAGCTCAGTACAGACAGCAAGCTCACACTTGCTTCTTATCAAACTGTCTGTACTGAGCTATCTTGATTATCACTTCAAAAGTTTTTTTTCTCTTGGCAGGCTGGTCACTGCAGTACAGTGTATGAGAAAGCCCAGGCTGGTGGGTCAGAGGGGCTCAGTGGTACCCCAGTTCCAGGTGGCACCCCCGGGGAGAACCCGTCACATATCCATGTAGGAATAAAGTTTGCAATCTGTACTCACAGGATGGGGGATTCTCTCCTGGAAAGCAGGGACCTGGGAAAAAAATCTTTGGAAACTTGGTGAATACTCAGCTGCATGTGAGCTCCCAGTGGGAGGCTGTGGCCAAAAGGGCTAATGCGATCCTGGGATGTATAAACAGAGGAATCTCGTGTAGGAGCTGAGAGGATATTTTACCTCTCGATGTGGCACTGGTGCAACCCCTGCTGGGTTGCGGTGTCCAGTTCTGCTGTTCACAGTGCAAGTAGGATGTGGAAAAATTGGAGAGGGATCAGAGAAGAGCCACAAGAATGATTCAAGAAATGATTTAGAAAACTTGCCTTAGAGTGAGAGACTCAGGGAGCTCATTCTGAAGCTTAACAAAGAGAAGGTTACCTGGTTCCTTGATGACAGGCTCTAAATATCTAGAGGCAATAGTTAAAAACGGGCTCTTCAGTCTAGCAGAGGAAGATCTAACATGATCCAATGGCTGGAGGTTGAAGCTTGAAAAATTCAGACTGGAATTAAATAATGTGTAAATGTTTGAGTGAGAGAAATTAACCATTGGAACAATTTACCAAGAGTCCAGCACAACTGATTTTTGAATTAATATAGGATGTTTTTCTACAGGACCTGCTCTAGGAATTCTTTTGGGGCAGGCCTGTGGCCTGTGTAAGACAGGAGCTCAGACTAGATGATCATAAACAGACAGTTAAGGGTTAATGCCTCTTTTACCTGTAAAGGGTTAAGAAGTTCACCTAGCCTAGCTGACACCTGACCAGAGGAACCAATGGGGGGACAAAGTGGTTCAAAAGGAAGGAGGGAAGTTCCCTTTGTTTAGTTTCAGTTTAAGTTTTGACCAGAGTGGGAAAGCTCCAGAATTCATCCTCTTATCAAGTAGTGAGTATTAGTGAAGGAAATAAATGGGTTTATGTTTATTTTCTTTGTAACTTGTCTTGGGACTTAGGGAATAATCAAATTGGGTATTTTTTGTGTAAGTTTTTGCCAGAGGGAACATCCTCTGTGTTTTGAATCTGTTGTCTGTGAGATCAGCTTGTATGCTATCTCCCAGAGGATTTCTTTTACCTTTCTTTTCTTTAATTAAAAGTCTTTTATTTTTAAGAACCTGAATGATTTTTCCTTGTTTTTAGATCCAAGGAGATTGGATCTGGACTCACCAGGGATTGATGGGGGGAAAAAGGGGGGGGGGAATGAGTAATTCTTCCTTGTTTTAAGATCCAAGGGTTTGGATCGGTGTTCACCAGAAAACTGGTGAAGAAGTCTCTCAAGGCTACCCAGGAAAGGAGTTAGAACTTGGGAGTGGTGGCAGAAAAACAGATCTAAACTGGTAATTCAGTTTAGGGGTTCACATGCAGGTCCCCATGTCTAAAGTCCAGAGTGGGGGTGAAACCTATGACATCACAATAGTCCCTTCTGGCCTTGGAATCTAGGAAGCCATGAATTCTTCTCAACTGCCCCCAGCCCTGAGTGTGGGTGTGAGCTGGGAGGAGGGATGGGGGTTAGAGAGACCAGATTCCCCCAGCTGTGATAGCATCATTTCCTGCAGACCCCTTGATAAGAGGGGTGGGGGAATAATGTGTCTGATTCTCAGCCCCCCGAACCAGCTTGTTCCCCTGCCCAGGCCAGACAGGAGCCAGCAGCCCCAAAGGGGAAAGGCCACATGTCCCATTCCCTGCCCTCCTGAGCCAGACAGTCCCCACACCTCCGAGAGATGAAAGAGATGAAAACTGGTTCTGACATAGCATGGGGG
>NW_020697409.1:0-11556 GCF_002925995.2 Terrapene triunguis | reverse complement strand
GCACAGAGCTGTCAGAAACCACGAGCCCCAGCGCCCAGGACATCACGGTGGCAATGGGGCATGTGGATTTTGTTGAACGGCGATTCTGGGCCCGGGAAACAAGCACGGACTGGTGGGACCGTATAGTGCTTCAGGTCTGGGATGAATCCCAGTGGCTGCGAAACTTTCGCATGCGGAAGGGGACTTTCCTCGAACTTTGTGAGTTGCTGTCCCCTGCCCTGAAGCGCAAGGACACCCGCATGCGAGCAGCCCTCACTGTCCAGAAGCGAGTGGCCATAGCCCTCTGGAAGCTTGCAACGCCGGACAGCTACCGGTCAGTCGCGAACCACTTTGGTGTGGGCAAATCTACCGTGGGGGTTGTTGTCATGCAAGTAGCCAAGGCAATCGTCAAGGTACTGCTCCCAAAGGTAGTGACCCTGGGAAACGCGCAGGTCATCATAGATGGCTTTGCCGCGATGGGATTCCCAAACTGCGGTGGGGCTATCGATGGGACTCACATCCCTATCCTGGGACCGGACCACCAGGCCAGCCAGTACATCAATAGAAAGGGCTACTTTTCAATGGTGCTGCAAGCACTGGTGGACCATCGGGGACGGTTTACAAACATCTACGTCGGATGGCCGGGCAAGGTTCATGACGCTCGCGTGTTCAGGAACTCTGGTCTGTTTAGACGGCTGCAGGAAGGTATTTACTTCCCAGACCACAAAATAACTCTTGGGGATGTGGAGATGCCTACAGTCATCCTCGGGGACCCAGCCTACCCGCTAATGCCCTGGCTCATGAAGCCCTATACTGGCGCCCTGGACACAGAAAAAGAACTGTTCAACTACCGGCTGAGCAAGTGCAGAATGGTAGTGGAGTGTGCTTTTGGCCGTCTCAAAGGGAGATGGAGAAGCTTACTGACTCGCTGTGATCTCAGTGAAACCAATATCCCCATCGTTATTGCAGCTTGCTGTGTGCTCCACAATCTGTGTGAGAGCAAGGGGGAGACCTTTATGGCGGGGTGGGAGGTTGAGGCAAATAGCCTGGCTGCTGATTACGTCCAGCCAGACAGCCGGGCCATTAGAAGATCCCAGCGGCACGCCCTGTGCATCCGGGAGGCTTTGAAAGCTAGGTTCCTGAGTGAGCAGGGCAACCAGTGACTTTTCAGTTTGTGGACAGAAAAGCTGAACCTGCCCCCGTTTCTTTACCCAGTTCATTTTGACTATCCTCTCCAGTTACATACCCCCTTCACCCCCTTCCCCTTCCCAAAAAATAAAATCATTTCGATTTTGTTAATGAACACCGTTGTCTGTGTTGCTGTTTTCGCGGGAATATTTTAAACCGGGGACGCAGACTGTGGCGGGGGGCGGGTTCAGTGTTCTGATGCAAATGATGCTTCTAAACTCCCGGAATGCCAGGCTCCGCACTGGTGGACTGGTTATTTCAATGGAGAACATGAAAAACACCTCCCAGACTGACCAGGGTAACCAGTGACTGCACTGTGTATGTGTCCTGATGCTGGACCTGACACCGCCTCTGTACCCTGCTAAAGGTCACTGTCCTGCCCAATTACCAAGCCCCTTCCCCCCCTCCAGACAGACTCTCCCTCAAAAGAACCTGACTGAAACAGTAATGGAGAGAAACAAACATTTTATTGCGAACCAGACATGAAACGTGGGGGGTGAAACTTGGACGGGGGCTTGTGTGAGGTGGGTAGGAAAGGACTTATGAAATTTTGGGGAATGTCAGCCTTCTAGTGCTAGAGCAGTCTGCAGGGGTTGACTGAAAGTTTTAACGGCCCTTGCCGCCCCTCCTTCTTTGGAGTTTGGGTGAGGGTGGTGTGGGACTTGGTGGCGGGTGAGGGCGGTTACAGATAGACTGCAGCGGGGCTCTGTCCTCCTGCCTCCGGTCTTGCAGAACATCCACAAGGCGCCGGAGCGTGTCCGTTTGCTCCCTCATTAGTCCAAGCAGCTTTTCAGTAGCCTGTTGGTCCTCCTGACGCCACCTCTCCTCCCGTTCCATGACTGCTCGGTGCATTTGTGACAAGTTCTCCCTCCACTGTGTCTGCTGGGCTGCCTGGGCTCGGGAGCATCCCATTAGTTCTGAGAACATGTCTTCACGCGTCTTCTTCTTCCTCCGCCTAATCTGCGCTAGCCTCTGGGAGTGTGCTGACAGGCTGGGTTGGGAGACAGTCGCAGATGTGTCTGTGTGAATTGTGAAAAGGGAGTGAATTCCTGAGACAGATAAATGAAATTGTATACAAAGAACCTAGTCTTTCTCTGTGAACAAGACCATGCACTGCACCTCTCACATGCGCACTCAGGACAAGGTCGAATTTTCGGCCGTCGCCTTCAGTGCCTGTGGACTTGCGGAGGTCTTGGAGTGATCTGAGAAGCGTGGCTGGAGACCTGAACTTCTGGAGCGGGCAATAATGGTAAGCCGCAGACTTGTGGCTGCTTAAAACTCCAGCAGTAGCACTGGCCTCCTTTCACATTGAAAGCAATGCCAGTCTCTGCTGCCAGCAATCAGGACAGCATCAACTCTGCCCCTGTCCCACCCCCTCGCGGCTGTCCCAGGGAAAGATCCCTGTATGCTGCCCCTCTCCCTCCACCGCGTGGCTGTAAAGCAGTCCCAATACTAACATTCCCCTCCCTAATTCAAAGCAGGGCGTCATGAGCGACATCACCCTTCTGAGGATCCCGGACACCCAGAGAGAACGCATGCTGCGGGAAAGCATGCAGAAACCGGGGCCGTATGCCGCCATGCTATGTCGGGCCATGATCCCGGAGTACTTGATTGTGGCGTGGAGGGGGCATGTCTGCTACCACGGAGGGCCCACTAAGATCGCCCTACCCCGGAACCTGATCAACAGGCTTGAGCTCTACCTCCACGAGACCTACGAGGAGTTCTCCTACGAGGATTTCTCGTCGATCCCCGGCCACATTGACCGGATTTTCGCGTAGGTGCACTGGGACTATGGAGTGGAGCGTCTTGGGCCTGGGAATCATGGAGTAACGGACATTGTGAAAATTTTTTAAAACACTTGGGACTAAATTGAGAAGAGCCTAAGACAGAGAAATCATGAAAACCCATTTGTTACCTTTGTAAATATTCCTGTTTTGTACCTGATTATTTTTTTACTAGTTTACAGAACTTTTATAAATGTACATTGTTAATAGTATAAATATTACCGTTCTGTTTTAAATAAATGTTTACATGTTTACAGCACTTACTGCTTGATCCTTCCCCTGATTCTGTGTCCGGGGTAAGGGATGGGGAAGGTTGGTACGGGATCTCGGTAAGGGTGATGAAGAGCTCCTGGCTGTCGGGGAAATCAGCGGTGCCAGCGCTGTCGACTGCCTCGTCCTCCTCATCTCCTTCTTCATCTTCCCCGTCCGCTGTCATGTCCGACGAGGAACCGGCCGCGGACATGATCCCATCCTCGGAGTCCACGGTCAGGGGTGGGGTAGTGGTGGCGGCCGCTCCCAGGATGGAATGCAGTGCCTCGTAGAAACGGGATGTGTGGGGCTGGGATCCGGAGCGTCCGTTAGCCTCTTTGGTTTTTTGGTAGCCTTGTCTCAGCTCCTTGATTTTCACGCGGCACTGCGTTGCATCCCGGCTGTAGCCTCTCTCTGCCATGGCTTTGGAGATCTTCTCGTAGATCTTAGCATTCCTTCTTTTGGAGCGCAGCTCTGAAAGCACGGACTCATCGCCCCACACTGCGATGAGATCCAAGACTTCCCGATCAGTCCATGCTGGGGCCCTCTTTCTATTAGATTGCACGGCCATCTCTGCTGGAGAGCTCTGCATAGTTGCCACTGCTGCTGAGCTCCCCTCGATGTCCAAAGAGGAACTGAGATTCAAACTGCCCAGACAGGAAAATGAAAATGAATTCAAATTTTCCCGGGGGTGTGGCTGGTCAGAGCATCCGAGCTCTGACTGCAGTCCAGAGCGTCAACAGAGTGGTGCACTGTGGGATAGCTCCCGGAGCTATTACCGTCGATTTCCATCCACACCTAGCCTAATTCGATATGGCCATGTCGAATTTAGCGCTAATCCTCTCGTTGGGGAGGATTACAGAAATCGATTTAAAGAGAGCTTTATGTCGAACTAAATGGCTTCCTGGTGTGGACGGGTGCAGGGTTAATTCGATATAACGGCGCTAAAGTCGACATAAAAGCCTAGTGTAGACCAGGCCTTAGAGATTCCAGTCCAGAGGATTTTCCTGCCAACTGAATTAGAAATATCCAGCCCCTCTCTGTTCCGTAACCCAGCCCCTCGCTGCTCCTTCCCATCATTATTATATAAGTAGAGCTGCTTATTATTAAGATTGCTCGGCAAGGGAGTGGAGCGATTCAGACAATGAGCCTGGGGAGCGGCGATATTGGATGAGGAGCTGGGACTTGGTTTGGCGACAGGGGAAGATTGGGATTGAGACAACAAGCCGGGAGGGGGAGATTCGGACTAATCGTGTGTTGGGTTGGTTAATCTGGGTGCTCAGTCTGAGACCCTGCAGCGTGATTTGCAGAAGTGTTGGCACTCCCCGCTGCCTCTGCAGCCAACGGGTGCTGTGCCGGACTCTGTCAATTGCTGTGTGATGCTACCAAGGACAACCAGGTCTTAGGTATCTCAGATCGGGTCTCTCAAAATCCATGGAATCTTTTGACCTTAGGCTCAAGTGATCTGGCTCCCCAGCTGTGAAATGGGCATTATGACATCCCCTGAGCTCACGGGGTGTGGGGAAGAGAAAGTCGTTAATAGTTGTGAGCCACTTGGATACTGCAGTAATGAGTGTCGCTGAAAAGCTCCTGAGGAGAATACTGGTTCTGTCTTCAGAGCAGGGTTTGAATGGAGGCCTCGGGCCACGCATTGATCATGGGACCACTGTCCATCGTGTGCACTGACTGAGGCAGGGTCCAGTGCAAAAAGCCATATGTGATCATGTGATTCAAGACAGTCTCATGATGCATACGCATGGGGGGAGGGGAGCCAAAATTAAGGTTGCATGGGCCCATGGGCGACGCGTCCAATAGGTTGGGGAAGGCTGTGCCTCCCCAAACAGCCCCACGTGGCCCTGCCCACACTCCTCCCCGAAGCCCCCTCCTGCTTGCCCTTTCCCCCTTGACCCCAGCCCAGGCAGGCTGGTCCTCTTCATGCTGTTGGGGCTGGGGCTAGGACGGCCGGGACTTGGTTGTTGGTGGTGGGGGGCTGGAGGCAGTGGGGCTGCCCGCCCTGTGCTTGGGGAGGGCTGGGGGCACTGGGGCTGGGGGGGGGTGCATGCTGCCCGCCCTGTGCTGGGGCGGGGTGAGCGGTGTGAGGCTGGCAGCCGCAGGGAGGGGGTGGACTCCAGCGGGGGAAGGGGGTAGGTTCACGGGGGGGAGGGGCGGCTAGCCTCCCTCAGCAAGGACCCATTTAATCATGGCATTTCCTAACTTTTGAGGGCATGACTTTGCAACCTTAATAATGGTGGGTTTTTTTAAATAGTTTTCTTCTGTGTCTAGAGCCTAGTGTTTCCAATGCCCATCAAAATGCTGGTGCACCGAGGACATAAAAAATAATGACCCGAGGGACCCCCTATTGCTAGCTGGCCTTTTTTTGAACCCCTCCCACACCCCAAATGGACCGTTTGTTGGATTCCTCATGGGGGGGATTCTTCTTTGATCTAGAGCAGCGGCTCTCAACCTTTCCAGACGGCTGTCCCCCTTTCAGGAGTTGGATTTGTCTTGCGTACCCCAAGTTTCACCTCACTTAAAAATGACTTGCTTACAAAATCATGCATAAAAATACAAGTGTCCCAGCCACACTATTTCTGAGAAACGGCTTCCTTTCTCGTTTTTACCATCTAATTATCAAATAAATCCATCGGAATATAAAAATGGTACTTACTTGTCAGTGTACAGTTTGTAGAGCAGGGTAAACAAGTCATGGTCTGTATGAAATTTTAGTCTGTACTGACTTCACTAGTGCTTTTTCTGTAGCCTGCTGTAAAACGGGGCAAATATCTAGAGGAGTTGCTGTACCCCCTGGAAGACCTCTGCGTACTGCCAGGGGTACACATACCCCTGGTTGAGAACCACTGCTCTAGAGCACCTGACTCTGCTATTCTAACCAAAAAAAAAAAAAAAAAAGGAGAGGGGAGAGCCCCAATGTTTATAACATGGCTATTATGGGAGCACCTAAAGACCCGAGGTGAGATCCGTGCCCCATTGTGCTGGGTGCTGCAGACACAGAGTGACGAGTCTCTATCCAGTAGGGCTGCCAACTGTCTAATCACACAAACCCAAACACCCTTGCCTCGCCCCCTGCCCCGCCCATGCCCTGAGGCCACACCCCTGCCCTGCCTCTTCTCCGAGGTTCCATCCCCCGCTCACTCTATCCCTCTGTCACTTGTTCTCCCCGTCCTCACTCACTTTCACCAGGCTGGGGCAGGAGGTTGGGGTGCAGGAGAGGGTTCGGGGTGTGGGCTCTGGGAGGGAGTTTGGGTGTGGGAGGGGGCTCAGGGTTGGAACAGGGGGTTGGGGTGAGTAAGGGAGTTCATGGTGCGGGCTCTGGGAAGGAGTTTGGGTGCGAGAGGGGGCTCAGGGCTGGGGCAGGAGGCTGGGGCAGGGAGGGAGTGCAGGGGTCCGGGCGGCGCTTACCTCGGGCGGCTCCAGGAAGTGACCGGCATGTCCCTCTGGCTCCTAGGCTCAGGGCGGACAGGCAGGTCCACGTGCTGCCCTCACCCGCAGGTGGTGCCCCCGCAGCTCCCATTGGCCGTGGTTCCCAGCCAATGGGAGCTGCAGAGTCAGTGCTTGGGGCAGGGACAGCGCGCAGAGATCCCACTCTCTGCCCCTGAGCCTAGGAGCCAGAGGGACGTGCCGGTCGCTTCCGGGAGCTGTGCGAAGCCAGGGCAGGTAGGGAGCCTGCCTTAGCCCCGCTGCACCTCCGACTGGACTTTTAGCAGCCTATTAAAATCTCCCAGATTGATTTCAGTAGCCACCGGGAGATCGATTTCGATTCCGGGAGACTCCCAGCCAATCCGGGAGGGTTGGCAACCCTACTACCCAGAGAAACAAAGTGATTTGCCCTAGGTCAAACCGCAGTGGTAGAGCTGGGATTAGAAATCAGGTGTCCTGATTCCCAAACTTAATAATGTACTCCCTAGACCGCCCTGCTGCTTGAGTGCCTGTTTGTCCCAAAGTTTGGGAGCGTTGCATATGGAACCCTCTATAACACCAAGGTGCTCTCTGACTTTCTTCATTTCTTAGTGTTGCGGTATTACTACCTGCCTCATTTAGATTAAATCTCAGGAAAAACTTCCTAACTGTCAGAAAAGTAGGACAATGGATTAAGCTACCTAGAGAGGTCATAGAAGCTCCTTCACAGGAGGTTTTCAAAAAGAGACTAGAGATAGCCATATGTCTTGGATGGTTTAGTCACAACAAACCCTGCATCCTGGCAGGGGATTAGACTAGATGACTCTTGCGGTCCCTTCTAACCCTCTGGTTCTATGATCCACTCATGGATCAGGGCCCCACTGTGCCAGGTGCTGTACAAAGGCAGAACAAAACATAAGAACATAAGAACGGCCATACTGGGTCAGACCAAAGGTCCATCTAGCCCAGTATCCTGTCTTCCAACAGTGGCCAATGCCAGGTGCCCCAGAGGGAATGAATAGAACAGGTGATCATCAAGTGATCCATCCCCTGTCTCCCATTCCCAGCTTCTGTCAGACAGAGGCTAGGGACACCATCCCTGCCCATCATGGCTAATAGCCATTGATGGACCTATCCTCCATGACCTTATCTAGTTCTTTTTTGAACCCTGTTATAGTCTTGGCCTTCACAACATCCTCTGGCAAAGAGTTCCACAGGTTGTGTGAAGAAATTCTTCCTTTTGATTGTTTTAAACCTGCTGCCTATTAATTTCCTTTGGTGACCCCTAGTTCTTGTTTTATGAGACAGGAAATAAGGAAGTGTTATTTACTCTTTCTCCACACCGGTCATGATTTTATAGATCCTGTCCCACTGCTCAGTCCAGGCCTCTCTGCCCCAAACAGGGTAAAGTCACAGGAGTCCTAGCAAATCCCGGATGACCTGGAATCCTCTTGCTACAGACCTGGCTGGTGAGTCTTGCCCAGATACTCAGGGTCAAACTGATCTTCAGATTTGGGGTTGGAAAGCAATATTCCCCAAGGTCAGATTGGCAAGCGCTTTGGGGGGTTTTCACGGTCCCCTGCAGCGTGGGGCACGGGGCACATGCTGGGATCATTTGGGCATGTCTCCCCTAATCAATTCCCTGCCATTGCAAGGGTCTTGGGGTCCCCTCAGTCCGTCCTGTTCTCTGCCTGAGGATGGAAACGCTTTAGTTTAACTAAAGTCATTGGGCTTGATCTAGGGGTGTCTGGGTGGAGGAGGTCAGCCGAGGACCTTATGGACCCTTCTCACCTTAAACTTCATGAAACAATGACACCTCCAGGCAAATGGACCAGGATCTGGCTGGTCTTGTGTCTTTGCTCTCGGCAGTATATGAGGAAAACACTGTGTTTATTAACTAGAGCTGAGCAAATGGTTACATATATATATGGAGCTGCTCTGTAAGTCTCTAGTGGCTTCTGCAATAGAAGACATTGAGGCCTTCTAGAGGGCTCCCCAACTATTTAAAGGGGATACTACCCAATTCCTATACACAGTGGTGGGTGGGGGGTTGAGTATCTGCACCTCCATCCCCCCAAAGCGAAGGGAGACACGTTGCTCACTTGTCCAAGCAGGGAAAAAGCTCCCTAGAGCAACAAGTGAAGTGTCAGACCTGGGCTCCATGCCAGGCTCCTAATGCCGCTGAGCTTGGCAGCTGTGTCTCTCGCCCCGCAGCCCTTTCTTCCCAGAACCTGGTCTATAATTATGCACCGGCCTCCCCTGAAAGATGCTGGGAGTTGTGAAAGCAACCCACCCCCTCCGAAAAAATGAAAGGAGCCGGAGAAAGAGCTGAACATTGGGGCACTTGTTGGAACCTGCTGAAACCAAGATGGTAGCCTTGAGAAGCAGCCAGGGCTGATTAATAGGGTTGCTAACTTTCTAATTGCTCAAAACCGAACACTCTTGCCCCGCCCCTTCCCCAAGGCACCGCCCCCGCTCAGTCCATCACCCCCCTCTGTTGCTCGCTCTCCCCTACCCTCACTCACTTGCTCATTTCCACTAGGCTGGGGCAGGAGATGGGGTGCAGGAGGGGGTGAGGGCTCTGGGGTGGGGCCAGAAATGAGGGGTACAGGGTGTAGGATGGGGCTGTGGGCTGGGGCAGGGGGTAGGGGTATGGGGGGGAGGTGAGGGCTCTGGCTGGGTGTGCGGGCTCTGTAGTGGGGTGGGGGATGAGGGGTTTGGGGTGCAGGAGGGGACCGAGGGATTCAGAGTGTGGGAGGGGGTTCCGAGCTGGGGCAGGGGTTTGAATGCTAGAGGGGGTGTGCGGTGTGGGAGAGGGCTCAGGGCTGGGGCAGGGGGTTGGGGTTCAGGAGGGGGTATGGGCTCCAGGCGGCACTGGCGGCACTGATGGTGCTGGTGGCTCCCGGAAGCGGCGACGTGTCCCTCTGACTCCTAGGTGGAAGCGAGGCCAGGTGGCTCTCCGTGCACTCCCCCTGTCCTCAGGCGCCGCCCCCGCAACTCCCATTGGCTGCGGTTCCCAGCCAATGGGAGCTGCGGAGTCGGCACTTGGGGTGGGGGCAGTGTGTGCGGAGCCCCCCTGGCCGGGCCTCTGCGTAGGGGCCACAGGGACACGTCGCCGCTTCTGGGGAGCTGCGCGCGGCCAGGTAGGGAGCCTGCCAGTCCCACGCCAACCGGACCTTTAACACTTCGGTCAGCGGTGCTGACTGGAGTTGCCAGGGTCCCTTTTTGACCAGGTGTTCCGGTCAAAAACTGGACACCCGGCAACCCTACTGATTAAAGCAGGACCACTGGGATCTGGCCCTGGCAACCTCGGCAATGAGTCAACAAGCAACTAAGGGCCCAATGTGACCCGCTGGTGCACCTCAGGGGGATTCGCCCCTTGGGGAGGGCAGGAGGCACTTGCCCCACTGCCCCCTACACCCCGGGATTCTGGTTTTATATTGCAGTCCGCCCTCCATCCATCCTGCCTGCACAAGCTTCTGAGGGCACTAAGCCATGTGGATCTCCTGGCTGCCTTAGCCACACCCCTTCCGCCACCAAGACCGCCCACTTTTAGGGACGCCCCCCCAGGGGAGCGATGACTACAGATGCCTTGTGCCTCTCATCGCCTGCCCTGCCTAGGGTGACCAGGTGTCCGGTTTTCGACCGGAATACCTGGTTGAAAAGGGATCCCGGCAGCTCCGGTCAGCACTACTGAGCGGGCCGTTGACTGTCCAGTTGGCGGCACAGCGCAGCAGGGCTGGCAGGCTCCCTGCTAGCCTCCGTACCGTGCAGCTCCTGGGAAGCAGCCGGCATGTCCCCCCTCCAGTTCCTACACGTAGGGGCATCCAGGAGGCTCCGCACGCTGCCCTCGCCCCAAGCGCCTCCCCCACAGCTCCCATTGGCCGGGAGCTGCGGAGAATGGGAGCTGCGGGGGCGGCACCTGCAGACAGGGCAGCGTGCAGAGTCACCTGTCTCTGGTCTGTCTCCGGCCGCTGGGAGCCTTGAATGCGCTACCGCTCAGAGGCAGTTGCTTATGCTAATGGCTGGGAGGGGGGACTGGGAGTCAGGACCCCTGGGCTCTATTCCCAGCGTGGGGAGGGGAGTCTAATGGTTAATGCCGAGAAGGCTGGGAATCAGGCCTGGCTCCAAGAAGGGAGCGTAGTCTAGCCACTAGGGAAGGGGACTGGGAGTCAAGACTACTGGGTGATATTCCCAACTCTGGGAGAGGAGTGGGGTCCAGTACTCAGAGCAGGGGGTGGGCCTGGAAGCCAAGACGCCTGAATTATATTTCCAGCTCTCCCAGTGATTCACCGCGTGAGCTTGGGTAAGTCACCGAACCTCTCCGTGAGGCAGTTCCCAGCCCTGTAACTGAGGATAATCCTCATCAGCTGCAACTCATTACGGCGATACACGAGGCAAAATGAGCACTTTCGAGGCGCAAAGGAAGCCTTGGATGCAACGTGCAGGTATTATTAATTCTCCGCTTTGCTGATCGCATGCATTGGGCTGGGCCAGCTCCTTCAGGCGCACCCCAGCTCCCCAAAAGTCCTGACTCAGCAGGCAGCGGGTCTTGTGTAAAACCAGAGATGGGTCCTTGAATGGCCTCTTGCTCTGGTCCTTTCAAACAGCCAGTACCAGCTGCCGGGGGGGGGGGGGGGGGGGGGCTCTGAGGTGGGACTGGGGCTGTGTCACGCTGAAACCACTACAGCTGCAGCACTTCAGGGTAGACACTCGCTCTGCCGACGGGAGGGGTTCTGCGTCTCTCAGGGGTGTGGCTATTTCACACCCCTGAGTGACGTAGCTGGGTCGCCCGGACTTTTTAGTGCAGACCTGGCCACGGAATTGTCTCTCGCAGGTGCTTCGGCCGGTGGGTCGTGCTCACAGGCGCAGGGCCGACCTGATCACCCTCTGTGGGGGCGAAGGAATTTTCTCCCAGGACAGATTGGCAGAGACCTGG
>NW_020697408.1:0-7838 GCF_002925995.2 Terrapene triunguis | reverse complement strand
CGGAACCCCCCCTCACTGCGTCACATGACCACCGGCGCCGCGCCAGGACCCAGCCACATGACCCGGCCGCCCAACCCAGCCTGCCCACCCACCGTCACGTGAGCGGCCCGAAGTCATGTGACCTTTATTGTCCTCCCACGGAGGAGTCTTTGACCCCGCCCCTCCGCACCAATATGGTCACATGACTCGCTCCTCTTCCCCGCCTCAAGCACAGAGCCCGCGGGCTCCTAGACTAGCGGGGCGGGGCCGGGCCTCAGGAGGTTCTAGTCCAGCCCCCTGCTCCCTAAATGGCCCCCTCAAGGACTGAACTCCCAACCCTGGGGTTAGCAGCCCAATGCTCAAACCACTGAGCTATCCCTCCCCCCGACTGTGCTGTGCCCGGCCGTGCCCCCAACGCCTCCTTCTCGCACGACCGGGCTCCGTCCACTGGCGCCTGCCCCCAACTGCTCGCCCGGGGCCCCGCCGCCGCCTCCTCCCCGCGCGACCAGGCTCCGTCCACTGGCGCCTGCCCCCGATGGCTCGCCCGGGGCCCCGCCGCCGCCGCCTCCTCCTCGCGCGACCGGGCTCCGTCCACTGGCGCCTGCCCCCGATGGCTCGCCCGGGGCCCCGCCGCCTCCTCCTCGCGCAACTGGGCTCCGTCCACTGGCGCCTGCCCCCGACGGCTCGCCCGGGGCCCCGCCGCGTCCGCCGCCTCCTCCTCACGCGACCGGGCTCCGTCCACTGGCACCTGCCCCCAACTGCTCGCCCTGGGGAGCCACCACAGCGTCTACCACCTCCTCCTCCTCGGGCGCCTGCCCCCGACTGCTCGCCCTGGGGAGCCGCCGCAGCATCCACCTCCACCTCGCGCGACCGGGCACCTGCCCCCGAGTGCTCGCCCAGGACAGCACTGTGTTGGCGTCTGTCCTCTCATTGGGCGACTGGGCGGTACCCCGCTGGTATCTGCCCGATTGGTCGCCCAGGACAGCACTGTATTGGCGTCTGTCCTCTCATTGGCTGACCAGGGCAGTACCATGTTGTTGGTGTCACTAGGCACCACCCTAAGGCGGGGGGGGGGGGGGGGAGTGGAAGACCACGAGAGTCGATGAAGCCCCCCCGCTCTAGGCCAAAGTGAACCAAAGCCCCTGCATGTTAAACTTTACTAACCTCACAGGCCAGCAGCTGGGAAGCGGTAGTAATAAGGTCTGCATGCTTCTGGCTGAAAGGCAAGATAACAGATCAAAGGGAAAAGGACAAGATAACGGTTCTTGAAGAGTTACTAACGAGCTAGACTTATAGCCGCCAAGATGACATAACTGCTTAAATGTAATTTCTACTGCTTAATGTAACTACTACAGAGGGAGGAAGTGGGGGAGGTAGGAAAGGGGAAAAAAAAGAATAAAAAGGGAAAAACTGCTTGTCTCAGTGCGCTTGATTTGAGACATGCTGGTCTCCTAGTGCCTATTCAGAGGTCTTGAATAAATTTTGTCTGCTTCTCCACCCTGGTGTGTTCATTGGCGCGAAGCACACCGGGCAACGAACCCCGCTGTTGCCCCCTCGGGCCCTCTGTGCTGGCAACAATGTTGGCATCTGTCACGGATTGTTCTGTGTTAGCCTCTGCCCTCTAATTGGGCAACTGAGGTTGCACCATATTATTGTCTTCCCCTGACTGCTCACCCAGGATGACATTAGCTTGGTGTCGCTCCTCCCATTGATCAATTGACATCCCCCCTGACTGGTTGCCCAGGATGGTGGTGGTGGTGGCACCATGATGGCGTCTGTCCCTTGACTGGCCCAGGATGCCACTGGGTTGGCATCTGTTACCTCAGTAACTATGTGGGATATCTTGGTGTTGTGATCCATCTCCTCAATAGGTGCCTGGAGCAGCTCAGCACTGGTGTGTCTTCCGTCGGTCGGTGTCTCTTCCTGTCTTGAGCACTTGGAACAGAGGCCGACTGACAATGGCAACTCTACATGGGCGTCTGTCCTGACTGGTCACCCAGAATGGCAGTGTGTTAGCACCTGTCCTCTTATTGGGCCACCAGGGCAGTACCACATCTATCCTCTCGTTGGTCGCCCAGGATAGAGCTGTGTTTAGCCTCTGTCCTCTCATTGGACAACAGAGATGATACCATGTTGGCATCTGCCCCTGATTGGTCACTGAAGATGGTGGTGGGCTGGCATCTCTCCCCTCGCTGGATGTGGGAGCTGCTGATAGCAGCTGGCTGGCATCCCTCTCCTTGCTGGGCAGGGGCATTGACACCCAGTTGGCATCTATTTCCTCAATGGGCAGGGAAGCTATTGGTAGTGCCGCCGGGCTGAAATCTCTACCCTGACTGGGCAGGGCCATAATGCCCTGTTGGTGTCTCCCCCATGACTGGACACAGGGGGATGGTGGCGGTGCCGGGCAGCATCTCTTCCCTTGGCAGCGCTGGGCTTGGCACCGTCTCTCCCTTCAGTGTCTGTCCTCTGGGTCTCTCTCCCTCAGGCCGGCATCTCTCTCCCCCAGGCCGGGCCAGGCCAGCGTCTCTCTCCCTTGGGCCAGCATCTCTCTCTGCCCCGGGCCGGGCCAGCGTCTCTCTCTCTGCCCCGGGCCGGGCCAGGCCGGCGTCTCTCTCTCCGCCGGGCCAGGCCAGCATCTCTCTCTCTCTACCCCGGGCCGGCGTCTCTCTCTCTCTGCCCCGGGCCGGGCCGGCGTCTCTCTCTCTCTCTCTGCCCCGGGCCGGGCCAGCGTCTCTCTCTCTCTCTGCCCTGGGCCGGGCCGGGCCGGCGTCTCTCTCTCTCTGCCCCGGGCCGGGTCAGCGTGTGGTGGCGGCCGGCCTGGGCCTGGGGGTCACTCTGATAGAGGGGCGCTGGGAGCTGCCTCCCTTCCCCTCAGCATGAGCCTTTGGCCGCCATTTTGTTCCCTCGCCCGACCTGCCCCCAGCCTCGACCGCATTTGAAAAGCGCGCGCTACACGTGGGCAACGGTCCTAACGTTCGCGGACCGCTGGGAACAGAATGCGCATGCGCCGTACGAGACTCTGGACGCTTTCCAAGAGGCAACCCACTTGCGTTATGCGCATGCGCCCACTGATACGGTTTCCCCGCCTTCTCCCCTGCGTTATGAGCATGCGCACCATTCTCTCGAAGGCCTGATGATGCTATGCGCATGCGCGCGCTCCCGTGCTTCAGCCCCCTAGCTTTGCGTTCTGCACATGCGCGGCCGGAGGAGCTTCACGCCCGGAGACCTCCCCCCTCCTTTCCCCTACCGCCCAGTTAATTGTTCTGCGCATGCGCCGACTCGGAAACGCTGCCTTTGCCGCAGCCCCGTCTTCCCTCTGCGCATGCGAGTCAATGGACCTTCCTTCCAGGGGGCGGGGCGCGGACGGGTACCCGGATGAACATGCCAGGCCCGGCACGCATGCGCGGTGCGGGTCTCTCTGGCTGAGTGCGGCGGGGAACTGGCCTGGCGGGCGGCGCTGGGAGCTGGGGGGGGGGAGCAGGGAGGGGCCGGGCCTCGCCCCACCCCCCGCACGGGGCGGGCAGGGCAGGTGAGAGTGGCGGCGCGAGCCAGGGGTCAAAGGGCAGGGAGGGGGCAGTGCTCTGGCCAGAGGGGTCAAGGGGCGAAGAGGGGGCGGGGTTGTGAGTCAAAAGGAGGGGCGGGGCCGTGGGCAGGGGGTGGGGGTCAAAGGGCGGGGAGGGGGTGATCGTGGGGGTCAAAGGGCAGAGATCTCCTAGGGCTAGGGGTCAGCCCCTGACCAGAGGGGCTGATTCTGCGGGGGGAGGGGTGTGCACCCAGGTAAGGCCATGTCTACACTTACACTCTTCCAGCAGCACAGCTGCACTGGCAGCCGCGCGGCTGTGGGAGCGCACGTGGGGCTGCGTTACGCCGAAGACGCGTGAGAGCTCGCCCGGCGACGTAATAAAAGCCGCTCAACAAGCCGCTGTACCTGTGTCGGGGGCCAGAGTCTGCTGCTGATGTAGTGCTGGGCAGACAAGCGTTTATGCTGACACAATTTACGTCGCTGGGGGGGGGGGGGGTGTGTCTTTTCACACCCTTGAGTGACATAAGTGCTAGTGTAGACGTGGCCTAACTGGGGTCGGGGGCAAATGTCAAGTGAGCCAAGCTGGACACAGGGAGCGTAAGTGGGGAGGGGGGCCCGGATAATGGGGAGAGGATCCCGATTCATCCCCTTCCGCTTTTCCCGTCCCTCCCTGCTGCAGGTGGAGATGTCGGCTGAGGCCACAACGGCCCCGCTCCCAGCCCCCGAGGCCTGCGCCCCTGTGGTGCCCATGCAGCACCAGCCTACGGGGGGAGCGGTGGGTGTGACCTTTGACCTAAAGCCCTTGAATCCCAGCAGCAAGTATGTGAAGTTGAACGTGGGGGGGTCCCTGCACTACACCACGGTGCAGACCCTCACCAAGCAGGACACCATGCTCAAGGCCATGTTCAGCGGGAGAATGGAAGTGCTCACTGACAGCGAAGGTACCTGCCCTGCTCTCTGCAGCACCCCTGATGGGAGAGGCCAAGACTGGAGTAGCCCGGAGCTCTCTCCATACCCAGGGCTCCAGCCCCCCTCTGCTGGGAGAGGCCCTACATCCTTTTGTCTCTTCCCCTCTTCAGGCTGGATCCTGATCGACCGCAGCGGGCGTCACTTTGGCACCATCCTCAACTACCTGCGGGATGGCTCTGTCTCGCTCCCCGAGTCGCAGCGGGAGCTGGAGGAGGTGCTGTCCGAGGCACGGTACTACCTCATCCAGGGCCTGGTGGAGGACTGCCAGCTCGCTCTGCAGGTAGGGACCCGGTGGGGGTGGGGTCACTGAGGGCTCTGGGATTCTCCTGCTGTGGGCGTAGGGATACCTGGGGGCAAGGCTATGCCATGGGGATGGGGTCACTAAGGGAGTCATGGGTCACAGGAGGCTGCAGTGACCTTGCTGATCTCTTCGTCCTAGCAAAAGAGCGATGCCTATGATCCTCTGTGTCTCATTCCCATGGTGACATCCCCCAAGGAGGAGCAGCAGATCATCTCCAGCTGCTCCAAGGTGAGACAGGCGGGCAGGGCCTCCCTTATTGGTCTTTCCAGCCCCCCCAGGATCACCGTCTGCGCTGACACCTCCCAGCCTTCTCCCTCCCCTTTGGCACGAAGTTACGCTGAGCGACTTCTATGACTCCAGCCTCATTTCCTGTCTCTCGGTTTTTTTCCAGCCAGTGGTGAAATTGTTGCATAACAGAAGTAACAACAAGTATTCGTATACCAGGTAATCCAACGCTCCTGACCTGCTCCCTGCAGCGCCCCCTGCTGGGAGAGGCCGGGGCTGGAGTAGAAGTGAGCTCCCCCAAGCCCGCGCCCCTCCCCCTCCCCACAGCACCCCCTGCTGGGAGAGGCTGGGGCTGGAGTCGTTGGGAGTTCCCCCCAGCCCGCGCCCCTCCCCCTCCCCACAGCACCCCCGGCTGGGAGAGGCCAGGGCTGAAGTAGTCAGGAGCTCCCCTAAACCCAGTGCTCCTGCCCCACTGCCCAGACCACCCCCTGCTGGGCTGGAGGAGCTGGGAGCCCTCCCCACCCACGAGGTCTCTTCTCCGCAGTAACTCGGACGATAACCTGCTGAAGAACATTGAGCTGTTTGATAAGCTGGCGCTGCGCTTCAACGGGCGGGTCCTCTTCATCAAGGACGTGCTGGGGGACGAGATCTGCTGCTGGTCCTTCTATGGGCAGGGCCGCAAAATCGCCGAGGTCTGCTGCACCTCCATAGTCTACGCCACCGAGAAGAAGCAGACCAAGGTACCCCTGGGCCCTCGCACTTAGTACATTCCATGAGAAAATTGCCCCGCAGCACATTGGTCTATTCCAAGGATATACGTGAATCTCTCTTATAATGTCAGCACATGGTATGTTCTGAGGCAGTGTGGGTGGCCCCCCTCTCTCTGCTGTCACATGGACTCTTGGTATGATCCAGCACCCCTTGTCACCTTCACATTTGGTATGATCTGATGCCATCAGAGCAGTCCCCTCTTCTCCAGTCACATGCGCACTTGATATGGTCCAACACCATGTGGGTACCCCCCCTGCATCATACTCTCACTTGGTATGGTCCTAGGACATGTCCAATGCCACCAGCTGGTTCCCCCCATCTGTGGTTTTTCTTGGTATTTTCCATGGGTAGCCCATTATACTTGGTATATTCCAAGACAACATGTGACTTTTCTCTCCCCCTCCCCACCTCCGTGCTTGGTAGCTTCCAAGGCCACATGGGCACTTGCTGGTGGGATTCTTTGAGGCTGTGGGGGGTGTGGCTTGTAACCAGCCTGACCTCTGACCCCCACAGGTGGAGTTCCCCGAGGCCCGGATCTTCGAGGAGACCCTGAACATTCTGATCTACGAGACCCCACGGGTCCCCGACAAGGCGCTCCTGGAAGCGACGGGCGGGGCGGCCGGAGGAGGGGGCGGCCCCCACCGGGCTGACGAAGAGGATGGGCGGGAGCACCGCGTCCGGCGCATCCATGTCCGGCGCCACATCATGCACGACGAGCGCCCCCACGGCCACCAAGCCGTCTTCAAGGACTGAGCCCCACGGCCCCGTCCAGGTGCCAAACAGCAGGGGTGGGGCGCCCCGCCTCTCTGCCCCACCCCTGCTGCCTCTCTGACCTTGACCCCTCTCCGCTCTTTGGGAGCTCTCTGCCTTGTGGCCTCTGACCTTTGACCCCTTTCTTCTCAGATTTGACTCCCCTGCAGTAGAGACCTGGGTAACACCCTGGACTGCGCAGGGGAGAGGGACATGGGAGGGGGCTCCTCGGAGTCCCCTCCTGCTTCTTAATTAATTACCTAGGCACCAACACCCATGTTTAATGAGCCTAATTCCTTTGCTTTTGTGGGTGTGTGGAATACCTGGTCTGTCCCCCATCCCGCTCCATCCTGGATAGATACCCGTGCCACAGCTGTAGCTCTAACCCAGCCCGGCACTGCAGGTCAGGCCGGGATCAGTCACCCACTGCCCCCCGGGGGCGGGAGACAGCAGGGAGGCCAGTGCTGGCTTATTGTGTGGTTGGGGGGGCTGGCTGAGCGGGGAGCTGCCAGCTACTCCAGCCCGGCCTCGCCCAGCAGGGGGCGCTGTGGGGTGTGGGGAGCTCCTGGCTACTCCAGCCCAGCCTTTCCCAGCAGGGGGCGCTGTGGGGAGTTCTGGCAATGGGAGTTTTGCTGCCTGTCCCACCCTCCCTTGCTTCTGGGGGTGAGGGAGTGACCCCCACTTACCAGCCTCGAAACTCTCCTTTCCTTGTCAAACTCCTGGTATGTTCCAACCCACCAGACTTCACACCCCTTTTCTACAAATGACATGGCATGACCCTAACCTTCCTACTCTGCCCTCCACGTGATACATGGTACAACCCCGCTACTGTCCTTACCACATACATGAAATTTACATTTTCCCCCAAAAAATACAGGATGCTTCTTACCTGCATTGGCTAAAAGACATGGTACACCCCAACCTACTGGGCCCATCCCTTTCCCCACAAAATACAATGGAACGCACCACTCTGCTCATCTGCCCCTGGCCAAATACAGTGGAATGCTCCATTCCCCTTCCAACCTCCCAATAAAATGGGAGGTACTGATCCCCTGCAATAAAATTTTGCTCAATCACCCAATATAAATTGGTACCTTCCAATCTCCTCCCCCTACAAACTACAATGGGATATTCCAACCTGCCTCCAAATAATACAATGGGGTGTTCCAAGCCCCACCCCTCAAAATAAAATGGGACATTCCAACTTCATTGTTAAAGGAGATGTTCCAATCCCCTTCCCTTACAAAATACAGTGGGATGCTCCAACCCCCCTCCCAAATAAATTGGGATGTTCCAAAGCCCACAGAAAATACAATGGGG
>NW_020697407.1:0-3812 GCF_002925995.2 Terrapene triunguis | reverse complement strand
CTGAAGAAGTGAGGTTCTTACCCATGAAAGCTTATGCTCCCAATACTTCTGTTAGTCTCAAAGGTGCCACAGGACCCTCTGTTGCTTTTTACAGATTCAGACTAACACGGCTACCCCTCTGATACAATAAGTGAGTTTTCTCTGATTCAGGAAAGCCCATAAGTCCATGATTAAGTTCCATTGATTTTAATTGGTGTTAAGCATGTGTTTAACTTTAAGTATGTGCTCATGTGTTTTCCTCAATAGGGATGCGTCCCTGCATCAGAGCATTAAAACCTATAGTTGCTTCAGAAGTCATTTGATTTTCTTAGCACCCCCTTAAAAACATTGCCTAATTTCTTCAGTAGGGTATTGCATAGAAACTAATGCTCATCGACCATCTGCATCTTGCAGAAGTCAGTTTTTCAGACTCTGCCCAGCGTTGTGCTGATTTTCACTCTACTAAAGCCAAACATATTTTTTTGCTGACTCAACCCTTTAGAGCCTTAAGTCACCGGAGTAAAATATGGCTCAAAAGAGCTAAAGTAAGAACTCATGTATAATTAAGTTTTTTCAGCTATGTCTCAATGAGTTCAAAATACCCTTTCCATAATGCTGTTCTTATAAGCTGAGGTTTTCACACATCAAAGTGCAGCTTTGATAAATGAAGGCAAATTTGTCTGTCACAGCATTTCTTACAAAAGGGCAATTAAACTCTTCGGGTTCTAATTATATCCTCTTCTCTTCTGACAATACATAGCTTAGCTTAGCCTTGGCACAAAAATAATTGCCACCTATGTTATTTGTACCTGTAAACAAATAGGACCCTCTTCTTCCCTCGGTTACACCTATACATCCCCTAGACTTCCATAAGGTTGTACTATGGAAACCACAAAAGATTGTTTCCCTTGAACGCTTGGGAAGGCAGAAGATAAAATAAATGGCTGCTACGTGCCAATCTCCCTGGCTGACCTAATGGAACAGAAGGTCAGGGACTCAGGGAAAACCCAGCTGTTTCATTTGGTTTCCCCTGTCAGAACAGAACTCATCCCAGGAGCACCCCCTTTGGTTTTCAAGAGTTGTTGGGTAACGGTACCAGTCAAGCACAGCAGTGTCAGAAACTTCGCGGCAGAGATGGAAGCTGCATGCAATGCCAGTCCTGCAGCTGCCCAAGGCCAGGCTTCATTCCAGTGTGCAGACGTTCTGGGGAAGAGCGTTTAGAGGCAGTATCAAAGAGGCTGAAAATACCTAAAAATTTTGGTCTAAAGGTCTGTCTGCGAGGACTGTTTAGGGCAGATATTTTCCATGCAACATTTTGTAAATTACTGAAATTTGTATTAATATATGTCAATAAAACCATACTGTATATTTCATTTTATTTTACTTATACAAACCAGGAAAGATCCTAGGGTCAAAGCTGCATCCAGCTCTACTAAGGCAGCTACCATATTGGCCTTTGTTTAGCTCAATCAGACTAAAATCCTGAGTTAAGCATTTTCTCGAGTTTCCAATAAAATCTATTAAGAATCTTGCTTTGGAAGAACATAAGTCATGATCTTTCTACCTTTTTTTGGATATAACCACCTTCTTTTCATTACCCTTATTGCTCTGTAGAAGGCCCAAAATTCATGCCAAACTTCAAGAAACAGATTAGTTCAGGGAAAATCCCTTTCCAATGTTGTTGCTGTTTCTTAAGTTAAGGAGTTTATGGCACATCTCAGCTCTACTCCTTTCTCAAACTCAGAATAAACCCAAGACATTTGAATATTCACTCAGGCCTTTTATTAATAATAATACTTAGGTTTGAAATAGCACTTTTCACCAGTAGAGCTCAAAGCACATTATAAAGGAGCTGACGCCCAGCCTGGTGGCTACTCTGTCCCTGTTTCTAGACCTCTTCTTTCTAATTTTTAGGGGAACAGAATCCACATGTCCTCCCTGTCTGAGTCCCAGGCCCCCTACAGATTCCTTCCCTCTTGCCAGGACCAGCTTTAGGCATCAGCAAACCAAACACGTGCTTGGGGCGACACAATTCCAGGGGCGGCATTCCGGCCACCCCCCTTTTTTTTTTTTGGCAGTTGCACTCTCGGAGCTTGGGGCAGCAAAAAACCTAGAGCCGGCCCTGCCTTCTGCCATGTTCAGAGCTCTGCCCATGAGTTTCTTTGTCTCCTTCTTTTGTGGGTGTGTGTGGTTGTTAAAGAGAGGCAGGGTATTAACTTGTCTGCGTGCCCCTTACAAAGTTACTCTGCCATTTAGCTTGCACCTCAGTGGCTACTGGTAATGAATTTGTTTCTTAATACTTTCTTTGAACAAATGAGCAATACGGGGGTGGGGGGATGTAAAACTGGGTTGCTCAGATTCTAGTTTTGCACTATCCAAATAGGGTGGGTGTTTGGAACCAGGATTCATTTTTATCCAAACCCTCAACTATCTGAGGGGAGATTCCTATACATGACTCTAACTGTGTCCTGTGTCTGTATTTTAACTCCATTTTCAGCATTGCCATACCATTCTCTATAAAGTAAGAAGCATGGCAAACACCTGTATTTGTGCGTAACTCCAAGTAAAAGAGGTGGTGAAATGGGGATATGTGAAGTGCTGACGCTAAAAGAGGGGTTGGGGCATGCCGCAGGATCCGGAGGAGGGTGGAAGGATGCAGGAGTGTCAGAGCTGGGAGTGGAGGTTAGATACTCAACTGGGATCTCTTTGAGGTAGAAAAGGAACCAGTGCGCAGTGGCAGTCAAAAAAGCAAACAGGATGTTAGGAATCATTAAAAAAGGGATAGAGAATAAGACGGAGAATATCTTATTGTCCTTATATAAATCCATGGTACGCCCACATCTTGAATACTGCGTACAGATGTGGTCTCCTCATCTCAAAAAAGATATACTGGCATTAGAAAAGGTTCAGAGAAGGGCAACTAAAATTATTAGGGGTTTGGAACTGGTGCCATATGAGGAGTGATTAAAGAGGCTAGGACTTTTCAGCTTGGAAAAAAGGAGACTAAGGGGGGATATGATAGAGGTATATAAAATCATGAGTGGTGTGGAGAAAGTGAATAAGGAAAAGTTACACTGCTCTACAGCCAAAATGCTTCTGAAATAAATGTAGTCAAACTTTACTAATTCTGGGTCACTGAGAACGAAAATGATGCTTAAAATTGTTGATTGGCTCTAGTTTTCAAGATATGCTATTGGGTCAGTATATACGACCCTTGACTTGGGAATGGCTGAGGATAAGTGAGTTATAAAGGGAAGGGATCTCAATTTAAACCAGAAATGACTAAAATACATCTTTGACTGGATCTATGAATAAATCTATGACTGGGTTTGGACAGTACTTGCTTTTTAGGCAAAACAATGAATGATGCAATCTGAAGCTGGTGTTGCATCATACATGATATGAATTGCATCATGTTATTCCTAGAAGTCATGGATGATGCAATCATAACGAAGCTTACATCACTCTGCTGAACAAATTGCCCTATATCAGCTCTAGAAATCATACAGTGTCGTGCTCTCTTATTTGTCAGTGTTTGATTTTGCAAAGGGACACATTTCTGTTTAGCCAAAGTGAGCAGAGATGCCTCGTACTTGTGTGAACAGTGCAGATAACTTCTGCTATGTTTGTGGTGAAGTGACTTTTGCATCACAAAAGCGCAGTATAACCACTATGGTTAAGAAAGCCTATCACCTTTATTTTGGCTGCAAAATTGGAGATCAGGACAAGAGGTGGGCCCCGTATATATGCTGCAACACTTGTGCAACAAATCTTTGCCAGTGGTTGAACAGGAAAAGGAAATCTATGCCTTTTGCAGTGCCAATGATTTGGAG
>NW_020697406.1:0-1620 GCF_002925995.2 Terrapene triunguis | reverse complement strand
TGTCTCCTTCAGCTCGGGGGCAGGGTCTCTGCGGGGGCATTAGAAGGTCCCTGGGTCTCTCCCGGCTGGTGACCCACTGGGGGCCCGGGATGGAATTTCTCTTTCTCTGATTTTCTTTTGAACCTGGTTGATTTAATTTACACGCTGAGAAAAGCCCCTTAGAACCAGGCGTTACAGTGTAAAGCTGCCATCACTACTCAGTTATGGCACAAGGGGCAGCAAACCCAGGTGTTCCCCTTCGCACCCGCTCCTCACATGGTGCCACGGCTCGTGTCGCAGGTGGGCAGGTTGGCAGGCTGAGAGGGAAGGCTGCAGAGTCAAACCCTCCAGCACCAAGAAATGCCACAGTTAAGGTTTTCCGAACATCCTTAACTCTGCCCCCTTGTGAACATGTATTATGACGCCAGCCTTTAATTGCATGATCAGGTATTAATTTTACCTACATGGGTCATCAGCTGCTTGAACCCAGAATGAAAAGGGGCTGGAATTGTCATGGAAATAAAGGTCACTCGAAGATTGAAGACCAGACTCTGTGGTCTCCTGGTGCCCAGCCCAGCCCAGTGCACCTTCCACAAGGCTGCAGGGTGACCTCTCCCCACTCCCCACAGAGACACAGACAAGCTGTGAGCTGCATGACGCTTGGCTAGGCTGAAGGTCCCTGGGTTTCTTTTGCAAAGACCTCTGCTTACTTTGACCGCAGTAGATTACACCTGCAGATTAGAGACAATGTGTAATGGACGCAGGAAGAGACGAGACATTATCGACTTCCTGTAGCTGGAGCCACCAGCTGAGTTCCTCATTCAGGGCTTGGTGGAGCTGGGCACCGGGGTGTTGGAGGAAGCGCTGAGGGGTCCCTCGCTGCCCCCATCATGGCATTTGCTCTCATGATCCTCCTCCTCGGTGAGTATCAGAGACAGCCAGGGCTTGTGTCCATAGGGGGGGTGGGATCTCAGACCTGGCCCTGTGCCCATGGGGGGAGAACTGAGACCAGGGCCTCTGTCCGTGATGGGGGTCTGAGACCAGGGTGTCTGTCCATGGGGCTGGGGAATGTGAGACCACGGTGCGTGTCCATGGGGGGGGGGGGGGGGGCTGAAGGCCGGGGTCTGGGGCCATGGGGGGGGGGTTGTATTTGAGATCAGGGTGTAGGAACCAGTCACTCTGGGATCTGGTCCCTAACGACACATCTCCTCTCCAGGCTGCTGGCTGGCCGGGCAGAGTGGGGTGTCAGAAGGTGAGTATCTGTGGGGCAGGGGAAACTTTAGTGTTCAGGACGGGCAGGGGGAGAAGGGGGAGAGGAAAAGAGGAGCTGAGCCCTGAACCTTCACCCCAAAAATCAGTTCAACCTCCTTGGATTGATCCCAGGGGGCTGAGATCAGAACCTGGCCCTGCCCTCTGTGCAGTCAGGGGTGACTCCTGATTGACCGGGGGATGGGAGGCGGGTAGGGTGACCAGACCTCCTGTTTTTAAGGGGACAGAACTGTATTTAACCCTCCTGCAGGCATAGGCGCTAACTTCTGCTTGCGCCGGTGGGTGCTCGACCCCTCTCTTCCCCGGGCCCTGCCCCGACTCCGCCCCTGCCCCGCCCCCATTCTAATCCCTTCCCCAAAATCTCTGACCCAA
>NW_020697405.1:0-4522 GCF_002925995.2 Terrapene triunguis | reverse complement strand
TTCTCCCACCTTAACCTAGTGTTTTCCATGCCTAGAATTTGGCCGGCTCAGGCTGAACGGGTTCCAAACCGCTCTGAGGCTCTGACCTTCTCAACAGGGACGGCTGTTTTCCAGCTAAATCAGTAGTGGGAAAGGGGGAAACTCCGAAGAGGCTCCTCCTCGCGCTCATGTACCTCAACCTGAATTCTCCCTCAGGCCTCAAGGGGAGACCTCGGGAAGGAGACTGGCTGCAGCAAACCAAGGGGGGTCTCTGAGATTGCCCCTGCCCTGCAGCCTGTCCTGCCTGGCCGTTGCCATGGCCTCTCTGTGAGGTCACTGCCTCCCAACCTCTTTTCACCAATCAGCCGAGGTGCTGCAAAAGGCCCTTGTGATGTCACTGCCACACCCACCCCTGCCCTGTGGGGCTGATGTCCTGCTCCTGGCCAGCCCCTTTGGATGTTTGAGCTGCTCCCCCTATATCGCGCCCCCCCCCCCCACACACACACACACACACTCACTCACTGTTAGCTCTGGGGATCAATCAGGCTACTCATGAAAACATCAGAGGCTGCTCAATGTGCCACACTCCGGTTTTCAGAGATTTCTAGACTTTAAGGCCAGAAGAGACCATTAGATCATATCATCTGACCCCTCCCCTCCCCGCCTCTTGTATAGCATCTTGTATAGCACAGTGGCTAGATATCACAGACCTCTTGTATAGCACAGTGGCTAGTTTTGGACCAAAGCACACTCCAGAAAGGCATCTAGTCTTCATTGGAAGACATCAAGAGATGGAGAAACCACCACTTCCCCTGCTAGTTTGCAGGAAACTGATGCAGAGAGGGGAAGGGAACTGACCCCAAGGCCACACCTGTGAGTCTGTATATTGGTAGTTCCATAACTATTTTGGGTAGGGATGCATTTATTTACATCTCCCTTAATAGTTGTCCCAGCACAACTTCTACTGTGCACACAGTTATATCCTCATACAAGTGTCTTACACCAATATAGCTTATTCCCTTCACTGTACTGGTATAAAGCACCGTTATACTGTGTTGTCCCACAAACTTACACAGGATCGTTTTAGGGGTCAAGACAAAGAAGCCACATTTATTATGATAATTTGATTTATGACCAATAAC
Source organism: Terrapene triunguis (assembly GCF_002925995.2). NCBI lineage: Eukaryota > Metazoa > Chordata > Testudines > Emydidae > Terrapene > Terrapene triunguis. The sequence continues at coordinate 3,401 of NW_020697405.1, read as the reverse complement.
TAATATCTTAATCCTTATACACACACATTATACCTAATACCTATACACACACACACACATCCATCAGAAGTTTTGCAGCTGCTGCATAGTTACCAGTCCTGCTTGAGTCTGCAGCTTGGGTTCGTAGCTTGTGGCGGCTAACCGGCCAGGAAAGCCGGGCACAAGGACGAGCTGGGTCTCTGTTGGGCATGCACCGATGCCCTTCCATGTTGGCAGCAGAATGTTACCCTCCTCCAAAGTTTTCCATCTCACCCATCCTTTTTGTAGGCTTTAGTTTGGATCCAGAGTCTATAGGTCTTGCTGTGTCATGCTGCCTCTGGGTTTGGTGATTGATCACCCGTCAATTGCAGACATGACTTTCAGCCTCGGACCGGGCTTGATCTTCCTTCTATTGTACCTTTTCTTTTTAGGGTGGATTCTTCTTACTTTGTTAGGGCTCTTGTCTGCATCTTCAGCCGTTGGTGTTTGAACTCTATATAATCAGGACAGGCTGGGGCTGGAGGTTGATTCCATCATCCATACATACCTCATTCACACATCTAAACTAAACTAATAAGATTACAGCAGGGTTTGCAAAAATGAAGGTTGCAGCAAGCCCTTACAAAATGGAGTAAGCGTTTTAAAATGGGGTTTGAATTACAATATGGCAAACAGTGAACATAAGTTACAATAGAGACAAGTATAGTGGATGGCAAACAGTGAACAGAAGTTACACTGTAGGCAAATGTAATAAATGGTGAATAGAAGTTACAATACTGAAACAGTGCAAGTCTCAGTGATTTAAGCAGGAATTGGATTGATAGTGAAATTTACAAAGGCAGCTGACTGAACAGATATGGCTCTTAACAAGCATCTTAACTGTTAATTAGCCAGTTATTGGGGTAACCGGTTTTATGAATGAATAGTTTCATTCATAAAACTTTACTTATGAAGTTACATTAATAAAGTAAACAATTAAAAACAATTTCATTCATCAGTCCTACATTGTCCCCCTTTTGACCCTTCAGTCCAGGGGTATTGAATGGGTCACACTTTATGTAATTGTTTTAAGGCAGAACCAACATAACAGTTAGGATTACTAACAGGACAATGATGGGATGGAAAATTATATTTAGAACTGCTGACCAGGTGGGCTGCTCCTACAACACTTTGCCCCTTTATTTATTATTACAGCAGTTGTTGTTATTGTAGGGCACAGGTGATCTGTTGCAAACAAACCAAACAATCATAATTATAATAATTGGGAATACAATAAAACCATTACCATTACAATAATTGGGTACATTGACAAACAAGATGAGGCCCAAGTTTGATGCTGCCTTCTTAAGCACACACAACAAATAAGATTTTGTAGGAGTACCACAGTTGTTATGCAAGGTTAAGCTGATTTGGACTTAAACTAACATTTAATTGCTAAAATGTTGCAGAATTTCCTATTTTTAACAGTTGTTTTCAAGAGGTTTTTGGGGATCTGAAAGATGGGGCCCTACGATCATGGGCCAAGGTTTTACAGGTTATGGGGGCCCAAGAACTACCCTTTAGGGCTTGGGGAAGTAGAACCAGAGTGCATAGAGGAAAGTGTGGAATTAACAATACAAGCAAATGTAACTAACAATACAAATGTATTAATAACAAAAATTAACAACAAAATGACTATTAGAGAACCCAACAAAAAATAAACCTGATGCACTGGGGATGCATATGCATCCGAAGAAGTGGGTTGTAGCCCACGAAAGCTTATGCTCTAATAAATTTGTTAGTCTCTAAGGTGCCACAAGTACTCCTGTTCTTTTTGGGGACCAAAGTGTTTTGGACACAAGTGGTGATTGATAAATTGGATGGACATGGGGGAAGTAGAGAGAGGAAAAGATATTTGCCCTGTCTAGTGTAGTATCCCCTCTTTTTCTGGACCCAATGCTAGCACAGGACACCACTAGAGACAGACACAGAACATGCAACACAGAACACTGAACACAGACTTTGTCATGACACTATAACCATGGTATTTTATAACTCTTCAGCTGGTACCAGCTCTCCTGATGTTCTGGTTCAGAGCCTGAAAGATAGAAGCTTGGAAACAAATTAGCACAGTGCTCCCACCATGGCAGAACCTGCTTAGTCTCTGCCACAGTGTGTTTGGTACTTGGGGCTGCACAAATGCTAATTAAGTGGTGCATTTCTTGTGAGTGTAAATCCGCCCTTTCTCTCAGTAAAAGGGCGTTAACACTCCATCTAGAAAAAAAAATTCTGTTTTAAAATCTCCAGCCATTTTGCCATGGCCTGGAGATCTGAGGCAGAAGCAGGCACTGTTGTTAACTGTTTCAATGGCATTTTGGCCCTGGGAGGAGGAATTTACCCAAATATTCCAACTATCCCCCTTCCCAATCTCCAGAGGGGTCCCAAAGGTCTGCCCCCTTCTGGGGTCTTAAATGTTTCTTCTCCTGATGTTACTGCTGCTGTAAGATTTGAGAGTGCTGTTTTAACTCTCTGTACCCAACCTGTTTTCAGTTTCTCTATCTGTTGCTTGCCTGGGCCCGATCCTGCTTTTTCCAATAAACAGTTTCTTTCCATGGGCACAAGCCTTGTTTCACTACTAATTTAGCAAGGAGGGTGGGCTTTCCAACTATAGGGTTACCATATTTCAATAGTGCAAAAAGAGGACACTCCACGGGACCCGGCCCCCGCCCCAACTCCACCCCTTCCCCGCCCCCGGCCCCGCCCCAACTCTGCCCCTTCCCCACCCCAACTCCGCCCCCTCCCCTGAGCACCCCACATTCCCCCTCCTCCCTCCCACCCCCCGCCTGCTGCTGTGCTGGGGAAGTTGCTTCCGCCCCCACCGCAGTGGAGAGCGGTGGGAGCCGGGAAAGTTGGAGCCTGGGGAGGAGGCGGTCCCCTTACCATGCCTCCCTATTTTCCCGGACATGTTCAGCTTTTTGGAAATTCCTACCGGACGGGGATTTTGAGGACCAAAAAGCCGGACATGTCTGGAAAAATCCGGACGTATGGTAACCCTACCTCTGACACTCACCTCTCCCTCCACTGGAGGGACTCCCCTGTCCATACCTGTCCCGGGGCCTTCCTTTAAAGGGGCATCCCCATATCAGCGGGGTCTACTTGGAAAAGATAATATTTACTCCCTTGTGTGGCTGAGCTGGGCTGTGACAATCCAACCCATCATGAGTACTGTGAGAAATGTGGCACAACACTAACCAAGGCAGTGTCATTTCAGGGACTGTATGGGCCTCGAAGTTCAAACAAACAAGCTATATAAAGTCCTTTTCTTTACTGGGAAGCCAAATAGAAGTTTTTCTAGAAGGGTATTTTTAGAAATCTCAGTATAATGACAAATTTCAAGCTCAGTTAAATAACTTTTTTGTGAAATGATGCAGAGCACAATTAGT
>NW_020697404.1:0-4616 GCF_002925995.2 Terrapene triunguis | reverse complement strand
CCACTACAGAAGATCCTATTTAAAAGGAGATGTTTTGTTCTGTTTTGCACATTTATGTGATACTTGCCCACCACTGATCTAGATGTTGCTATGTCACCTACAGGTTAAGAGGAAGCACTTCAGCTCCTATTTCAGGACAGTGTTTTCTTTTTCTTTTGTGAATGATGCTGATGAATTCAAGATAGGAAGTGTAGGTGGTGGATGTTCAGGGTTGGCAGAGTATTTTTTCTGAGGAGGAGCAACAGAAGAAATGTTGGAAGTGTATGGATCTCTAAGCTGTGCTGACTGATTAGGAAAGTAGCCAGTCCCACCTCCTTATCCTAGCATCAAAGTTCTTTTGGTTTCAAGTCAACTTTAAAATATCCAATTCATCCTCCAAACCTTAAAAATACAGACAATGAAAATATTAGCGAGTGAGCAGATGGAAAATTGAATTTGTGGTATTGCTCACAATAAGCACGTGAGTTGAACATTCTTTATAGCTTGCTAGGTGATGGGATATGAGTAAGCATGACCAGAAGCCAAGAATTATGGGAAGTGTAGTTTATCAAAAATGGTGTATTGAGTTGCCTAAAGCCTTGTGTAAGCTAGAGAAATCTTTCAAAAGAAAAAAAAAAAAATTCCAGCCATGCTAACTCTGGTTCAGCTCCAAAGGCCTTAGCAATATTGGGAGCTCTGATGTACATAGGCCAATGGCTGCTGACAGTGTTGTAAGCTGTATGTCCTATAACTCTGCTCACTGTTTGATTAACAGTGTTTAAAACATTGGAAGCTGGTGACTTACCTACATTAGGACTCCCTATGTTTGTAATACCAGAGGACTGTGGACGGTTTCGCAAAATGTCCCTAGATTACACTTTAGAAATGTACCAGAGAGGCTGTTCTATTAACCAGACAGTAAGTGGTAGCTCATCAATACCCCCCCACCACCACCAAAAAAAAAAGCATAGAGTGGAAAATGTATTGACAGCTGATAGATATAACTTAGCTGTAGACCAGAAAATCCAAATAGAGACTCATAGTGTTGTCTTTGGGGAGCAGAGAACAAAAGAATATCTGGAAAAGTGAAGGTTTACTTCAAAGGACAAAGCATCTGTAACTGCCTAACTGTAATGAAACAGAACAAGTATTTGGCTAAAAGATCCGGAAACAAGGTGAAAGCTTGGTTCCACTGAAGTCAGTGGCAGAACTCCAATTGATTTCAATTGGGCCGGGATTTCACCCCAAAATGTTTTGTCTGCCAGAAACCTGGTGCCGATGCCTCCAACTTAAATGAAGAGTGTTGTATTAAATTGAATTAAAAAAATACATGTGTGCAAAATAGAAATTGACAGTGGTTATAAAAAATACAGAAACAGGAAAAGCGTTAAACTAGAAATAGGCAGTAAGTTATTAAATATTTTTGAAAGATTTGAAATAACCAAGTATGAATTTTGGTAAATTATGTAAATTTGTAATCATATTACTGTTAGCTCATACGCCTCACGTCCCTCCTATTATTTATCACAGTTACTTATTAAATATTTTCTTAGTCCCTGCCTTCAAGAGCCTGCAGGCAAGTTTGTCTTCCCCATGGGATTTGTACAATACTTGGTAGTACAGCTCCGGTCCTGATTGAAGCCTTTGAGTGTTACCCTAACATACATTATAGTAATGATGAAGTGGTGGGTACAGAAACAAAATTGCTATGTTATGGCAACTTGTCATTTTGTAGAAAGAGGAAAAAAGATCACATTTCTGCTTTATGTAGGTTCTTATACCACACTCATCACTGTAGTATCTTAGTGCCTTCCACTCATGAATTAAGTGTCATGATTAACATCTATCATGTGTAGTTTGTTCTTTGTCTTATCCTCTTCCTGGGGCTGGTAATTGTGTGTGTAGTGGAGTGTGTTTGTGTTGGTAGGATTTTTTTTGGTGGTGGATTTTTGTTTTGTTTTCATCTTTTGGAAATGTTGCTTTGTGTTTGTTAGATAATCATTTATTCATGTATCAGTTTATCAAGACTTAATCTTTCCTTTACAATAAATCTCACTAATATATTATATAATTTTCATTAATAGCTATATGAATCCAGAGTAACCTCTGGAAATATTTCTATCTACAAATTCTTCTTCTTATTTTTTTGGATCATCGCACCAGAAACCTGTTAGGTTTGTATATTCCTGCAATCTGTGATGCTAACTCAATACGGAAGTTACAGCCATATAAATGAAATGAAATCAGTTTTGTTTAGCAAGTTTAAATTTGTACTTTGCAACTTTGTACTTAAAGCTGCTCTCTGTCTCTCTGGAGATGGTAATAGGAGCTGGCACTATAACAGTACCTTACCCCTGCCTAACCAAACCTGACATTTTCTCTGTTTTTCTGTTCATCATTGTTGATCTGGGAAGTACTTGCTCATGATTAACGGAGGCTGAGAAAAGGGTGAAGTACTACAATCTCCCTGAAAGGGAGCAGGGATGAAACAGGGCAGAGTAAGTTTGTGTGGGAAGTTACACCTTAACTCTGAATTTCTTGTTTTTAGAGGTTTGTTTAGTCATCTTCCATGTTTTGGAATGGTGTAAAACATTACTATGCAAGCTTAACTCTGCATTAACAAAGTTTTTTTTGGGGGGGGGCAGTAAAATATTTCTGTGAAATAGAATATTTCTGTTTCCGTGGAACATTCTAGCTCTGACTCTACATCATTCTGTGATTGTAGTGTATTGTTCCACTATTAAAGTTTAGGGCAAGGCAATTATTTATCTGGCTCATATTCATATATTGTATAGCACTGTGTGTTCATACATTCCTATAGAAATAATGTGTTTGAGGAGAAGCTGCTGTGGATGTTTTCCCTTCTATCGTCTACACACACACACTTTATTTTCATGATTTGATCTTCAATTTGCTTGTGAATTTTTCTTCCACATTTCGGATTAGAGACCCCTGTCCTCCTTTAGCCATGGATCTGAAAAACTGTAATAGTAGCATTTCACCATTACCTTTTATATTGACTCCTTATCATGGTACTTCTAAGACAATTAGCTCTTTTTCACCTCCTGGATAAGAAAGGGTATGTGCTATTTTGATATATTGCTGTGCTTGCTAGTACCACGATAGTAAAGGATGGATCAGTAGTTCTACTATAAACTGTGCAAATTATGTTTTGGAGGCTTGTAATTTGGCTATAACAATTTTATCTGGGTTGAAACGTGGAGCTACCACTTACTGCCTAGTTAATAGAACAGCTTCTCTGGTACATTTCTAAAGTTTAATCACAATTTGCATTTTGCACACCAGCCTGTCTTACCCACAGGTAGAGGAACTTCATTAAAATATTCCCAAACCGGGTATCTTTTATGGCCTGCGGGCATTATATGTTTTCCTTTCTAGTGAGAGAATGGTATGGTAGATCTCAAATCAATGAAGGCTACACTCAGAAAGACATCAAGACTTCTGGAATATGCTGCTCAAATTGTTTCAGGGAAGGGATTGGAAAGGGGGCAGGGAAGAGGCGGGGCCTCATGGAAGGGGTGGAGTGGGGGCGGGGCCGAGGGCGGCAGGGGGGAGGTGTCAGTAAATGCGGCCCTCGGGCCAATGTACTAGTCCTCATGTGGCCCTCGTGGTCATTTTGAGTTTGAGACCCCTGTGTTAGTGGGACTTTGAGTGTTGTGATTATTAGTGAGCTTATAACAATGGGCAGGGTCTTTGTATTTTTTATATTAGGAAGGGGAAAGTGGCCTCATGGAATGTAAGTGGACAGTTATTTGTGGGCATTCTTTTCCCCTATCTTTCTGCATATACATTAACTCACCCTTTTGTAAGGGACAAATGTTCTTTTAATAGTTTAGTTCCTCTTGCTGGAGGAGCATTGGAGGTGGGGGGGGGGGGGGGGGAGATAAATTGTGAATGGGCTAATTGGGGGGTGCCATCGGGGGGGGGATTTTTTTTTTTTCATTTGCGGATATTTTTAGAGTTGGTTGGAAATGGGGTGCCTTAAGGTTTTCTACTTCTGTTTCTTGCCTAAATGCATTTTTTGGGTAGAGGAGCTACTGTTTAAATATTAATAACGTATGTGTCCTGCCCTACTTGCTCATAATTCTGCATCCAATTGCAGAAGCTGTACTCCTTCCGTAGCCAAGGTCAAGGCCAATGGTCAGGGTTTTGTAGTCACTTTTCTCTAAGGGTATGCCTACACTCCTGGTAGTGCATGTAGAGTATGTGTCGCTACACACCGCAGTGAAAAGCAGGCTGCATCCACACTGGTGTGTAGCTACACATGGCAGAGAGAGGCTCCAGCAGCAGGCAGCTGCTGGAGACTTTCCCCGCTGCTTCCGAGCTGTCGGAATTTTTCCCTGCAGTGTAGACAGGAGAGACTCTGCTTAGGCATGTATAGGGCTGTGTAGGGTATCTATCCTAATGTTTCAGGCGTGTTTTTACTCTTCTCGCCTAAGCTGTACCTCACTGTGTTTATACCTGTTTTAGGGCGGCACATAATGTATGTACTCTACGCGATGTCATAAGGACTGTGAAGTATACACATACCCTCAGATTATTTGACTCTTGAGTCTGACCTTTTTCAGGGAGAATGCAGTACATCAATGGGTTAATAGTTAATACATCAGAACCCC
>NW_020697403.1:0-5064 GCF_002925995.2 Terrapene triunguis | reverse complement strand
CCGCCTAAGCAGTGGTCCCAGGGGCAGCGGAAGCAGCCACAGCTCGGCAGCCCCCAGCAGCGGGTGCCGCTGGCCCTGGTGCCTCTCCCCAGAGCTGCGGCCCTCCGGGAACACCCCCAAGCAGCGGCTCCCCCCAGGGTCCCTCCAGCAGCCGCACTCCTCCCCTCTCCCCTCCCCCGGGCCTCCCAGAGCAGTGCCCCCTCCCCCCCCCGCTAAGATTTAGTCTGGGGTATTTATAGTACAAGTCATGGACAGGTCACCAGCCGTGAATTTTTGTTTATTGCCCGTGACCTGTCCACGACTTTTATTAAAAATATCCATGACTAAATACTTAAATATAGTAGCTCCATCTAGGCTATCTTTCCCTAATTTGTTAATGAGAAGGTCATGTGAGACAGTATCAAAAACTAAAGTCAAGATATACCATATCTACTGTTTCCCCCATCCACAAGGCTTGTTACCCTGTCAAAGAAAGCTATTAAGGTTAGTTTGACATGATTTGCTCTTGACAAATCCATGTTGATTGTTACTTATCACTAAGGCTATGTTTTAGTCATGGGTATTTTTAGTAAAAGTCATGGACAGGTCACGGGTAGTAAACAAAAATTCACGGCCCGTGACCGGTCCATGACTTGTACTATATCCCTGGCCAAATCTTGGGAGTGCCGCAGATGCTCATGGGGGGACCACGGCCCAGGGAGTGCTGTGAGTGCTGGGGGTGTGTGCGTTTGCGGTCCGGGGGGCGCCGCAGGTGCCTGGGTGGGAGCAGCCTGGGACCCCCGCTGGTGCTGGGGGGCAGGGGCAAGTTGGCGGGGTTGGCAGGCTCCCTACCCAGCTTCTCGGAAGCGGCGACATGTCCCTCCCTGAGCTCCTAGCGCTGCACACTGCCAGCTCCACAGTTCCCATTGGCCGGGAACCGCGGCCAATGGGAGTTGCGGGGGCAGTGCCTCTGGGCGGAGCTAGGAGCTGAGGGAGAGACATGTTGCCACTTCCGGGGAGCTCCCCCCCCAAGGTAAGTGCCACCCAGAACCCTCACCCTCTGTTGATACTCACACCTTCTTGTCAACTGTTGTGAATGGGCCACATCCACCATGATTGAATTGGCCTCATTAGCACTGACCCCCAACTCAGTAAGGCAACTCCCATCTTTTCACGTGCTGTATAGTTATACCTGCCTACTGTATTTTCCACTCCATACATCCGATGAAGTGGGCTGTAGCCCACAAAAGCTTATGCCCAAATAAATTTGTTAGTCTCTAAGGTGCCACAAGGACTCCTCGTTTTTTGTTTTTTTGGTTTTTGCTGATACAGACTAACACGGCTACCACTCTGAAACCTATTTCATTCTTTGACAGGCTTACAAGCTTGGTTGATAAAGGTGACTGTGTAAATGTAATAGAGACAAGGTGGGTAAGGTAATATACTTAAACTTTTGTAAGGCAATTGACTTAATACAGTACAATGATCTGACTAAAAAATTAGCACTATACAATATTAAAGCACACTTTAAATGGATTAAGAACAGACTAACTCAGTGATCTCAAAAATTAGTAATCAATGAAGAATCATCATTGAATGGGGGTGCTTCTAGTGGGGTTCTGCAGGGATTGGTCCTAGGCCAGATACTATTCAACATTTTCATCAATGATCAGGACACAAATATAAAATCGGTGCTGATAAAATTTATGAATGACACAAAGATTGGTGGAATGGTTATTAAGGATTAGGGCAGGGCAGTCATACAGAACGATGCGAGTGCCTTCACATCAAGACTTGATGCCTTTCTGGAAGATATGCTTTAGCCAAACACAAATTAGTGAGCTCAATAGAAGAGTAAGTTGGTAAAATGTAATGGCCTGTGATATATAGGAGATCAGACTATATGATCTGAGAGTCCCTTCTAGCCTTAAACTCTGCAAATCTACAAATTACAACTACAGGAAGGTTAAAGTAGGTAGAATGTAATTAACAATTGGCACTTGGTCAGGACAGTTCAGTAATATCACTACTCCTGAGTGTCATGGGATCTTTAGTGGCATTAAGATGCCAGCAACTTGCTGTCTAAATACAAACAGTATCACTTCCATCCTCAGAGCAGAGTATCAAATCAGTGCTGATTCAGAAAGGAGAGTGATACCTACTGAATCACCAGTACCACCCTGGCCCAAATCTGCTTTTGAGCTCTGTTGAGATCATAGCTTGAAGTTACACAAATGTACAAGAAATAAACACTTGGCACCTGTATAGTCTTGCCACCAGAGGATCTCAGAGCACTTCATAAACACACCTGTGACATACGCAAGAATTATTCCCATTTTACCAATGAGGAAACAGAGGCACAGAGTGTGACTTGTCTAAGATCACACAGCAAGTTAGTGGCAGAGCCTGGAATAAAACTCAGAACTCCTCACTTCCAGTCCCACACTCTAATAACTAGACTATCCTTCCTCCCTTCCTTCCCCTGATTACAGCCTAACTACAAGGTGAAAAGTCTTGCTGTAATAATCAGTTAGTCCCTTATCAAAGACTTTTTACTTACATACCATTCTGCTTTTTCTTTTTCTTCTTCATCTAAATAAGAAAACTCTCTCCAAGAATCAAAATTATACCTATAGTAAATGCAAAATTAAAACAATGCAGGTGAGAGACAATTTCTGATAAAACAAAAAGATAACGCCATTTTAAAAGTGTCTGCATTTTTAATGTTAGGTTTTAGTATGCAGTTAGATCATTAGCAATCAGACTAACATTGTTGCATTCAGTCAACTTCCCAAATTCAAGAAAAGCTATTTGTAAATATTATAGAAATAGATGCTGTCAGTCCATTTGAGAATCACTGTTTTTAAATTTGTTTAAATGTATTTTAGCTTTGTTTATTTAGATGCCAGATACCCTATGAGTTAACTAGCATCTGTGGTTTTCTTAAGTCTTCTTCCATTTATAGAAACTGCCTATCCACCCAGTCTTATGTCAATGTTTTAGCCTCTTTGTTTTATGAAGAAAACACCAGTTGTAGCATTACTAACAACAACTACTCTGTCCCTCTACTGCGTCTTTCAATCAAAGATCTCAAAGCACTTGGTAAGCAAACAATTATCATTATCCCCGTTTTACAGAGGGGGAGTTCAAGGTCACACAGGGAGTCTTGGCAAAGCCAGAAATAGAAGCCAGGTCTCCTTACACGGAGGTCTGTGCTTTAGCAACAAAACATCCCTTCCTCTGCTGAATTGTCATACACAAAGTGACAAAGAGTAAAGATGAAAGCAACCTAGAAATGAAGTAGTAGATTTATTTCACCTAGAACAGAGGACAGAAGAAGAAGAAATCATTGGATGTTCACATCAGGGGAACAGGCTAGGGGAAAGACACAGAGTTGACTGTGTATAAATTGACTGGTATTGCAATTTGTTACTCTTTTTTTTTTTTTTTTTTTTTTTTTTTTTTAAGTGCCAGTCAACTTTAGCTCAAACTAGGTTACAGTGTGTATGTTGCAAATTGCTGTTAATTAATCCCTTCTACAAAACTGACTCAACATTACTTCTTGAAATTGTTATTACAGAGCCAGTGTGTGTAAGCAGAGTGGCTCTCCCTCCAAGAGCGCAGGGTGGAGTTGCCTGTAGTAATTCACAGACTGGATTTTCTAGGGGTGGGAAGGTGGCCTCGTCTCCACATTCATTCAAACCCTGGCTATTCTGGTCAGATTGCCAACAAGGGTGCCAACTGTGTGGTGGTTTTATGTGGAAGACGTATTAACTATGAACTAGAGTGAAACCAATTCGTTTCATATAAGGCATCAAAGAGCCACTGGGTCACTTTAGACCACTACCAGCCCAGAGGAGACTTCAACCAAGGATGTACAGCTCCGCAAACCTCTTAACATCCAGTATACCACATTTTTAAAGTGACAGTACCTTAACTATAAACCGAAGCATTAACTTACCAGAATGAATAAAATGCATCCACATCTTCAAATGAAGAGTTCATGTCCCCCAGTCTAGGAACATTTTTCTTATTTGACCATCTGTAACAATGAATTGAACCTTGTTTAAAATGAAAGTTGTAAAGGCCATAAAACTGAGTCTTATAAAATAAAATTGAATTAAACTCCGTCTAGGTTCCTATTTGCTAGTTACCTGTTACATGGGTTTTTTTGGAATACACAGAGACAGTGTCAATGCAACAGCAACCTTGCAGAGAGAAGCAACTGATTAATAAGCCAACAAAGGAAATCAGCAGCTATGCTTAAATTCTGGGCAAAAGGGAAGCATGTCACTCTTCTGAGAGAATGAGGAGGTGCGACACCAGCTAAAACAGTGCCATGCGAACGCCTATTCTCACTTTCAGGTGACACTGTAATTAAGAAGTGGGCAGCATTATCTCCCGTAAATGTAAACAGACTTGTTTCTCTTAGTGATTGGCTGAACAAGAACTAGGACTGAGTGGACTCGTAGGCTCTGAAGTTTTACATTGTTTTGGTTTTGAGTGCAGTTATGTAAAAAAAAACCCCTACATTTATAAGTTGCACTTTCATAATAGAGAGATTGCACTACAGTAGTTGTATGAGATGAATTGAAAAATACTATTTTATTTATTTATCAATTTTAAAGTGCAAATATTTGTAATAAAAAATAAAGTGAGCATTGCATACTTTGTATTCTGTGTTGTAATTGAAATCGATATATTTGAAAATGTAGAAAAACATCCAAAAATATTTAATAAATTTCAATTGGTATTCTATTGTTTAACAGTGCAATTAATCACAATTAATTTTTTTAGTTAATCGTGTGAGTTAACTGCGATTAATTGATAGCCCTAATTGCAATCTCATGCAATATATTTGGGGACCACAGTCAGGGCCGGCTCTAGGATTTTTGCCGCCCAAGACAAAAACAATTTCCCCCCCCCGTTTTTTAATTACCCCGGCCCTGCCTCAACTCCGCCCCTTCCCTGCCTCCTTCCCCCAGGCTCTCAAGCCTAGGAGGGAGGGGGAGAAGCGGCGCCCGCGCCGCGGCCACTCAGAGTCTCCCCCTCCCTCCCAGGTTTGAGAGCCTGGGAGGGAGGGGG
>NW_020697402.1:0-3147 GCF_002925995.2 Terrapene triunguis | reverse complement strand
ATCCCTAAATGGCCCCCTCAAGGATTGAACTCACAACCCTGGGTTTAGCAGGCCAATGAGCTATCCCTCCCCCAAGCAGAGCAGAGGGGTGTGTGGAGGGGAGTGGAGGGATGAAGCAGAGGGGTGCATGGGGGATGGGGTGAGGGGGGAGGGATGGAGCGGAGGGGCGCATTGAGGGATGGAGAGGTGCACGGGGGATGGGTGGAGGAGGGACGGAGCAGAGGGTGCATGGAGGGATGGAGGGGTGCACGGGCCATGGGTGGAGGGAGGTGGAGGGACGGAGCAGAGGGTGGGTGGAGGGATGGAGGAGCGCGGACGAAGAGGGAGAACGGAGTGAACGAGGGAGACAGGCGAGAAGGAGGTGCTGAAAGTGGGGAGCGAGTGATGGGGCAGGGAAGGAAGAGGAGGGGGCCACAGGGCAGGGAGGGGGCCGATCATGCCAGTGCTGTACTCCCCTCCCTGCATGGCCTCGAGTGCTGCCCCAGCTGGGTGTGGAGTCAGTCCTAACATCCCATTAGCCGGGAACTGACACACGTTACCGGGGTGTTGAGGGGCACTGCCAGAGCTGGGCCGGGGGAACCCAAGGCTGGGACAGCAGGGGCTGCAGGTCAGGATTGAGGAGCACCAGCAGAGCTGGGGGGAGTGTGGGGGAGCCCAGGGTTAGGTGGGGGGGGGGGGGAATCCGGACTCCAGGGTTCCGTTCCCGGATAGAGGAGGGATTCTCTCCACGGCCCCCCAACCACTAGACCCCACTGCCCTCCCAGAGCGGGGGATGGAGGGGACTGGTCCCATCCCCAACTCCCACCCACCCACCCCCACTGTCGAGCAGATTACACTGGCCAGTGTTGATGTGGGCAGTGCTCGGGGGTCACGCGTGGGGCTGGCCCCGAGAGGAGCCTGCTGGAGGCCGATGGAGTCGGGGGAACAGCACTGGGCCTCAGGGGGCAGGCGAGGCCCCTGTGCATGGCCCATCCCCCTTGAGCTCCCTACTAGGGGGCTGGGAATGAGCCACGGGGCCTTTCCCCTCCAGGGGGCGCCAGCTCTGATCGGGCCCCAGGGCGGGGGGATCTGGCTGGCTGGCTGGCTGGGGGGGGGATGGAAAGCAGGTTGTGCGCACTCCTGCAGCCCCCCGACCCTTGAGTCCCCAGGAGCTCTAGGGCTCCTGACTCCCCGAGCCCCCCCTGGCTGGGGCCTGGCTCGGGGCTGGCCCTAGACACCTGCAGCCCCCAACCCCCAGCACTGGGGGGCTGCGGGAACTGGGGTGGGGACAGCTCAGCCAGAGCTGCCGCTTTCTGGGTGAACTCACAGAGACGCCCTTGGAGAGTGTGTGTGTGTGTGCGTGTGGGGGGGGGGGGGGGGGGGTTCACGCACGGGCCCTGCCTGAGTCCAGCAGCCAGGAAAGCGCACTCAGGGGAGGCCTTAATGATTAAGGGGGCGGGGGCAAGATTAACTCTCGAGGTGCCAGGGCAGGGACTGAATATGGCAGCTCCACCTGTACCCTGATTGCGGGAAATGCCTCCCCCTTCACCAAGGGCCTTACTCTGAGCTAAAGCTATTGATCCATCCCCACCCCACCCCTTCTATCTAATCTATCTATCTAGCCCCATACAGCCCATCTAACCAGCTATCAGTAAAGAGGCAGGTGTCTCAGGGAAAGCAGTGACTCTGAAAAGGATCCGGGGCCATACTGGCCAAGCATCGCCCCGTGTGAGGTTGTGGCCAAACGGGCTAGTGGGCTCCATGCGCAAACGGGGGAGCTGGGATCAGGAGCAGGGAGGAGATTGTCCCTCTGCAGACATCGCCGGTGAGGCTGCGTCCGGTTCTGGTGTCCACACCCCGATAAGGCTGCTGTGCTGACAGATTGGGCGGGGTGCAGAGACGAGACTCGAGAGCTGGAACAAGGGCCTGGCCGGGAGAGACTTAACGACGTCGAGCTGGTTAGCGGAGAGCTGGAGAAGAGCCCTGCTCCCAGCCTGGAAGGACCTTCTCGGGGAGAATCAGCGGGTGCTGCTGGGCACTGCGGTCTAGCGGAGAGAGGCCAAAAGGAGCGCGGCTGGCAGCTGAAACCAGACAAGTTCGGATTGGACAGCTGGCCCAGTTGGGTACCAGGAGGGCGACTGAGCACTGGAACAAGCTCCCAAGGGAAGGGGTGTATTCGCCAACTCTTGATGGCTTCAAATCCGGCCCGGCTGCTTTCCGGGAAGAGGCTCTAGGCTCTAGCCAAGCCCAAGTTACTGGGCTCAGTGCAGGGGGAACTGGGTGAATTCTCTGGCCTGGGTTATACCAGAGGCCAGATCCAGTGATCCAGTGGCCCCTCCTGGCCTTTAAACCTATGAATCTCTGCACGTGTGAATCTCAGTACCAGCCGAGGGATCCCTGTATAAACAGCTGCCCTGCCCCACCCCAGAGGCGGCTGCATCTCTGCACTGTCTGAGGGATACTGCGTGCAGTCCTCTCTGCAGTTTCACATAGACGTGGGATTGTCCGTCCCTTCCTGCCCTAAGCTGCTGGAAGTGGGATACTTCCACTGCTAAGCAGCTAGCATATCCCACCCCAGCAGCAGCTGCATTTCAGTGCCAGGCAAGGGAATGCCTGCGCCCCACCCCAGGGGTGGCTGTACTTCACTGCAGGGTGAAGTGCCTCCGGGATCGAAGGTGCTTTGGGATCCTTTAGGCTCCCAACTTCCCAAAGGCCGTGAGCGGCAATCGGCAAATGCTCAGGGACAAAATGCAAAACCCGCTCCAGGCTGGGAGAAAAATGGAGAGGGGAATATCCATCTCCAGTGGGTACATCCCATAATGCCTGGGGGCAGGCAGGGCATGGGGGGGAGGGGCAATGCAACCTAAGGCTCCGCCCATGGCTGCAGAGACCAGAGTGACTTAGGGAGCCCCCTAGTGGCGATACCCAGAAGCGCAGGCTGGGCAGCCCACGGGAACCGCAGGGTTTGCCTGGGCCCAGCAGGAACAATCCCTGGATGGAGAATCCCTGTTCGATCCGTGACGGGTGGATCCTGGCCCTGCTCACCCACAGGGGGCACTGCAAGAGGCTCGGCCTTGGCAGGCAGGCACAGCTTGTGCTGCCCCTCCAAAGAGCCGTGTAGAGCCAAGCGCCCCAACCTCCCTCCACCCGCCCGGGGGGGACTATAGT
>NW_020697401.1:0-1729 GCF_002925995.2 Terrapene triunguis | reverse complement strand
GTGGGAACTGAACAGGTTTCTACTCTGGCATGTGGCTTTTCAGACATCGCAGCTGGAGGGCGCTGGACAGAACCAGGCTGAGACTTCCCAACTTGGTTCAGCAGCATTTTGTCACATGTTTGTGTTTGGTGCTTATGTAGTACAGCCATGAGGGATCTAAAAGGAGAGAGAGAGAGTCTTGTAACTGTATTGGTCCCAGGATGTGTGAGAGACAAGGCGGGTGAGGTAATATCTTTTCTTGGACCCACTTCTCTTGATGCAAGGGACAAGCTTTTGAGCTTCACTGAGCTTGTCTTCAGGTCTGGGGAAGGTAAACAGAGTGTCCAATACTTCACTCTAACCACCATGCAGTCTGGCTGTCTGGCTGCAGGTGTTGGCTGGGGTGGGCACAGCTACAGGTGTCGGGGGGAGTTGTTTTTCAGGATCCTCCTCCTCCTCTCTCAGCCTGATTCATTCCTTTCTTTTTTTCCCCAGCACACTTTCGCCTCCTCATTTCTCTCTCTCTCGCTGATTCATTCCTTTCTTTTCCTAACATGCTTCCCTCCCCCCAATTCCAAGGGACACTGAATCTCTCCTCCCAGAATTACAGGGGCTGGTGTGATTTAATTTTAATGAAAAGAAAAAAATAAATAGGTAGATAGATTGGGTGTGTTGGAAGGAGAGGGAAGGTGAATGGGGATGGCTAAGGAGAGAGAGAAGATTTGGCACCCACCCTGCACTCAGCACTACTGCTGCTGATGCACAAGTTGCCGGGCAATGGAGCCTGTTATATACATTAGAGCCCTGCAGAGGGGCTGGGATCCCACAGGAATTGCTGCCATAATAGCAGGAGCGGGTAAAATGTACTGTGTTGCGGACGGGATTGGGTGGGCAAAAAAAACAGCCTGTGGGAATTTTCAGGAAAACACGAACTCTCTTGTCGGTTTGCAATGAATAGAATGTCAGCAATGGAAAGCAAGTTGGGTTTTTTAACTAAAGGTTTTAATAGTGAAATTTAAGCAAGGGCTAGAAATAACAGGAGTTAAAGTATTTTTACATGGTTTAAGCCAGGTTTGTTTTATTCTTTTAGTGCTAAAAATTGTATCTGAACTTCATTTATATATATATATATTACCTGACTGTTATCATTTTGTTTTTATTTTTATTAGCATGGGGGGATCTGTTTCTCTTGCGGAATTTGCGGAATCTAAGGATTTAATGGGTGGGAGCGGGATAAAAACACAAGTAACAATGTGGGAGCAGGTGGGCCTGTGTATTGCAGAGCAGGACTAGAGCGGGATTAAAAAATAGTCCCATGCAGGGCTCCCATACACATCCCAGGTCGTGCCATCAGCAGCCTTGTCCCCAGTGGCTTTCCTAGGCCCAGAGATACATGTCCTGCCTGACGCGTTTCAGGGCACTGTGCAGGGAACAAACTTCTGAGGCTACAGCAGAGGGGACAGCAGCACGGAGCTGGGGGCAGCCTCCCTGGCTGGGGGTCTTCATGGCACATGAGTCTTTGGCACAATGGGGAGGATTCTTGGGGGACAGTGCCGGGGAAGCTCAGGGCACTGGGAGAGGAGGCCAGGGCTGGGGTACAGGCAGCCATCAAGAGGGGATCACAGGTCGAGCAGGGGATGGGGTTGGGCAGGGGAAGATGTATGCAGAGACCTGAGCCATGGAGCCATGCACCGCCCGGTCCAGTTCCCCAAAGGATCCTTGGTGAAGGACATAAATCCACACCGTTTAG
>NW_020697400.1:0-4200 GCF_002925995.2 Terrapene triunguis | reverse complement strand
CCCCCCATCCCACCGCTAGCACCAATCAACCCAACCTCGCCATCCCACCACTAGCGCCAATCAACCCAACCTCGCCATCCCACCACTCCCGTCAAAAAATTACCTTCTTCTGTTTTGCCACCAGTTGACCTCTGCCCTCATCCGATGTGTGACACCAACCAACCCACCCACCCTCTCTCCCTGTCCACCGACCCATACAGCCAGTTTCTTCCCTTTCCACCCCGGCACCCAAGCACCAGAGGGTCATAGAGTTGAAGGCCAGAAGGGACCATCGGGTCATCTTGTCTGACCTCCTGTATCTCACAAGCCAACAACTCCATCCAGCATCCGCACACGAACCAACAACCAAAATAGGCCAACGGATTACAGCCCATGGGAAACTCACCCTCTCCCCATCCTATTGGTTCCACCAGTGAGCACCCCCACCCCCCGCCTGCCACTGGCCACCCTAACTTCTCCTTCCCACAACTCGCATCAACAGTCACTTTGTGCCTCTTTGCCATCCTCATCCCACTGCTATCACCAATGAATGGCCATCCCACTGCTCCCACCAAGCACCTCACTCAACCTCTCCCCCACTTCCACCCCAACCCACATGCTCTCCCACATCCCATTGCTGCCACCAGCCAACCTCTTCTTCATGCCACCAGCCTGCCCTACCTCCCCCTCCACCCCACCTCTCACCCCACCAACCCACATTGCCCTCTTCTGCCGTTCCACCACCACCCAACCTTCTCTTCTCATAGCCGGAGCCTCCAGGGTGCAGGGGCCGTGACCTTTCTTTCCATGGTGATCCCACCCCGAGATTGGAAATCTACCAATTTGGAAAGCACTAGACTATGTGTCTGTTCCTCTCTCTCCCCTCCCCAGGATTACATGTTCTTCAAGAAGTCGGGCAAGACCAGCCAGAGGAGCCACGGTGCTGAGCAGCTAGACGCATCTGGACCCCCGCACCTCCCGCTCACTGCCACTTACAGGGACACCCATCCCACCGCTGACACCAAGAGGGGTCTTTGTGAATAGGACAGCGTGTTTAGCGGCCGTCAGGGCTGGTGTGGGTGTCAGGGCAGTGAGACTGTTTGCAGAGGTGGCAAGGAGGCCTGCGGGTGTGGGTGCGTCTCGTGCCATGGGGCTTGGTGGACAGTGTTGTGTGCACAGCCTGATGGGGGCTCCTTTGGTTGTATCTGAAGAACATCAAGCCCTGGGCCTTCTCCCACCAAGGCATCTTTAGGACCTTCATCCAGACAGGAAACTCTGGCCTCCATTGGCCGCCAAATTCCTGGGGCCTTCATATCCCCTGCCCCCACCATGCCGGGAGCCCCTCCCTGTTGGCTGGGGGATCCCTTCAACATCAAGCAACATCCTGAAACCAAATCTCTGCCTAATGATATTTCTCATTCTGTATTTTGTGTATTTATCACTTATAACAAAGTCTCTTACGATGAACCTTAAAGGAGGCTTTGTGGGGGGAGCAACATGGTGCTTTTTAATGGGGTTTCCCCCCCCGGTTCCTCTGAATTCCTGATGCTGAGGGAGGGGCATCAAGCCATGGTGGAGGAATGGTAGGGTTGGCTTGACCCACGGAGGAGCTGTGACCAGCGTGAAGTCATGCCAACCCGGTGGAGTCATGTGGGCCAAGAGGGAGGCGAGCCAACCCAAGGTGGAGGGCCGTTGGCCACGATGGATGGAAGCCAACCCAAGATGGAGGAGCCTTGGCTAAGATAGTCATGGCAACCGTGGAGGCACGTTCACCAAGATGGAGTCAAGCCAACCCCAGATGGAGACATATTGGCCAATGCGAGAGAAGACAACCTTGGCCAACTCTACTGTGTCTTTCTTTCATGGAGGGGGGCAGAGACTGGAGGGAAGGTGAGAGGAAGGGGCAACTCCCAGTCACAGTAAAATTGCCCCCCCCACGGCTATATAAGCATAAGCATGAGAAAGGATTTTGGGAGGGGTTAAAAATGTAAGTGTGGAGCAAAAAAATCCCTTTGCAGATTGCAAGAGGCCGAAGGGGGAGGAAGGGAGAAGGGACCGAGTTAACTCGATGCTCCAGCTAGGGCCAAAAATAAAAAGCTAACTCCAGCCGCCCAAGGCCACAGCCCGCAACCAACGCTCGGCTGCCTGCCAAGAAAGATGGGGGCCTGGATTCCAACCTGGACCAGCCGCGAGAAAGGAGGATTCAGCTAAACAAAACCGCAGGGGCTGCAAAAACTAGTGAGACAGCAAAGGCCAGCAAGGGGGGGAAACAACAGCGTCGCGTCCCTGAAGCTGTTATGTTTTGGGAAAGCTGAGGGAGGCCGGTTTGGACTGGTACAAAAAGCACAGGGGACAGAGGTCCCTAAACAAAACGCCCCCCAAAAGCCCCAGGACGTAAAACCCTCCTAAGAGCTGAAGCAAATCGGAGATCAACAGCGGATCCTAAACGGCCTCTGCACAGGACAGAACTCTCGTCCACCCGTGCCCCTCTTCTTCTTACGTTACATCCGGGCTTGGCCAGCCTTGGGTTGTGCGTGTGTGAGTATGAAAGTGGGTTAGGGCTCGGGGCACTAACGCTTTCTCCCTCCCTCGGAGTGACGTGGGAGCGTTCCCAGCACTCACCGCTGTGATTTTATTAATAAAGCTTTAAAACTTTATAGACTCATAGACTTTAAGGTCAGAAGGGACCAGTATGATCATCCAGTCTGACCTCCTGCACAACGCCTCTGCCAATCTGCCCTGGAGGGAAATTCCTTCCTGACCCAAATCTGGCGATCAGCTAAACCCTGAGCATGTGGGCAAGATTCACCAGCCAGCACCCGGGAGAGAGTTCTCTGTAGTAACTCAGATCCCACCCCATCTAACATCCCATCACAGGCCATTGGGCAGATTTACCGCTAATAATCAAAGATCAATTAACTGCCAAAATGAGGCGATCCCATCATACCATCCCCTCCATAAACTTATCAAGCTCAGTCTTGAAGCCAGATATGTCTTTTGCCCCCACTGCTCCCCTTGGAAGGCTGTTCCAGAACTTCACGCCTCTGATGGTCAGAAACCTTCGTCTCATTTCAAGTCTAAACTTCCTGATGGCCAGTTTATATCCAGTTTATATAAACCCTTGGGGTGCTCCTTCATCTCCTCCCCTAACGATCCTGCGGCCTCAGCCTGATCACCTGACGCTTCAGGCAAATCACACCCCACAAGCAGGAGATGAGGGGAATGGACCTCATGTCTCGAGGGATGGTTGTGCTGAGCGTTCCTCCAAACCCAATAAAATGCTAAGACTCCGGCTATCCTTGGGTCCTCTGTCCCGGCTCCTCGTCCTGCTCTGCAGCTATCGTCCTCTCTGCCCTACGTGGGGGGATAGCTCAGTGGTTTGAGCACTGGCCTGCTAAATCCAGGATTGTGAGTTCAATCCTTGAGGAGGCCGTTTAGGATTGGCCCTGCTTTGAGCAGGAGGTTGGACTAGATACCTCCTGAGGTCCCTGCCAACCCTAATCTTCTAGGATATCCTTCCCGCCACCCCTCATTCTCCCCTGAAATCCAGTTCCCTCTTCCCCCCACAACTCCCTTTCCTCCTGCGCCCACCACCCCAGTACCCCCTCCTCTCCCACCCATCTTGTCCTGCCCCACTTCAGGGAGGTGAAGGTCACATGGCCCATTCCAGGTGGGGTGAAGAGCTCCTGGGGAGTCCCATTTGGGGGGGATGGGGAGGAGGCCCCAATCACACCACCTGGGACACTGGTCTCTAGTTCACCTTTATTGCTTTGCACAATATATACAACACCCGTAACAACTATACACTAGGTACACACAGGACCCGGCTCGCAGCCCCCCCCCCCAACCCATTCATGTGCAAGTCACACACCACCTCCCACACTGACAGCTTTGCACATTCATCACACCCAATCCACGCACAAACCTTGTGAAATATCCCGAGCCCTGGGAAGGGGGCGGACACACCGCCACACCCGATGGACGCACAAGCCTCTCCCAAGCGGTGTGCAGAGACACACCCCACACCCACAATCGTGCCTCCCCTCCGAAATGCACACACAATAGTGCAAGCTCCACAACCACACACGTGGGAACAGGCAAAAACAGTCGACGCGCACAGTCACACATACACAACACACGCACCCTCAGGCCCCTCCCTAAATGCACACACAACCCCAGCAAGCTACAGACACACAATCAAGGCACAACCAGCCGCAGGAT
>NW_020697399.1:0-1920 GCF_002925995.2 Terrapene triunguis | reverse complement strand
TGGCTCTAGTTTTCAAGATATGCTATTGGGTCAGTATATACGACCCTTGACTTGGGAATGGCGGAGGATAAGTGAGTTATAAAGGGAAGGGATCTCAATTTAAACCAGAAATGACTAAAATACATCTTTGACTGGATCTATGAATAAATCTATGACTGGGTTTGGACAGTACTTGCTTTTTAGGCAAAACAATGAATGATGCAATCTGAAGCTGGTATTGCGTCATACATGATATGAATTGCATCATGTTATTCCTAGAAGTCATGGATGATGCAATCGTAACGAAGCTTACATCACTCTGCTGAACAAATTGCCCTATATCAGCTTTAGAAATGATACAGTGTCGTGCTCTCTTATCTGTCAGTGTTTGATTTTGCAAAGGGACACATTTCTGTTTAGCCAAAGTGAGCAGAGATGCCTCGTACTTGTGTGAACAGTGCAGATAACTTCTGCTATGTTTGTGGTGAAGTGACTTTTGCATCACAAAAGCGCAGTATAACCACTATGGTTAAGAAAGCCTATCACCTTTCTTTTGGCTGCAAAATTGGAGATCAGGACAGGAGGTGCGCCCCACACATATGCTGCAACACTTGTGCAAGAAATCTTCGCCAGTGGTTGAACAGGAAAAGGAAATCTATGCCTTTTGCAGTGCCAATGATTTGGAGAGAGCCAACAGATCATACCAGCAATTGTTACTTCTGCATGGTGCCTCCAGTTGGGAAAGGTGTGTCAAAGAAGAAAAAGTGGACTGTGCATTATCCAAACATTCCATCAGCTATACGCCCAGTACCCCACGGAGAAGGACTGCCGGTTCCTGATGCACCAGAATCATTCTCACTTGAGTCAGACGAGGAAGAGGAAGAGGATGAAACTTCTGGTCCTGAACCATCAATGTCACAGGACCCACATTTTCTCCCATCCTCCTCCTCTGAACCACACGACCTTGTCAGGGATTTGGAACTACCCAAGAGTAAGGCAGAGCTGTTGGGCTCCAGACTACAGCAGTGGAATCTCCTGGCAGGTGATGTTAGGGTTTCCATGTTCCGTGACCATCAAAAGGATCTTGTCCCATTCTTCTTCATGGAAGGTGATATTGTAGCCTGCAACAACATCGATGGTGTGATGGCAGCCCTCAACATCGTTCACGATCCAGATGAGTGGAGACTGTTCATTGATTCATCGAAGACGAGTCTTAAAGCTGTTTTACTGCATAATGGCAATGTTTTGCCATCAATTCCAGTTGGTCATGCAGTCCATATGAAGGAAACCTATGACAACATGAAACAACTTTTGAGGTGCATAAACTATGACCAACATCAGTGGCAGCTTTGTGGCGATTTGAAGGTTGTTGCTCTCTTGCTTGGTCTGCAGACTGGATACACAAAGTACTGCTGTTTTCTCTGCGAATGGGATAGTCGTGCAAGAGATTCCCACTACATCAAGAAAGATTGGCCACTGCGACAGTCATTGGAGCCTGGGAGGAAAAGTGTTCAGCATCCACCACTTGTTGAATCAAGGAAGATTTTGTTACCACCCTTACACATCAAGCTGGGTCTGATGAAGAACTTTGTCAAGGCCATTGACAAAACACAAGCAGCTTTCAAGTACCTCCATGGAAAATTTCCAAGGTTAAGTGAAGCTAAGATAAAGGAAGGTGTCTTTGTTGGTCCTCAGATTCGTGAACATCTTCGAGAAGATGCATTTGACCATGCACTGCGTGGCAAGGAAAAGACGGCATGGAAAGCCTTCCAGTTAGTGGCAATAAATTTTCTCGGAAACAAGAAGTCAGACAACTACAGGTTGTTGGTGGAAAACCTCCTCAAGGCATACAAAAGCCTTGGTTGCAACATGTCACTAAAGATACATTTTTTGCACTCTCATCTAGATTTTTTTCCACCGAACTGCGGAGCAGTGAGCGAC
>NW_020697398.1:0-5919 GCF_002925995.2 Terrapene triunguis | reverse complement strand
CAAAGCTGCATCACTGACCTTCAAACTCTCCTCGGTTGTGATTCCTTTCACACACACTTGACAGCTGTTTTGCTGAGTCTACCGTGCATCTTGCTGACCGATGCTATCTCATAGATTTCCCGGCTGATTCTTGTCTTATATTTTGTTACCTCTTCTGGGCAGGAGCTTGGCTTTGTACAGTACTTAGCACAATGGGATGCTGGTCTGTGACAGGTGTTTCTAGGCTTGTCAACATCAGAGTTTTCCCCCAAGGCAGTTTCGTAGCCAAAGGCACACAAGAAAGTGATGTGACCAGCATCATGTCCGACCACCATTGGCTGCCCTAATCCAATGGATCAGGTACATATTTTGCAGCTGGACCTGGCTTTTCCCTGTGAGAGCGAGGGAGACTCAAACGGATGAGTTGTGGGATTGTAATCCTGCCCCTTAATCACTCAGTGAGAAACCGCACTCCTAGGCATGGCCACAATATAAATGTTAGATAATAATAGTAGTGTATGAAACCCCGTGGGAGTTTCTCCAGTGACTTCAGTAAGGTCAGGATTTCACTCTAGGTGTCTAGTTCAAATTCACTTTCAATGTCATCAAGATTCATAACTGCCCTTTGTGCCTTTGGGAATTGCCCAGGTACCCGTTCAGAAAAATTACCCAGTGGAAGTGACTGAGAACAGGTCCAAGAACTGAAAATCTTCCACATGAAACTCAGGCCTGGTCTACACTAGGCTTTTATGTCGAATTTAGCGCCGTTACATCGAATTAACCCTGCACCCGTCCACACCACGAAGCTATTTAGATCGACATAGAGCTCTCTTTAAATCGATTTCTGTAATCCTCCCCAACGAGAGGAGTAGCGCTAAATTCAAAATAGCCATATCGAATTAGGCTAGGTGTGGATGGAAATCGACGCTAATAGCTCCGGGAGCTATCCCACAGTGCAACACTCTGTTGACGCTCTGGACAGCAGTCCGAGCTCGGATGCTCTGACCAGCCACACCCCGGGAAAATTTGAATTCCTTTTCCTGTCTGGGCAGTTTGAATCTCAGTTCCTGTTTGGACATCGTGGTGAGCTCAGCAGCAGTGGCAACGATGCAGAGCTCTCCAGCAGTGGTGACCGTGCAATGCCAGACTAGAAAGAGGGCCCCAGCATGGACTGATCGGGAAGTCTTGGATCTCATCGCTGTGTGGGGCGATGAGTCCGTGCTTTCAGAGCTGCGCTCCAAAAGAAGGAATGCTAAGATCTACGAGAAGATCTCCAAAGCCATGGCAGAGAGAGGCTACAGCCGGGATGCAACGCAGTGCCGCGTGAAAATCAAGGAGCTGAGACAAGGCTACCAAAAAACCAAAGAGGCAAACGGACGCTCCGGATCCCAACCCCACACATCCCGTTTCTACCAGGCACTGCATTCCATCCTGGGTGCGGCCGCCACCACTACCCCACCCGTGACCGTGGACTCTGAGGATGGGATATTGTCCACGTCCGGTTCCTCGTCGGACATGTTAGCGGACGGGGAAGATGAAGAAGGAGATGAGGAGGACGAGGCAGTCGACAGCGCTGGCACCGCTGATTTCCCCAACAGCCAGGAGCTCTTCATCACCCTTACCGAGATCCCGTACCAACCGTCCCCATCCCTTACCCCGGACACAGAATCAGGGGAAGGATCAAGCAGTAAGTGCTGTAAACATGTAAACATTTATTTTTAACAGAACGGGAATATTCATAATATTAACAATGTGTTTTTACCAAAGTGCTTTAAACAAGTAAAAAATTATCTGCTACAAAACTGGAATATTTACAATGCTAACAAAGGGTTTCTCATGATTTCTCTGCCTTAGGCTCTTCACAATTTAGTCCCAAGTATTTTAAAAAAATTTTACAATGTCCGGTACTTCATGATTCTGCGGCCCAAGACGCTCCACTCTATAGTCCCAGTGCACCTAGGCGAAAATCCGGTCAATATGGCCGGGGATTGATGAGAAATCCTCATAGGAGAACTCCTCGTAGGTCTCATGGAGGTAGATTTCCAGCCTGTTTATCAGGTTCCTGGGTAGGGCGATCTTACTGGGCCCTCCGTGGTAGCACACGTGTCCCCGCCACGCCACAATCAAGTACTCCGGGATCATCGCACGGCAGAGCATGGCAGCATACGGCCCTGGTTTCTGCATGCTTTCCCTAAGCATGCGTTCCTTCTGGGTGTCCGAGATCCTCAGGAGGGTGATATCGCTCATGACGCCCTGCTTTGAATTAGGGAGGGGAATGTTAGTATTGGGACTGCTTTACGGCCACGCGGTGGAGGGAGAGGGGCAGCATACAGGGATCTTTCCCTGGGACAGCCGCAAGGGGGTGGGACAGGGGCAGAGTTGATGCTGTCCTGATTGCTGGCAGCAGAGACTGGCATTGCTTTCAGTGTGAAAGGAGGCCAGTGCTACTAATAGAGTTTTAAGCAGCCACAAGTCTACGGCTTACCATGATTGCCCGCTACAGAAGTTCAGGTCTCCAGCCACGCTTCTCAGATCACTCCAAGACCACCGCAAATCCACAGGCACTGAAGGCGAGGGCCGAAAATTTGACCTTGTCCTGAGTGCGCATGTGAGAGGTGGAGTGCATGGTCTTGTTCACAGAGAAAGACTAGGTTCTTTGTGTACAATTTCATTTGTCTGTCTCAGGAATTCACTCCCTTTTTACAATTCACACAGACACATCTGCGACTGTCTCCCAACCCAGCCTGTCAGCACACTCCCAGAGGCTAGCGCAGATTAGGCGGAGGAAGAAGAAGACGCGTGAAGACATGTTCTCAGAACTAATGGGCTGCTCCCGAGCCCGGGCAGCCCAGCAGACACAGTGGAGGGAGAACTTGTCACAAATGCACCGAGCAGTCATGGAACGGGAGGAGAGGTGGCGTCAGGAGGACCAACAGGCTACTGAAAAGCTGCTTGGACTAATGAGGGAGCAAACGGACACGCTCCGGCGCCTTGTGGATGTTCTGCAAGACCGGAGGCAGGAGGACAGAGCCCCGCTGCAGTCTATCTCTAACCGCCCTCCCCCGCCACCAAGTCCCACACCACCCTCACCCAAAGTCCAAAGAAGGAGGGGCGGCAAGGGCCGTTAAAACTTTCAGTCAACCCCTGCAGACTGCTCTAGCACTAGAAGGCTCTCATTCCCCAAAATTTGATAAGTCCTTTCCTACCCACCTCACACAAGCCCCCGTCCAAGTTTCACCCCCCACGTTTCATGTGTGGTTCACAATAAAATATTTGTTTCTGTTCATTACTGTTTCCATCATGTTCTTTTGGAGGAGAGTCTGTCTGAAGGGGGGGAAGGGGCTTGGTAATTGGACAGGACAGTCACCTTTAGCAGGGTACAGAGGCGGGGTCAGGTCCAGCATCAGGACACATACACAGTGCAGTCACTGGTTACCCTGGTCAGTCTTGGAGGTGGTTTTCATGTTCTGGGGGGGGGGGGGGTTGCTCTGTGACTTTGTGGCGGGGGAGGGAAGTTACAGATCTTATGCAGCGGTCCTTATCCTGGCTCACAGATCCACGCAGCAGGAGATCTGTAACCCTACCCCCCTGCCAGAAAGTCACATAGCCGACACATACACGCAGTCCCCCCCAGGAGTGCTGGCAGGCTCCATTGAAATAACCAGTGCACCAGTGCGGAGCCTGTCATTCCGGGAGTTTAGAAGCATCATTTGCATCAGAACACTAAACCAGCCCCCCGCCACAGTCTGCGTCCCCGGTTTAAAACATTCCCGCGAAAACAGCAATACAGACAACGGTGTTCATTAACAAAATAGAACTGATTTTATTTTTTGGGAAGGGGAAGGGGGTGAAGGGGGTATGTAACTGGAGAGGATAGTCAAAATGAACTGGGTAAAGAAACGGGGGCAGGTTCAGCATCTGTGTCCACAAACTTAACAGTCACCGGTTAGCCTGCTCAGTCTGGAATGTTGCTTTCAAAGCCTCCCGGATGCACAGCGCGTCCCGCTGGGCTCTTCTAATCGCCCGGCTGTCTGGCTGGGCGTAATCAGCAGCCAGGCTATTTGCCTCAACCTCCCACCCCGCCATAAAGGTCTCCCCCTTGCTCTCACAGAGATTGTGGAGCACACAGCAAGCTGCTATAACAATGGGGATATTGGTTTCGCTGAGATCACAGCGAGTCAGTAAGCTTCTCCATCTCCCTTTGAGACGGCCAAAAGCACACTCCACCACCATTCTGCACTTGCTCAGCCGGTAGTTGAACAGTTCTTTTTCTGTGTCCAGGGCGCCAGTATAGGGCTTCATGAGCCAGGGCATTAGCGGGTATGCTGGGTCCCCGAGGATGACTGTAGGCATCTCCACATCCCCAACAGTTATCTTGTGGTCCGGGAAGAAAATACCTTCCTGCAGCCGTCTAAACAGACCAGAGTTCCTGAACACGCGAGCGTCATGAACCTTGCCCGGCCATCCGACGTTGATGTTTGTAAAACGTCCCCGATGGTCCACCAGTGCTTGCAGCACCATTGAAAAGTAGCCCTTTCTGTTGATGTACTGGCTGGCCTGGTGGTCCGGTCCCAGGATAGGGATGTGAGTCCCATCGATAGCCCCACCGCAGTTTGGGAATCCCATCGCGGCAAAGCCATCTATGATGACCTGCGCGTTTCCCAGGGTCACTACCTTTGAGAGCAGTACCTTAACGATTGCGTTGGCTACTTGCATCACAACAACCCCCACGGTAGATTTGCCCACACCAAAGTGGTTCGCGACTGACCGGTAGCTGTCCGGCGTTGCAAGCTTCCAGAGGGCTATGGCCACTCGCTTCTCAACTGTGAGGGCTGCTCTCATCCTGGTATTCTGGTGCTTCAGGGCAGGGGACAGCAACTCACAAAGTTCGAGGAAAGTCCCCTTCCGCATGCGAAAGTTTCGCAGCCACTGGGATTCATCCCAGACCTGAAGCACTATGCGGTCCCACCAATCTGTGCTTGTTTCCCGGGCCCAGAATCGCCGTTCCACAATATCCACATGACCCATTGCCACCGTTATGTCCTGGGCGCTGGGGCTCGTGGTTTCTGACAGCTCTGTGCTACTCTCCGACTTCAGGCCATGACGGCGGTGCTGTAGCCTCCTCGCCTGATTTCTCTGCATCTGCCTCAGGGAAAGGTGTATGATAAGCTGCGAGGTGTTGAGAACGGCCACAACTGCAGCGATGGTCGCAGCGTGATCCATGATCGCAGTGCTGTGGCATCCGCGCTGTCACTGACCAGAAAAGTGCGAGAACTGATTTCCCGCCGGCGCTTTCATGGAGGGAAGGAGGGCGTTAGTGACGGACGGATGACGACACATTTTTTTACCCAGAAGGCATTGGCGGCTCGACCCACAATTCCGATGGGCAGCGGGGACTGCGGGAACTGTGGGATAGCTGCCCACAGTGCACCGCTTCCAATATCGATGCTCGCCCCGTTAGTGTGGACTCACAAAGTCGAATTACTCTCCTTAGTGTGGACACACACGTTCGACTTTGCAATATCGATTCCACATATTCGATTTAAGTAAAATCGAACTACCCTCGTAGTGTAGACATACCCTCAATCACAAGTTATTCTGAGACAGCTTCATAATTGGGGTCAGACACCTGATTACTCCTGTTATTTTGCCTGGACATAAATGACATTGTATGATATGGTGTGACAGAATAATAAGGCTTCTGTTCTGAATGTGCTTCATTCTTTTGGGTCACCTTCAACTCTATTCCACGGCCAACTGGTCCTTTGGTTATTGGTGCTTTGTGGTGACTTGGATATTACATCCCCAGGAAGTGTCAAGTTTCTGTGCTTCGGTCCTGTGCTTATTTATCCTACCGTTACTCACTTTGAATAATTCCTCTCTGTGTGAGAATCCCCAGTGGAGAAACAAAGGAAGGATGTTCTTATTCACATGTAAGTG
>NW_020697397.1:0-7989 GCF_002925995.2 Terrapene triunguis | reverse complement strand
CCCTCCTGAGTTACCTGGGGTGATGGTGATGCCTGGTGACGTCAACAACTCCCTCCTTTGAGAATACTCAACAAGCTTTTGGCTGAGTTTTCTCATATTCTGTGGACAAGATATGATTGAGTGCCATAGAGCTAGGGTTCTCAATGAGAGGGTATGCTGGGACTTCTGGGGAACGGGGGGCACAAAGCTTACGGAGGAGCACCTTAAAACAAGCAATCAGGAAGAGGGTGACCAAGCATAGTACCACACCCGTGAGGAGGAGACGCACAAGGCTATTTCCCAGTCCTCCTAGGTTGGGCAACCAACTCCAAAGGGAATCGAAACCTGTGGGTTCCCTTTCCTGGGCCTTCCACTGCTCAAAAGCCTGTTTGGCTGACAGGATGTGCTTGTTAATGTCCTGTGAGTTTTTCGGGACATAAGTACAACATTCACTCCCAATAAGGGCACACACCCCGCCCTGGGAGGCTAAAACATAATTTAAGGCCTGTCTGTTTTGCAGGGACAGCAACCGGAGCTGGTAAAGCTCTGAGTTAAGGCTTTTTTTTTATGGCCAAGGTCTCATTAGCATACTTGGTGAGAAACACAGAGAGCCTACGATAAAATTGGGTTAGCCGTCCCACCCCATAGGATGGGAGGCGGATCATACCCAACAGATATCTGACCAATTTTGGGGAACCGCCCTCCAGGGTAACCCTGCTGCGTGGAGCGGGACTTGGGAGCATACCCAGCAGTTAGAGAGGTTGAACTCTTGGGCAAAGCAAACCTTTAAGGACTCATATGTGTTTGTTTCCAAGTTAGTAGGGATTTCTTTCCATTACGCATGTGGTCGGGGGGAAACGGGAGGAAACGAGAGGAGTGTCCCTATGGCAAAGAGTACCATTGTGGCAGGCCCTGGACCTGAACTCATGCTGGGCAGGTGACCCTAGGGCCTAACAATTACAATTCCCCAAATATTCACAAAATAACAATTACCAATAGCAGGCAGACTAAAAGCAAAAGGGACCAGGCCACCAGGTGAAAATAAACACAACCAACGCTCAGAGTTCTTGCGGGGAGTGCGCTGTGACTGTCCAAAGAGATCACAGGGCATCCCCAGCAGGCCTTATTGTCTTTTGAATAACAGCTTAAGTCCCAGATCGTCGCTGGCAGTCTTCTCTGCAGGCTGGACGGTCCACCGTTCAGGAGCAGGCACTGCTTTCAGGCGAGAGTGATGAATCCAGTTCTTGTGTCCTTCGACCTTTGCTGCTGTATGGGAGATCAGCAGAACGGTGTGGGGTTCCTTCCACTTCTCTTGGAGAGGCTCGTCCTTCCAGGTCCGAACGAGTACGGAGTCACCTGGCTGCAAGGAGTGGATCGGGGCATCCAGCGGGAGAGGCTGCAAATCTTTGGTGTACCTGTGGAGAGAACAGAGAACAGCAGACAGAGAGCACATGTACTGAGATAAGAAACCACAGCCTACCTCCCACTCCCCTGCCAGAACCGGTGTACCGTTCATAGGCCATGCCCTTCCAAACATAATCTCGAAGGGACTGAGCCCTAACCTGCCCTTTGGGAGAGCGCGAATGCGGAGCAAAACAAGGGGTAGAGCATCAGGCCACTTAAGGGAAGCCTCTTGACAGACCTTTGAGAGGTGCCGCTTAAGTGTCTGATTTGTACGCTCCACTACCCCACTGGCCTGCGGTCGCCATGGAGTGTGGAGTTTCCAGGGGATCTGTAGGGCATCCGATATCTTCTGAACAACTTGGGATGTGAAGTGTGTTCCGTTGTCAGATTCCATCCACTGGGGGAGTCCGAAGCGGGGAATGATTTCCTTGACGAATTTAAGAGCCACCATTTTGGCAGTGTTGTTACGACATGGGAAGGCTTCAGGCCATCCGCTGAATCGATCCACTAAGACGAGAAGGTATCTGAATCCTTGGGTCCGGGGGAACTCAGTAAAATCTATTTGCCAAACTAGTCCTGGGCCTGGGGTAGGTTCCAGAGTGGCTGGTGGCACTGACACTCCAGGTCGAGGGTTGTTCTTTTGGCAGACTAGACATTCAGCCTGCACCTGGGAGGCCAGAGGCCTAAGTCCAGAGGTTAGAAAATATTTATTCATAAGCTGGGAAACAGCCTCTCTTCCTGCGTGGGTAGACTGATGTAGTTTCTGTAGTACTGGCCGTATTAGATTCCTTGGTAGGAGGATTTTTCCTTCTGTGGAGTGGAGCCATCCCTCCTTTTCCCGGAGCCTAAGTGTGTTGGCTAGGTTCCTCTCTTCGTGAGAGTACTGAGGGGTTGGGAGCTCCCCCACTGATGGGATGAGGGCATGCATATGGGCGTCTTCAGCTTCCTGTGGTTCCAGGGTAGCAGCTCGCTTGGCCTTTTTGTCTGCCCTGGCATTACCCTTAGCCACATCTTGATCTTCTCTTTGATGAGCCTTGCAGTGTATTACTGCTACTTCTGAGGGGAGCTGTACCGCTTCTAAAAGCCGGAGAATTTGAGGCCCATGTTTAACCGGAGAACCTTGGGCTGTCAACATTCCTCTTTCCTTCCACAGACCGGCATGGGCGTGTAGTATTCCAAAGGCATATCTGGAATCAGTAAAAATGTTAACCTTTTTTCCTTTTGACAGTTCAAGTGCACGGGTTAAGGCTACCAATTCAGCCAGCTGAGCTGATGTCCCAGCAGGCAAACCCTCTGCTTCCACAGTCTCATGGAGAGATACAATAGCATAGCCTGCCCTCCTCTGTCCATTTACAACAGTACTACTGCCGTCAGTATACCACTCATAATCAGCATTAGGGAGGGGTTGATCTTTTAAGTCTGGGCGGCTGGAGTATTGGACATCTATGATTTCCAGACAGTCATGTTCCTGCTCCTCTGTCTCCGGTAACAGGGTGGCTGGGTTAAGGGAGGGACAGGTCTGTAGGGTAACTTCAGGATTTTCTAACAGTTTTGATACTGTTTGATTCACACTGAGCTTTTGCCTGGGAGAAGCTGAATATGAACAGGGGTCTGACGGTTTGCCTTCCCTGGGACCCCTGATGCCCATACTAGAGGAAAAACCTGCTTTTCCCACTGGCTCCATTCTGGGGCTTGCATGGCTGAGGGCTCAGTTGCAAGAGTCATTATCCAGGCATTCTCTGGGGGTAAGGTGAGGGTTATTTCATCTTGGGTGAAATGCAGGGTGGCACCTAAGCGACAAAGCAGGTCCCGTCCCAATAGAGGCGTTGGACAATCGGGGAGGTAAACCAGTCTGTGAGATAGAGTTCTGTTTCCCAAAGCACATTCCGCAGGGGCATATACTGGGCACTTGGTTCCTTTCCCTGTGGCACCCACCACAGTGAGGGAATCTGCCACAGGCAGCTGCAGGGGGTGGTTTACAGCGGTTCGTGCAGCTTCAGAGTCTATTAAAAAGTCTGTTTGAATCTCCCACCCGCATTTTTACTCGGGGTTCCGGGGGCAGGATAGTCCGTCTCCCCTGACACCCCTATTCTTGATCCTCTGCTGCCATCATAGGGGTACCTTCCCTCTCGGGGCACTCATTTTTCCAATGTCCCTCCTTTCGGCATATGGCACACTGGTTGCGACCCAGACGCCTTTCCTGTGAGCCAGGGCGCCCACGCCCACGTCCTCTCATTCCCCGGCCCCTTCCACCTTCCTGGAATTTTCCCTTGCCACCGGCCTGTACTGCTGCAACCATCATTTTCGCTTGCCTCTTTTCCTTTTCTTCCTCCCTAAGGCTGTAAGCCCTGTTTGCAGTTTCCAGAATCTGTGCTATGGTCATGCCCATCAAATCCTCCTTTTTCTGCAGTTTCCTTTTAATGTCAGGGGCTGCACGGCTGGAAAAAATACCCTTTATGATTGCCTCAGTTTCCCGTTCATCAGGGTTTGCATTAGTAGTTTGCCTGATGGTATCCCGGATACGCTGCAGAAAAGCAACCGGACTCTCTTTTGGCTCCTGTACTAGCTCATAAGGCTTAGCCCAATTGTTATGTCGGACAGCTGAGTGTCGGAGACCATGTAATAGGAGCTCCTTGTATACTGTGAGACGTGTTTGGCCCGCAGGGTCATTAGGGTTCCACCCGGGATCTGCTAGGGGGACCTGGACTGCAACAGCAGGGACGTGATGTGGATTCAGTTCATGTCTCTTCTGTGCCTCCTCCCTTGCTTTAGACACAACCTGATTACGCTCTACCTCAGACAGCAGGGTCCGCATAAGGACATTACAGTCATCCCAGTCAGGTTTACAGCTAGCCAGACACCCTTCAAAAATAGAAATGAACTTGCTTGGGTTCGTTGAGAATTTTCCTGCCTCTGCCTTGAAAAGCAGCCAGACGTACAGGGTTAAAAGCAACTGACACAAGATCCTGTGTTCCTGGACGGGCTACCACACTCTCAGTAATCAACGGATACAATCCCACTGGGGCGGGGGGGGGGTACTCTCTGAAGCCTGTGGGGGTGGAGGAGCCGAAGGGGACACCGACTCTGCCATCACAACCGGAGGAGGGTTCTGGGGACTAACAGTAGTTACTACCGAACCTGTCGGAGTCAAATTACACCTTTGCAAAAGATCTGACCTATCTCTTAACAACATAAACAACTGTACATACATATGTTCATTCCATTTACCCGTACACTGACAAAACAAAAGCAATTGAAGGATCGTATTATAATTGAGTGATCCCTCCGGTGGCCACCTTTCCTGGTCCTCTAGCTGATATTGAGGCCAGTCTACTGTACAGAATCTTTTCAGTTTACTTTTAATCAACGGATCCGATCCAAACACTTTCCAGTTCACCAGAATGCATTCCAAGGGTGTACACCTTGCCCTGCCTGCCATACTCTGTCCCTGCCCCATATTAGGGAGACACTGGGCGTCCCCAGGTCAAAACAGGTAGACGCTGGGCGTCCCCAGGTCAAGACAGATAAAGTCCCCACTGGACTGTTCCTACCTTATCCAAGGGTCCGGTTCTGCACCGTCGCCCTATCCACGGGACCGGTTCCCCACCGTCGCCCGCAGCTGCTTCTCCACTACTCAAGCGCGTTGCACCGTTGTGCCCTCCGGGGTCGACCAAACCACGTCTCTGCCGAGGCCCTCCGATGAAGTCACCGGTGAGCGCTCTGGGCGTCGGTCGTCGTCGTAATCCGTCGGCCACCAGGAGGGATCCGGGCAAGGCTAAATTTCAGCCTCGAGCCCCACGTTGGGCGCCAAAAACTGTTGCTGGCACAGAGGTGCCCGAGGCAAAGCAACAGGGGTTCGTTGCCCGGCGTGCTTCGCGCCAATAAACACACCAGGTGGAGAAGCAAACAAAGTTTATTTGAGATCTCAAAGCGGTGCTAGGAGACAGGCACGTCTCAAATCGAGCACACCAACAGAAACAGTTTTTCTCCTTTATACCTTTTGCAGTCAAGCCTCATCCCCCCCCCTTCCCCCGCTACCCCTCCCTTCCTCCCCCCATTCCTCTCTTTACCCCTCCCATTCCTGGTAACAGTTACTAAGCAAATAGCAATTATATTTAAGCAGTTAGTTTATGTTGGCAGCTATAAGTTCAGCTTGTTAGTAACACTTCTTGAACTACTATCTTGTCCCGTTCCTTTGATTTACTATCTTTCCTTCGGCCAGAGGTATGCAGGCCTCATTATTACCACTGATATCAAGTTGCTTACACATTTCACTTGCACCTGGCTTTTGAGGTCTATTAGAGTTTAAACATGGAAGGAGTTTGGTTCAGGCCTAGTGCAAGAAGGCTTCATTGACACTTGTGCTTTTTCCACCCTCCTGAGTTACCTGGGGTGATGGTGATGCCTGGTGACGTCAACACAGCTGAAGCAACTAGTTACAGCATTATCCTATTTACTTGCAATATCCTGTTGTTCAGTACACAAGAGGAGGAACTCAACTCTATTTACTTTGAATGCTGCTTGTTACTGTGACATTCCCAGGGCATAGGGAAGCTGTGTTTGTTGTGATATAAAGCCAAGTAAATATGAGAAGGGGTTCCTTTTGAGGCTCTCTATTATCTGACCCACATTTCATGTGAGCGTGGATATTTTCCACAATGGTAATAGATACACATTTCCAGGACAGGGGCGTCAGGTTTGTATAATTTTTGGTGGTGCCCAGAACGGATCCAAGTCCCGCCCCGCCCCCGCCCCTGCCCCTGCCTTGTAAGCCGAAATATATTTTTTAAAATAATGTAAAAATGGACTGGAAACAGTAAGTGTTTAACGGTTTCCCTATATTGCACAATGTGTGTGTGTGGGGGGGTGAGGGCTCTGGGGTGGGGGTGAGGGGTTTGGGGGGGGCTAAGGGCTGGGGCAGAGGGTTGGAGTGCGGGGGGGGGGTTAGGGCTCTGGCTGGGGGTGGGGATGAGGGGTTTGTGGTGTGGGAGGGGGCTCAGGGCTAGGGCAGAGGGTTGGGGTGTGTGGGGGGGTGAGGACTGCAGGGTGGAGCCAGAGATGAAGGGTTCAGGAGGGGGCTCAGGGCTGGGGCAGAGGGTTGGGTGCCGGGGTGTGTGTGTGAAGGCTCTGGCTGGGGGTGAAGGCTACAGGATGGAGCCAGGGATCAGGAATTTGGGGTGCAGGCAGGCTGCCCCGGGGCTGGGGCCAGAGAGGACTCCCCACAATCCTCTCCCCGCCGGCAGCAGCGAGTACCAGGGGAGGATCCCCCTCTCCCACCTGACAGCACACTCACCCTGCACCACTGTCACTGCATGTGCTCCTAGGGTCCCTCTCAGGTCCAGGGAGTTACACTTCCCCGGAGCAAGAAATCCTCATTCAAAAACAAGAGCGACAAGAGTTCAGAGGGAAAACTGACAATCAACAAACTTTTCCCCACCCTCAACTCCGGAGAGAGATTGGGGTGAGGTGGGGTCAGGGGATGCTCTGCGGGAGTCGTGTGGGGTGGCAGGCGGGGCTGGGGGAGAGACCCAGCCCCAAACATTGGTGGAGCTGGGCCCCTGTGCCCTGAATATTGCTGGAGCATGGGAACCATAGGCCCATATAACTCACCGCCCCTGTTCCAGGATTCATCACAAACTGCATGAGCGCTCATTGAACCTCCCCGAAAAACTGCCCTGAAGCCAGTTTACTCAGCTGCGTGGGAATTCTCCTTGGCTGTTTGAGGATTCCCTGTGCAGAGAAGAAACCTCTCTGGTGGTGTATGGCTACTGCAGCTTGTAGGCCATCCTGCCTCAGAGCTGTGGCTGCCAGAATAGGCCCTGGAGGTTGCTGACTGTTGGTGCAGATTAAAGTAGGCTGATCTAATCTGTGCCAGTGGACTGGCCTGGTGCTGAGCTGCCCAATGATCAGGAGGGTGCAAACGGCACCTTTACAATCTGCTCTGGAGCTATGCTGAGCCGCATTGGTCACAGCTCAGGATCTGTCCCACTACTTGAAGGTTTCCTACGGTGCCTATCATTAACTGAGGCAATTAGGAATTACATGGAAATCCAGTCCTGGGGTTTCCAGAAAACTTCCTGTTCAGATTACTGACTGTAAGAATGTCTAATAATTTCTATTTTGTGGGGAACACTGTATATCAGTTCAAGGAATAAAACCAGAAACATGCATTGCTTCATTGTACCATATGTTGAGCTCTTCTCATAGGGTCACATGTTTGAACAACACACCTTTATTCTAGTCACAACAAACACTAAACACACAGCGAGGTTCTGGGATACAGTGGACACAGGTATCATCTGAGTACTGAGAAAAGCATCTCTGCACTTAGCACTGTTTAGCCAACTCTACTGATGTTCTCAAACCCTGAGCTAGTGTCCTTGGGATTAATCCCGGCCTATCTTGGGCCTGGTCTACACTAGGCTTTTATGTCGACTTTAGCGCCGTTATATCGAATTAACCCTGCACCCGTCCACACCAGGAAGCCATTTAGTTCGACAGAAAGCTCTCTTTAAATCGATTTCTGTAATCCTCCCCAACGAGAGGAGTAGCGCTAAATTCGACATGGCCATATCGAATTAGGCTAGGTGTGGATGGAAATCGACG
>NW_020697396.1:0-17545 GCF_002925995.2 Terrapene triunguis | reverse complement strand
ACTTGCTGTACCCAAACAAAAAGTGAGAACTCAGTTTTTCTCCGACAATTTGGGGGCTCGTCCGGGATGGCAACGCCCGCAGAGGCACCGGCAATTGCTACGGATCGTTCCCCTTCGAACCCCATGGCACCACAATAGAGGTAGGAGACCTTTTGAAATCTCTATTGGGGTGTCGGAGGAGGACTGTCCGTGGGGCCGTCTGTCCCTGTTGGGCTCACGCCATCCGAACTTATTGACTGTGCAGCAAGGTCAGATGCTGAGCGGCGTAGGGGAATTGTTTGCCGCCCCCTGTATGCATATGCGAGGTGCATAGGATTGCACCTGTGTTGAGGGGTTGTTACTGCCTCAGCAGGAGGGGTTTTTACCGCCTCATAGTCCGGACAGAGGGGTTGTTTACCGCCTCAAGAGGGGTTTTTACCGCCTCGAGTGATGCATCGAGGTACTTGGGAATAGTACCTGAGGTACTTGGGAATAGTACCTGGAGTAAGGCCTTGGTGTGTGTGTGGTGTGTGTGTGTGTGTACACCAGTGTGAATTGAGTGTTACCGGAAGACGCCCAGAGTACTCTGCGAAGTCTTTTGGCTCGTGACCAGAACTACTCTAACGCAAGCCCGGTAACTAGAGGATCTTTTAGGAGATCCGACCCACGGTACGCTAACTCGGCCTGGCATCGTCCGGCGAGGAGGCTACCTGGGTCTAGGAGTGTGTGAACCCATCTTCCCTCCCCTTTTTCCACTCCGTGTGAGCCACTGACAGTCTGACCATCTCACTGGATGCAACAGAGTATGCAGCGCCGTCTCTCTGAGATTAGCCGACGCTCTTTGCTGAAGGGAGGTGTAGGAGGTCATGGTTACCCTCGTTAGTCTCTCCTGTGTGAATACCCTGTAGGGAGAGATCCTTAGTTTATGTGCCGCTAGCGCGGACAGGGCATTCTCCTCCCTGTGTGTGTGATTGGAAAATGGGTGGGGGACAGTCTAAGGATTCCCTTTCACCCCCTAAGGGTACCCCATCTTATTTCATGTACGTACATTATGGTCCTAAAACCTGCAGGTTTTTAAAGAATTGGAATCATTACACGCGTGAAAATTCATCTAAACAAATTGCCCACTAGAAGGTACCTTCAATCTAGATAAGATCATACATCTCAGAGGAGCTTTTAATCACCAAAAAGCCTCTGACACACAATGGGAGCAATTTGTCTATTGAGGAAAGGAATGGGTTAATTTGAAATTCAGCTTGGTCCAGAGATAAAGAGAAAGTTAATCTGCGTTCAAGGTCAAGAATCAATGCAGACCAGGCTAAGTACAAAGAAAAACTGCTTTCGGCCCCAGCTGGCTGTGAAAAAAATATAGACATAGTCAAACCAAAGGCAATACAAGTTACAGTGCTGAGATTACATTTGCAAAGCTTAACTGTCCAGTGAGATCCAACAGTCTGCCTTTGCGACCCTGGAGCCGGCGTGGTTTGGGGACGCTGAAGAAGCCACAGGCAGCCGGCCTGGACTGGAATCACTGAAAAGACGCCCCAGGAGACCTCAGGGTGTAAAAGAACTGCCCTCCCAAGAGAGGAAGCAAGTTGGAGATTGCACAGCGCCTTCTCTCAACGTTATACACAGACGTGGCCAGTCTGGACGTACGTGTGTGAGTATGAAAGTGTGCCCACTCTCAGCCGCAGTAAGTCTGAGAACCGGAGAGGGATTTATCATTCCTCTCTCCACCCCGGTTGACCGGGAAGGGTGTCAGGTGGATCTACCCCAGTCGTAGCAGGACTGGGCAATAGAGAAGTTGGAGAAACAGGAAGAGTTGTGTACTTGATAACTAGAATTGAGCAATTAAGAGCATAGATCATGAACCAGGCAGCAACTCAAACCTATGCCCAGGGCAAGTTGCAAGCCTTGAGACAGGACTTCCAGGCAGAAAAGGAAGCACTGGCTAAGCAAGTACCGGTCCTTCAGGGACTTGTCAGAATTTAACCATTTGTGTTTGCATATGCTGTAAGAGCAGTGTGTTTGCCACAAGAGAAAATTGAATAGTTAAAAGCCAATGGGCCATGCGTTTTGCCCAAGTGGCAAGCCTCACGAGGGAGGACTCGGGTAGCCTTGTGAGTAAGAATGTTTAAGAGAAGAGACCAGGAAGGGTGGGGGCCAGTTGAGAAGCCCACCCTCCTATCTAAATTGGTAGTGAAAAAGCCGGTGCCCATGGAAGGGACGGTTCAGCGAGAAAAGCAGGATCGGGCCCAGGCGGGCAGGCAACAGATAGAGAGATTGGAAAACAGGTTGGAAATTTTGAGGGCATAGTGGAAGGAAAAGAGTAAGTAATTATAAGCATGGGGATTTCAAATCCCCAGGACAATAATTGGAATGGTAAAATCTGAGTTGATTGGGTGTCGGTTTGGGAGACAAGCAAGTGATTTAAGAAAAGAGAGTGAGAAGTTAACTCTGTAGTTGCTAGAGGGAATCAAGCAGTGAAACTTGGTAGGAATGTCTGTAAGTAATTCAGGCAAGAGGTTATTTAAGTGAAATTATTCGACTATGAATACGTTAGTCTAATTTGCTGAAGAACACTCCAGCTGTGTACAATCTGTGTTTTATAAGTTTGAGATGAATTGGTATTGTTTTAACGTTGCAAAACTGAGAATACTTTTGCCAGACACAGGAAATTAGTGTTGTTTAAGGTATTTAGCATTTAATCCTTAAGGTGACTTAATGCTTTACAAGATTTAAAATGTTTTAACTAAAGACCAAAGGTTGTGGCTGCAGCAGGGTAGTCAAAGCCAGGAGAATAAAAGATTTGAATTTGTTTTTGGGTAACAAAATAGCAGATAAAAGATCTGGTAAAAAGAGAGAGAAGGACAGTGCCCCTGGCTCTGTGTGGTCGAGCTGTCACTTTACTAGGGGTGCATAGAGATTTTGTAAGCACAAAAGAAATAGTTACACCTTGTGTAGAAATTGATGTGGCTAGTGTTGTGGAAATTGAATTGTGGATAGGATGTGCATTTTCCCCAGAACATGTGCAGTGTATATTGTAGCAGAGGTAAAAGAAATGCAAACCTACCAATATAGGTTGTGTTGTCTTTTTCAGATCACTGTGTGTTTGAAAGCAGAAGTTAGAAGTAAAAGGCAATCAAAAGTTTGGGAAAGTTAATTGTGTCCCTTTTAAAGTAAGAATCTTTAAGCTGTGGATAGCTTTGGATCTGGAAGCAAGCCAGAAAGCATCTGTATTAATGCAATTTTCTAACTAATAAGGTAGAAGCCACTGAAACCTGGGCTGCCTATGAAACAAATACAAGGAAATATGTGGTAATTCCTCTGTTTTGCCTGAAATCAACAAGAGTATGTGTATATAAAAGAAATATATTAAGCAATGACTGACTACCCAGAAGGGGTAGACCTCTGTTCTTTTGTCTTTCAGATCATCAGAGAAAACGGATGCCAGCTGAACAGCATTCAATGTACCATGCATTTACTGGTACAATAGGAATTATTTTTGTGTTCTTTGTTCTGTCTTGTGGTGTTTGTCTTATGGCCAGAATTGTTGGGTTTAATAATTTCATAAGACAGTCTAGCTCAAATTTAAATAGAAGGGTTAAATCAAAAAGCAGATACTTGTTTTATTCAACTTGGAATACAAAGTGTTTGGATAAATCAGGAAAATGTGATATACTAAAGTCTAATACATTTGCTTAAGTAAGAAAAAGAAACTTCATTGGCCAGATTTTTTTAATTGAAAAATTGTTGTTAAAATTTGCATACCAACAGTCTTTGGAAGCACGGACATGGAAGGTTAACCCACTCCCCATATTGCCCATGGGATCCTTCTGGCTACCTCAGATTTCTAGCCAGAGGGCTGGGGAGGGAGGAAAGCTATTGGACACCTGAGGTTGTACCGAGTGAACTCCTCAAAAGTGGGTGTGCTTGTCCCGGTTTGTTGCTCCAAAGCTCTGTAATAAAGTTATTTTACTGGAAGAGTGTACATGGCATACCTTGAATAATAAGACTAATGTGAAAAAGTGTATAAGTGAAGAGTGAAAGTTTCCTTTGTAGGTTAAAAGAAGCCAAGAACGGGAGAAGGAAAAAGCACGGAATGAGTTAACTGAGAGGAAAATACAGCTAGCAGGCTCATCCAAGGTCACAGCCAAAACTTGGCTGACCCCCAAGAAAAGGGGGGGGGCTTGAATGTGCCCAAGCAACTGAAATCTGCAAAACACTGCCAGGCATTAATGAAATGTGTTAGGTTTTTTCACAGGTAGAGAAGCGCTCCCCAAAGGCCCTAGCACCCCTGCCATTCATTGAAACAAGGAGACTGAGTCTATGTAAAGTCCATCAATGAAAGACTGCTCTGGCTCCATGCTGGAAAGGCCCTTTCCAAGTCCTGTTAATCACCAACACCGCTGTAAAGTGCCAAGGACTGAGTGCCTGGACCCATGCTTCTCACTGTAAAAAGACCCCTCCACCTCGGGAGGGCTCTCCGACTGATAAGCCTATTTCTCCTTCTAGCCCTGCTGTGCCGTCCGGACAGCAGGAAAAAAAAAAAAAAAAAAAAAAGACAAGGTGAAGTGCTAGTAACCTCTCCCTTGTCCACTGACAGACCTACTGTTGCTTTGAATTTCTCTAGAAGAAGCAAAACCATTACAGGGTGATGTGCTAGTAACCTCTCCCCTGTATGATGCTAAACCACACTGTTTCAGGAAAAGAGAAGAAGGAACACTTGCTTCATTGAAACCACAAAGTCCAGGGATTCCTGACTACAAGAGACATTAAGAACTGACCCTGGTGAAGAAACAAAGAATTATACACTGGCAGGAAGAAACTTGTGGGACCCATGCTTGGGAACGTGGTATTGATTGGAGTTTGGGGTTTATTCTACAGGCTGCGCCCTGTGTTTTGGATAAGTCCTTCAGCATGTATTGCCCTCCCTAATTGGATTTTAAATGATAAGTACCAAAGGCACCTTGTTGCCATTGCCCCTGCCATCTCCTCCATTACACTATTACCCCGGTAACACATCCAAATACAGACAATGCCATAGATTTGATAAAACCAATGACTAAGGCCTTCACACTTTAGTCATTTATTTAAAAAAAAAAATA
Organism: Terrapene triunguis; assembly: GCF_002925995.2. Classification (NCBI taxonomy): domain Eukaryota; kingdom Metazoa; phylum Chordata; order Testudines; family Emydidae; genus Terrapene; species Terrapene triunguis. Next base: position 12,458 of record NW_020697396.1, on the reverse strand, counting down.
TATATATATATATTTTTAAGGTTCAGGATATCCCATATAAGCGAACAATTGAATGGAAAAGAATGGATCAGTGGAGATAAAAGTATATGATATCACTACCAGTGAACCCCAAGAATCTGTAATTACAATTGATGGGTTCTATAGTGAATGTTCCTGGAATTTGCACTGTGTTAAATGAAAGAGGCCCTTATTGTTATTTGGTCACCCAATTAGTGAACAATTAAACGAATACCAAATTGCTCACAGGGGGCTGCCATTAGATTAGCACAACAGAGGGCTTGGGTTATTTCTTCTAGAAAGAAGAGAGACTTGACCGGATCCCTTTGGGATGGGGCCAATAGTGCAGCAGCAGTTTGGAATATTTTTAAGAACCAAGAACATGATGAGAAATTGGGGCAACTAGAGAAGGCCATTGGCCTTGTTTCTGGAGTACAACTAACCCAGGTACAGGCTGGAGTTGGTGAGTTACATGTTATTTCCGCCCTTAGTTCAATGACCCAGAAGTTGCTGACAGAGATGGTATTGAATATCACTGAGGCTGGGAAGGCATTGCAGTGGGATCTAGCATGTTCAGAGATTCAGGATTTCCTGAATGACCAGCTGATGGCCATTCGGAATGATCTAGAACATCAGGCTTGGCCCACTGCCCTTACAGAAACATCAGGAGTACCATCTGATCTGTGGCATGGAGACATACTTGGAAACTTTCTGGGTGGAAGTGCGGACGTTCTCAATGCTCCTTCCAAGCATATGGACCGGTAAAGGGGGTGTGGGCTCCCACATACCGAATCCTGCCGGGTCCATGGGGAGGATGCATGTGGGATTGGGTAATTCACCAAGACATCTGGGAAATTAGACCTCCTGGTATGCCCAATCGATTTTTAGTCAGTGCTCCTGGGATTACACCTGACATTTGGATGGGGTTAGGTAGTCAATGGACATTTTGGCCATTAGAACCCCCACAGCTTCAGTGTATCCGTAAACTGAAGCCAGGAGAAGTTGTCACTGTTTATGACTACGTTTGCTGGGAGGGTAGGGGACAAGGAACTACCCTGACAGGACACTTACTTTTTCAAGCTAATGATAGCTGTGTGTATGTTAATGACACCACATTACAAGACATGCATTTTAATCTCACTACCACTGCAGGCAATCATATTATTTACTGGCCTGCAGATAGAGTTTTCCAAGTAGCCCTTAGGTTCCAGATACCCTTTAATTGGACTGGTTTAGTACCTGATAGATTTCAGAATTTGTTTTCACTGTTACCAGAGATTCAAAAAAATCTCTGAAGTACAAGGGCAAATTCACATGCTTCAAAATATATATCAAGTTGAAAAGTATGCTTTCCAGACAGCTTATAGAGTATCCACTTTATGTACTAAGTATGATGTATTGTGCTTTATGACTAAGACTGTACAACAGTCCCATTATATTATTGCTATGGGAATGTTATTGCTTGTGTTGCTACTAGTTAGCTTAGGATTATGTTATTATTGTTGTAAAAGATGTAATAATAGTAATACCTTTCATGTTTATGCTAATCATGCATTGTCATTACATCCAATCAGAACCCCTAAGATTGAAGCATCTGATGTAGAATCTGAAGTCCAGGACTTAATGCAAATAGAGATTTAAGAATGTTTGTTGTACTAGAAGTACAAAAGAGGGGGTTGTGGAAGCAGAAAAAGAACTGTCAGAAAAGAACTGCAATGCATGACAGTTTGTTAGCAAGAGTCAGGCTAACTGTAGCCCTGATAACGCGAGATTTGTAGAAGCGAGGATTGTGTGAGGCGGGTGAGAAAGAACTGTGTGAGAAGTTATTGCGACCTTGTGTAGATAATATGGAATGTAGACTAAGAGTCTACATTAGCGAGCAAAACAAGATATCAGAATGACCTATGTATAAACAAAATGCAGTTGTTGCTCATTATTGTCTGTAACAAAAGGTATAAATGCTTGCTGTAATTGTTTACTGTTGAGAGAGACCTGCTTAGCTCTCTCCCTCTGCACAATTGTGAGAGTTAATAAAGCATCTGACTTGCTGTACCCAAACAAAAAGTGAGAACTCAGTTTTTCTCCGACACCCTCAAACCTTCTCGATGACAATCTTTTGTTCCTTTTCCTGGGTTCTCTGGGAACAGAGGTTTATTGGTTTTCAGCTTGGCCCCATCTGTTCCCAGAGTCCCAACATTCTGTGCACAAAGAAGTGGGATTAATAATGAAGCAGTTTTGCAACTAGACCCAGGCAATGACCAAAGAAAATAGAAATTGACCTTTGCTGTTTCCATGTCTGCCCAATGGCAGAGGAGGCGTGAGGTCCATGGGGTGAGAGTCAGGCTAGGAAATGTAGCCAGCGACTGTGCGAGGATGGGAGGAATTACAGATCTGGTGGATGGAGGTTTCCTGTTAGAGAACAAAAGGGGAGAACCTGTGATGTGCTCTGTCCAAGGAAGGTTATGAGAAAGAGGGAACAGGGATCCTGGTGCCTCTCCCCAAGGAAACCTCAGACAAAGCATCTCCTCTTGGACAGGAGCAGCAACCTTCACACTAGCAGTTACAGCCATCTTTAGGTTCATAAATTCATAGTTTCAAAGGCTCTAAGGCCAGCCCTGATCATCTAGTCTGACCCCCTGCATAACACAGGGTTATGAGTTCAATCCTTGAGGGGGCCATTTAGGGATCTGGGGCAAAAATCTGTCAGGAACGGTACTTGGTCCTGCTGTGAAGGCAGGGGACTGGACTCGATGACCTTTCAAGGTCCCTTCCAGCTCTGTGAGATAGGTATATTTCCATATTAATTAATGCAGCTCTCTCCCTAGTACAGACCTGGCTGGGGGCAGCAGCAGCCCAGGCACCACCGTCCCTGCCGCAGCCCCCAGACTCCAAATGCCCTGCACCGGACACAGCTGCTCCCCACCCTCCCCTGGTGTAATGGTCAGCATGCAGGAGTCTGACTCCTACCATCTCACTTCAACTCTCCATGGGACCACCGGGTACCCTGTTGGCTTGTGGCCAAGCCCTGGGAGCTCTGCTTCCTTCTATTGAGTTGTGCAACAGCAAGTCTTTCCTCTCCTGCCGGGTGACTAGCGCCCACTGGTGCCAGGTCCTCGCTCTGGCTGGTTTGACGGAATGGCCGCAATGGGCCGGGCCCTAGAACTTGACACCCTGGCTAGAGATGCTGCAGTCCTGAGGGTTGCGATTCTCGCAGCTTCACCAGATGCCCACAAGCTTGGCCCTTGCACTTGATGCTGTGCTTTGACTCTTGCCCACATGGCGCGTAACGAAAGGAGGCCCGGGCCCAGGGTTGATAGGCAGGAGGGAGGAAGAGCCCCAGGCTGGAGCCCAGCACACTTTCCTCCTCTGGGCTCCTAGAGCAGAGGCGGCTGGTGCTGACAGCTCCAAGGGAAGGCTGAAAAGCCACAGAGCAACCGAGGGTGGGGCAAGAGGCGGGGAGGACCGTGCCTGCGCGTGAGCTGCAGACAGCCACAAAGGCCTGGTCTACACTACGAGTTTAGGTTGACTTTAGCCACGTTAAATCGAATTAAGCCTGGACACGTTCACACGACGAAGCCCTTTCTTTCGACTTAAAGGGCCCTTTAAACCGGTTTCTTTACTCCACCTCCGACGAGGGCATTAGCGATAAAATCGGCCTTAGGGGGTCGGAATTGGGTTAGTGTGGATGGAATTCGACGTTATTGGCCTCCGGGAGCTATCCCACAGTGCTTCATTGTGACCGCTCTGGACAGCACTCTCTACTCAGATGCACTGGCCAGGTAGACAGGAAAAGCCCCGCGAACGTTTGAATTTCATTTCCTGTTTGCTGAGCGTGGAGAGCACAGGTGACCCCGCAGAGCTCATCAGCACAGGTAACCGTGATGGAGTCCCAGGATCGCAAAAGAGCTCCAGCATGGACAGAACGGGAGGTTCGGGATCTGATCGCCATATGGGGAGATGAATCAGTGCTGGCCGAACTCCGAAGCAGTAAACGAAATGGCAAAATATTAGAAAAGGTCTCCAGGGCCATGAAGGACAGAGGCCATAACAGGGACGCACAGCAGTGCCGCGTGAAAATTAAGGAGCTAAGGCAAGCCTACCAGAAAGCCAGAGAGGCAAACGGAAGGTCCGGGGCTGAGCCGCAAACATGCCGCTTCTACGCGGAGCTGCATGCCATTCTAGGGGGTGCAGCCACCACTACCCCAACCGTGTGCTATGAGTCCCTCACTGGAGAAACACACAGGGAAGCGGGTTTTGGGGACGAGGAAGATGAGGATGAAGATAATGTAAATAGCTCACAGCAGCAAGGAAGCGGAGAAACCGGTTTCCCCAACAGCCAGGATATGTTTATCACCCTGGACCTGGAACCAGTAACCCCTGAACTCACCCAAGACCCTGTGGGCACACAAGGGACCTCTGGTGAGTGTACCTTTGTAAATATTACACATGGTTTAAAAGCAAACGTGTTTAATGATTAATGATTAATTTGCCCTGGCAATCGCGGCCAGTACAGCTACTGGAAAAGTCTGTTAACGTGTATGGGGATGGAGCGGAAATCCTCCAGGGACATCTCCAGAAAGCTCTCCTTCATATACTCCCAAAGCCTTTGCAAAAGGTTTCTGGGGAGGGCTGCCTTATCCCGTCCGCCATGGTAGGACACGTTACCACGCCAGGCCAGTAGCACGTAGTCTGGAATCATTGCATAACAAAGCATGGCAGCGTATGGTCCCGGTGTTTGCTGGCATGCAGATAACATCCATTCCTTATCGCTATTTGTTATCCTCAGGAGAGTGATATCATTCACGGTTACCTGGTTGAAATGGGGCAATTTTATTAAGGGGACATTCAGAGGTGCCCCTTCCTGCTCTGCTGAACAGAAAGATTCCCCGCTGTTAGCCACGCGGTGGGGGAAGGGGTGAAGTAATCATCCCAGAGAATTGGGTGTGTGGGGGAGGGTTATTAGTTGGGTTTGTGCTGCACGTTAACCCTGAAACCACAGCCCCTCCTTTTACATTGCAAACCCATTTTAAATGGCCAACGCAACGGGTGCTTGGTATGGTTAATGAAAGCAGTACTCTTTGAAACCATCCCCACATGTTAAGAAGGTTAAAAAAGCCAAAAGACTGTGTCTTACCATGGCTGCCTGCAAGCTGAAATCTGTGGCCTGGCACTGCGTGAGTGATCTCTCACACCAAACCGGCAGGCCCTCAATATAAGAGGAAAAATGCGACCTTGTAACGAAAGCACATCTGCTGTGTAATGTGAACAGCAAAATGTAACGTGAAAGAGTGTACCCATTGTTCTCTAAAATGTATCTTTTTTAACCACCTCTCCCTTCTCATCCACCAGCTGCAAATCGTTCTCCTTCACAGAGGCTAGTGAATATTCGAAAACGGAAGCGAAGGACGCGTGATGAAATGTTTACAGAACTACAGACTGCCTCCCACGCTGACAGAGCACAGCAGAATGCGTGGAGGCAGTCAATGACTGATTATCGAAAAGCCCAATGTGAACGAGAGGAGAGGTGGCGGGCTGAATCGCGGGCTGAGGAGGAGAGGTTGCGTGCTGAAGCGCGGGAGGAACAAAGCAAGAGGTTGCGGGCTGAAGAGGAGAGGTGGCGTCAGCTTGCACACAGAAGGCAAGAGTCCATGCTCCGGCTGCTGGAGCATCAAACTGATATGCTCCAGCGTATGGTTGAGCTGCAGGAAAGGCAGCAGGAGCACAGACCGCCGCTACAACTCCTGTGTAACCAACAGCCCTCCTCCCCAAGTCCCATTGCCTCCTCACCCAGACGCCCAAGAACATGGTGGGGGGGCCTCCGGCCACCCAGTCACTCCAGCCCAGATGATTTCCCGAGCAATAAGTGTTAAAGTTTTAAAGTTTTAAACTGCAGTGTGTCCTTTTCCTTCCCTCCTCCCCCACCCATCCCGGGCTACCTTTGCAATTATCCCCCTAGTTGTGTGATGAATTAATAAAGAATGCATGAATGTGAAGTAACAATGACTTTATTGCCTCTGCAAGTGGTGCTCGAAGGGGGGAGGGTAGTAGGGGAGGGTGGGGTGGTTGGTTTACAGGGAAGTAGAGTTAACCGGGTGGGGGGGTGTAGGGGCGGAGGGTTCATCAAGGAGAAACAAATAGAAGTTTCACTCCGTAGCCTGGCCAGTCACAAAACTCGTTTTCAAAGCTTCTCTGATGCGCACCGCGCCCTGCTGTGCTCCTCTAACCGCCCTGGTGTCTGGCTGCGTGTAATCAGCGGCCAGGCGATTTGCCTCAACCTCCCACCCTGCCATAAATGTCTCCCCCTTACTCTCACAGATATTGTGGAGCGCACAGCAAGCAGCAATAACAATGGGGATATTCTTTTCACTAAGGTCTGAGCGAGTCAGTAAGCTGCGCCAGCGCGCTTTTAAACGCCCAAATGCACATTCCACCACCATTTGGCACTTGCTCAGCCTGTAGTTGAACAGGTCCTGACTCCTGTCCAGGCTGCCTGTGTACGGCTTCATGAGCCATGGCATTAAGGGGTAGGCTGGGTCCCCAAGGATCACGATAGGCATTTCAACATCCCCAACGGTTATTTTCTGGTCCGGGAAGAAAGTCCCTTCCTCCAGCTTTCGAAACAGAAGAGACTGCCTGAAGACGCGAGCATCATGTACCCTTCCCGGCCAGCCCACGTTGATGTCGGTGAAACGTCCCTTGTGATCCACCAGGGCTTGCAGCAGCATTGAAAAGTACCCCTTGCGGTTTATGTACTCGGTGGCTTGGTGCTCCGGTGCCAAGATAGGGATATGGGTTCCGTCTATCGCCCCACCACAGTTTGGGAATCCCATTGCAGCAAAGCCATCCACTATGGCCTGCACGTTTCCCAGAGTCACTACCCTTGATATCACCAGGTCTCTCATTGCCCTGGCAACTTGGATCACAGCAGCCCCCACAGTAGACTTGCCCACTCCAAATTGATTCCCAACTGACCGGTAGCTGTCTGGCGTTGCAAGCTTCCACAGGGCTATCGCCACTCGCTTCTCAACTGTGAGGGCTGCTCTCATCCTGGTATTCTGGCGCTTCAGGGCAGGGGGAAGCAACTCACAAAGTTCCATGAAAGTGCCCTTACGCATGCGAAAGTTTCGCAGCCACTGGGAATCGTCCCACACCTGCAGCACGATGCGGTCCCACCAGTCTGTGCTTGTTTCCCGGGCCCAGAATCGGCGTTCCACGGCATGAACCTGCCCCATTAACACCATGATTTCCACATTGCTGGGGCCTGTGCCTTGTGAGAGGTCTAGGTCCATGTCCATTTCCTCATCACTCTCGTCGCCGCGCTGCAATCGCCTCCTCCTCCTCGCCTGGTCCTGGTTTTGCTTTGGCATGTCCTGGCTCTGCATATACTCCAGGACAATGCGCGTGGTGTTCATAGTGCTCATAATTGCCGCGGTGATCTGAGCGGGCTCCATGATCCCAGTGCTAGCTATGGCGTCTGGTCTGAAAAAAGGCGCGAAAGTAGTATCTGACGGACCAGAGGAGGGAGGGAGGGAGGGAGGGGCGAGTGACGACATGGCGTACAGGTACAGGGGATTAAAATCAAGAAAGGTGGCTTTGCATCAGGGAGAAACACAAACAACTGTCACACAGAATGGCCCCCCCCCAAAGATTGAACTCAAAAGCCTGGGTTTAGCAGGAGGGAGGGGGGAAGCAAATGAATACAGAATAAATCTATTTTTTACATCTTAAGACGACGGTGCAGCATGACTGATAGCCTTCGGCATTTTCTGGGTGTTTGGCAGCAAAGACTGGGCGCTTGGCAGTTAGCCTTCAGGTCTATTGCACAATCTGATACCCACTGCAGTATGACAACAATGGATACCAGTCGTAATATACTATCTACTGCCCAAAAGGCAAGGGGTTGCTGCTGTGTAGCAATCTAGCCCCACGTCTACCAGCCCCATGTCTGCCAGCACCCAGATCGCCCTCGGCCTCTTCTGGGTGTTTAGCAGAAAATAGCATACTACGACTCAGCTAACGTGCAATGAGCTAACAGGGTGCATGGCAGAAAATGGCATACTACAACTGATAACCATCATTGTCTGCCCAGGTGACTATGATTGACAGCCACTGCAGTACAATGATGACAGATACCAATCGTAATATAACATTTTCTACCAAAAGGCAAGGGGCTGGTGCAATGCAGCCACACAGCTGCCGGCACCCAGATCGCCAATGAAGGCTACCAGTCATGCTACACCATCTACCACCAAAAGGCAGTTAACTGCTGCTGCTGTGTAGCAATGCAGTCCCACGTCTGCCGGCACCTAGATAACATATGGTGACGGTGAGCTGAGCTGAGCGGACTCCATGCTTGCCGTGGTATGTTGTCTGCACAGGTAACCCAGGTAAAAAGGCGCGAATCTATTGTCTGCCGTTGCTGTGACGGAGGGGGAGGGGCCTGAGACATGTACCCAGAACCCCCCGCGGCACTGTTTTGCATCATCCGGGCATTGGGATCTCAACCCAGAATTCCAATGGGCGGCGGAGACTGCAGGAACTGTGGGATAGCTACCCATAGTGCAATGCGCCGGAAGTCGACGCTAGCCTCGGTACTGTGGACGCGGTCCGCCGAACTAATGCACTTAGAGCATTTTATGTGAGGACACACACAATCAGCTGTATACAACCGATTTCCATAAAACCGGCTTCTATAAATTCGACCTAATTTCGTAGTGTAGACATACCCAAAGACACCAGCCAGCCTGCTCCCTGGCACACCAGACACCCACTGAAAGGCCATCCGCAGACCAGCATGGGGGGCAGCTGCTGATGCTCTGCGGCCAACATCAGAAGACGGTAGGAGAGCAGGGCCAGCCCCGCTGCTGGGGCCTCTTACCATTCCCGCTCCAAGGTTGCTCATTTCACATTGGGGCAGGAGATTTTCCCCCAAGAGGCTTTTCCCCAGCTGGTGAGAAGCAGAGAAACAGCCGGGCTCCGAAGGTGCTATTTAGCAGCACCCTCAAGCAGAGGGACAGGCACACATTTGGAAGAGGGAAACTGCTCTGCACACTAGCCTGGGCATCCGCCCATTTTCTTTGGCAAGTCAGGAATGGCAAAGGCTAGCCTGGAAGCAACTAAGGCTCACGCTCTAGCCTTTGTGATGCCCTACGCCCCAATTCCGTCCTGGGGCTCTAGCTGAAACCAGAGCATGGGCCTGAGCGGCCAAGAAGAGGTTCCAGGCCTGAAGAAAGCAGGAATTTCTGCACAAAGGGAAAACTAAGCAAGCATAACCATGAAGGGACTTGAACCCTCAATTGCCTGATCTAAAGTCAGCTGCCTTCACCCTTAGGCCACAGGGGAAAAGCCTCTCCAAAGCCTTCTTTCGAAAAGGTGGATGGACACTGTTTCTCGGGTCATCTACTGAGGGGCAGAGACTCTCTGGGCACAAGAAGTCGAGTTCCCAGTGAGATGTGGCGCCAGGTGCAGGACTTTGGCAGGGAGGCTTCAGCATGGGGGATTGGGATGCAGCTGGCTGTATAGGTGTGATGTAGTGGCCCCACGGCACAGGAAGGAGGTTGAGGAAAAGGAATCTTGCTGGTAGGCAGTGGCCGTGGAGAAAAAGAGGAAGGGTACCTGGGACTTTTTTTTTTGGCCTCTCTTTTGCCTGCCTGCCTCCTTGCCCTTGTGGGGGAGGTGTAAAGGCTTTCAAAAAGCCTGGCTAACTCAGCCTGTAGCGCTCCTTGTCCCTCCCAGCAGACAGAGGAGGGCAGGGTCTTCTCATTTCCCACCCACCTACTAGGCACAGGGTGATGTGGGAGGCAGAGCTCTGGGCAGAGAACAGGGACAGGAATCCCAGCACCTCCCCTTTGTATTCACTGCAGTCTCTGCCTAGGGGGTTCAGGCTCCAGTGCTCTGCTCTGTTTTCCCAGCCCTGTCCAGGGGGGTGTTTCCAGTTTCAGAAATGGGGGAATGTTCACACGCTCCCAATGGGTCTGTTCATAAACCAGGCCATAGGCTGAGCATGTCCCAGCAGGTTTATCAGTCCCTGTCCCCCAAAACCTCAGCCTGAGTGTTTCCTGACCCTCCCACTCTACAACAACCCTCCCCAACAGCTCCCCCAAAATCCCCTACCTGAGCTGGATCCACCACAGCCATTTCCCTGCCCCAGCCCCTAGGAAGATGGGACGGTCTGGAGCAAAACGGGGTCGTTATTCTGCAGCCTGTCAGGGCGAGAAGGGAAATTCGGGAGGTTTCTGAATGAGTGTTAGTCCATTTCACACCCCGATTCCCCCAGGCTCTGTCCCTGTAGACAGACACTCTAGACTCTGCCATGCTGGCAGAAGCCTCAGTGACATTATTACAGCACAGACCCGACCTCTCCCCCGGGACTAAACCTACCAGACACTATTACACTCTTCCAGGAAAAGAGTCTCTGAGCCAAACGCCAGAAAAGAACAGAATCAAAGGAGGCGCTTTGGGGGATCCCCCAACACTGTCCCCAGAACAGGCCATTCCTTCAGCAGCGCAAGGACCAGGCAGAGACAGGAACTGGCTTTTCCTCTCCCTGCTCCTCACCTCTCCCAGGAAAGTCAATCTGCCCCAAGGGGCTGCAGGGAATGGAGCTGGGTAAGGCTGGGTGCCCAGAACCTCCCTCCCCACTGATTGCTCCAGCTGCCCCGTCCAGTCTCTCCCGTCTCCCTCCTGCACGAAGAGCTGGTCACTGTCCTGCATTCCCGTGGGCATTTCCTCACCAATAGCTACAGCCACTGCTAACGGGGGTGAGCCTGGGGGCGCTGGGGCAGCAGCTCTGCGCCGCGCAGACACTCGGGGCAGAGATGGGGCGAGCAGGAGCCATTTCTGCAGAGTCACTTTCCTGCCTGGGCCCAGCACTTACCCCAGATCTCTCGTATCACCTGCAGTCTCTGGCTCAGGAGCTGATACCAGCAGAGCCCAGGGCTGCCCCAGGGGGATAGTTCCAGACCCAGGAGAAAGTCCCCCCTTGGCTGGGCACAGCTGGTCTGGGATCATAGTGATGGTCTGTCCCAGCACAGACCCCACTCGGCAGCAGCAGCTCCTCAGCCCAGGCCCCCAGATCCCAGCAGAGGCAGCAGCATCTGCCCCAGGAAGCCCTGCGAGCTCCAGGCCTCCAGTATCCTGAGCTCAGAGAGAGACAGACACCGACTCCTCGGCCTGAGCAATGACCAGAGCCTCTGCTGGGGGCAGCTAATGATCGAGCCTCCCTGCGCTGCCCCCGCAGCCCCCAGGGACAGTCAGGCTGATGCTGATCTCATTTGCCCCTCTGGACCCATAGCGGAACCGGAGACCCAGTTCAACCCGGGATTTCGTACATGAACCAGAACCGAATCTCACCCATGCATTTGTTTTACCGACTGAACCAGAACTGAACCAAAAAAAAAGGGCGGTGTGTGTGTGTTACCAGTTAAAAGAAAGATTCAGCATTTTTAAAGCTCATTATATAAAAAAAATAATAATAACCTACAGAGATCTTATTTTCATTTGAAGAGAAGACAACAGAGTAGCGGGCTAGTGATGGCCCCAGAACAATGAGAAGAGAAGGGGGCCAGCCCAAAAGAGCAGGGAGGGAGAGGGAAACCTTGGGAGCTGCCTGTACACCATGGGAGGCAGAAGGAGGCCCAGAGGTAGATGATCCATCTCTGAGATACCCCTGGGGAGAGAAGTGGTTGGATGCTCCCTGGGCCCTGAAGTTCATAATAATTCTTCAAGTCCAAGGGCAAAGGTAACGGCTCCCCAAACCTCTCCCCTTGACATGCCTCCTCCCATCATCCCCACCCCTGGGGCAGCTCCTCCCTCCAGTTGCCCCACTTGAGGCAGGGTTCAAGCTCCAAACTCCCTTCCCCACTGAAGCCTCCCGCCAGCCCCCTCCGCGGCACTGTCTGATACCCACCCCTACCCCAGACAGATCTGTTTCTCTCACACATATATCTTGATCCTAGACATCAACCCCCACTGTCAGCAGAGGACAAAGTCAAGGCAAAATTTCATGACACCAAAAAGTGGACGAAGATGGAAATGCTTGAGTCAGAAATAATGATGTCAGAGAATCAATGTCAGACACGTCTGAAACTGAAAGATGAATTGGAATGTCTTCTGAACGCTTGTGAAATCTCTAAAAGGGAAGCGATATCTGGATGATGGAAAGCTCAAAAAAGGATTGGGCCAATTCCTGATTCATTCACAGATGGGCCACGTCTCCATAAGAAAGAAAACATATCGAACTACTGGGAACAGCTGAAAAATGTCACGCCCACGCTAAATCAACTAGCAAAATTCATACTGGCAGTTCCATAACACAAGTGAGCGTCAAAAGACAATTTCCGGGCCTCCAATGTGTCCTTTCACTGCCGAGGTCCTGTATGACAAAGCAAATGTTTAAATATGGTTTTTTAGGTTTCTCAAACAGACTGTTTAGGAAAAAATAATCATGTATATTTGACAAC
>NW_020697395.1:11211-12242 GCF_002925995.2 Terrapene triunguis | reverse complement strand
GGGGGGGGGGGTGTCTCATTCCCATTGTCCCCACAGAGCTGCCCCCCAAGAAGCGCAAACTGGGAAAGAATCCGGATGTGGACACCAGCTTCCTGCCGGATCGGGACCGCGAGGTACTGCCCTGCCCCCCCCCCCAGACTGTGAGGTACGTGCTCCCCTTCCCCCCCCGGGACCACAAGGTACTGCCCTGCCCCCCCTCAGACCTTGAGGTACAGCCCCCTCCCTGCTCCCCCGCCGGGACCATGAGGTGAACATCATAGACTGACATCAACCCCCCCTTCCCCAGCCGGGACCCCAGGGTAACCCGGGAGTCAGGCCCTCCCCGACTGAGCTGTGTGTCTCCCCCCCCCCCAGGAGGAGGAGAACCGCCTGCGCGAGGAGCTGCGCCAGGAGTGGGAGGCCAAGCAGGAGAAGATCAAGAGTACGTGGCCAGGGGAACTGCCTGCCACTGGGTCCTGGGGGGATGCCGGCGGCTGGGCCTGGTGGGGAGATGGGACGGGAGGGGGAGTTGGAGCCATTAGCAGGTTCGGGGGAGCGGAGGGAGGAGGAGGATTCCAGCTGACAGTAGGCATTGGGGGGTGGGGGAGGTTGTAGCTGAGGGGGTTGGATGGGATTGGGGGGGGGTGTTAGGGGCAGGTGGGGAGGCAGGACTGTCCCCTCCCCGCATTGACCCATGCCTTCCTCCCCCCCAGGCGAGGAGATTGAAATCACCTTCAGCTACTGGGATGGCTCCGGCCACCGGCGCACGGTCAAGGTGAGTGGGGGGGGGTGGGGCGCGCAGCGCAGAGGAGCCGTGACTGGGGCGGGCAGAGGAGCTGTCCCAGCCCTGTGGGGGAGAAGGATCGGGGGGGAGAGACATCCCAGCCCTAACCTCCCCCATCCCCCCAGATGAAGAAGGGGAACACCATGCAGCAGTTCCTGCAGAAAGCCCTCGAGATCCTGCGCAAGGACTTCAGCGAGCTCAGGTGGGGGCCGGCTGGGGGGCAGGGCAGTGGGTGACAGGGAGGGAGTGTGTCGGGGGGGGGGGGGGC
>NW_020697395.1:10775-11111 GCF_002925995.2 Terrapene triunguis | reverse complement strand
CCCCCCCCCCCCCCCAGGTCAGCCGGGGTGGAGCAGCTCATGTACATCAAGGAGGATCTGATCATCCCCCACGTAAGTGGCTGGCGCGGGCTTCCAGCGTCCTCTGCTCACATTTCTCTCCCCCCGTCCCGCCCCAGGAGCTCCCTCCCAGGTCAATGGAGCCTGCTCGGGGTCCAGCCTTGGCACGCGCAGCCCCCGGTCCCCCCGTGGGCCCCCTGGGGGGGGGGGGGGGGGGCTCACAGATGGGACCCCTGGGGAGCCTCTCCCCCTCCCCTCCCAGACGGAGTGTGGCAGATGGGGTTATTAGTGTAACACCCCATCGTGTGTGTGTGTGTG
>NW_020697395.1:0-10675 GCF_002925995.2 Terrapene triunguis | reverse complement strand
CCCCCCCCCCCCCCCAGGTCAGCCGGGGTGGAGCAGCTCATGTACATCAAGGAGGATCTGATCATCCCCCACGTAAGTGGCTGGCGCGGGCTTCCAGCGTCCTCTGCTCACATTTCTCTCCCCCCGTCCTGCCCCAGGAGCTCCCTCCCAGGTCAATGGAGCCTGCTCGGGGTCCAGCCTTGGCACGCGCAGCCCCCGGTCACCCCGTGAGCTCCCTGTGGGGGGGGGGGGGAGGGGCCCACAGAGGGGACCCCTGGGGAGCCTCCCCCCCCCCCCTCCCAGACGGAGTGTGGCAGATGGGGTTATTAGTGTAACACCCCATCGTGTGTGTGTGTGTGTGTGTGGGGGGGAATCCAGGGCTCCCCCCTCTGAGCCCCAAACCAGGAGACCGACCTTCCTGGGGCCATGCTGACCCCTTGGGCTGGTCCTTGCAGGGGCCGGGCTGCAGAGTGTCAGCTGGTCTCTGGGCGCAGCCAGCCCGTCAATGTCCCACCCACAATCTCACCCCCTCGTCCCACCACCCGGGCACCTGAGTAACACACACACATTGGGGGGGGGGGCAAGGGATGTGGAATTTTAACCCTTTCCCTCCCCCTCTGCCAGCATCACAGCTTCTACGACTTCATCGTGACTAAAGCAAGAGGGAAAAGTGGTGAGTGACCACCCCCCCCCCATGGCCCCCAATCTCACTCCCCTGGGGGGCGGGGGGGGGGGTTCTAGTCACTTTTGGCCCCATGACAGAGGGGGGGGGGAAGGTGATCCCTGACTGTCATGTTCCACCACCACCACCATGGAGGAAGGGACATGCTGGGGCTGGTCAGAAGACAACTAATCTCCCCCAACTCCCCAGGGCCGCTCTTCAACTTCGACGTTCACGAGGACGTGCGACTCCTGAGCGATGCCACTGTGGAGAAGGATGAGGTGAGCGTGGGGGGGGTCCCCCCCATGTCCCCTAGAGGGAACAGGCCCTGTGTCCCTGCCGTGGGGGAGAGCCAGCCCCAGCCCCACTGAGCTCTTTCTCTTCCCCCCAGTCCCACGCTGGGAAGGTCGTCCTGCGCAGCTGGTACGAGAAGAACAAGCACATCTTCCCGGCCAGCCGCTGGGAGCCCTACGACCCCGAGAAGAAGTGGGACAAGTACACCGTGAGTTGGGGGGGGGAGGAGGAGAGGATGTCTCCATACCAGGGGAATTGCTGAGTATGGGTTGGAAGGAGTAGTGCACGGCGGGGGAGGGGGGAATCAGTGCTGCCTGCCCTGCCCCCCCCATAATTCTCTCTGTCTTTCCCAGATCCGGTGAGAGATGTAGCCCTGGAATGCTGCTGTGGAGCCCCTGGCGTTGTTACTGCCCGATGGTCATCATCTCTCCCCCCCCCCCCCCCCCCCCCCAAAAAAAAAATCTCTCAGCCTGCTGGTGAAATAAACTCTCCTCTGCTGACCCTGTCTGTGTTTGTCTTATGTTGGGGAAAATGTTTGAGCCCATTGTGATGGGTTCGGTCACAGAGACACCCCCACCCCCCCCCCTTGGGAAAAGCTGCAGGCTTAACTGAAACCAGCTAGATACAAACCCCAAATAAATCTGTTTTACCCTGTATAAAAGCTTATAATCTACTGAGTGTGATCATCCGCTTTGTATAAAACTAGAAATATAAAATAAGTCTTGCAGCAACAGGTGATCATGTCACCTGAACTGGAATCCATCTTTAACCTGGTGCTTTTCCAGTGGGGGGTGGGTGTGGAAACCCAGAGGGACAAAGGGTTCCCGCCTTATGCGGAACAAGAGCTGTGCCAGGGGAAAGAATTGTGCCCAGGCCTGGAAGGAAGGTGTCCAGTCTGTTTAGCTTGGTAACTTACTAAATCACTTTTTATTTAGTAATTTACTCAGAGTACTCTGCATAAAGCTTATGCAGGGTAAAATGGATTTATCTGGGTTTGAGGACACCCCCCCCCAATTGAGCATCTGAGTGCTAAAGTGAACAAAGGCTGTGGGAGAGGTCGCTGAGGCAGACAGGGCTGTGGGGCCCCCAAGATGGACCTGACTGTGCCATGCAGGCAGGGGACTGGACTCGACAACCTCCCCAGCTGTCCACATGCAGGTATATCCCTGCACCCTAGTTGTAGTTATGTGACTTCTTTCAGCCTTCCTTCATAGGTCATGTTCTCATTGACTCATATTTATATTTAGCTTGTGGTCCACTATAACCCCTAGATCCCTTTCTGCCGTACTCCTTCCTAGACATGGAGCACTTTGCATTTTCATTTTGAATTATGACCCTGTCCTCCAAAGCAGTTGCAATCCCTCCCAGTTTGGTATCATCTGCAAACTTAATAAGCGTACTTTCTATGCCAATATCTAAGTCGTTAATGAAGATATTGAACAGACCTGGTCCCAAAACAGACCCCTGTGGAACCCCACTCGTTATGCCTTTTACAGCAAACAGGGAAAGATTAAGAATGAGCTCTCAAAACTGGATACTCTCATAAGAAACCAACCTTCCACACAAACTACCTCATGGATAGACTTTACAAAAACTAGACAAGCCATTTACAAGACAAACTTTGCCTCTCTACAAAGGAAAAAGGACACTAAACTATCTAAACTGCTACATGCCACAAGGAGCCACAACAGTAGTTCCCTTAACCCACCCAGCAATATTGTTAACCTTTCCAGCTATACTTCTTAGCCCAGCAGAAGAGTCTGTCTTGCCAACATACCTCTGAAAGGCTGAAATTGTGGATAAGCAACATCACTGAACACAACGCCATCTACAGCCTCAGAAACAACCCTGACATCATTATCAAGACAGCTCTCTAACACCACATTCTACAGGCCATTATCCTCTGATCCCACTGAGGATTACCTAAAGAAACTACACCATCTGCTAAAAAAACTCCCTGAAGAATAAACCTGGAAATCCTGGACGCCCCATCATCTCAGGCATTGGCACCCTAACAGACCCTACGCTATACGGTGATCTTCCAGAAAACACCATCCTGGCCACTATGGACGTAGAAGCCCTCTACACACAGATGGACTAACTCTGTGACTCAACCTCAGCCTAGATCAATCCACACAAGCGGTCCATTTCCTGGACACTACTGTGCTAATAAGCGATGGTCACATAAATACCACCCTGTACTGGAAACCTACTGACCGCTACACTTACCTACATGCCTCCAGCTTCCATCCAGGACACACCACACGATCCACTGTCTACAGCCAAGCTCTGAGATATAACCGTATTTGCTCCAATCCCTCAGATAGAGACAAGCATCTACAAGATCTCTATCAAGCATTCTTAAAACTACAATACCCACCTGCTGAAGTGAAAAAACAGATTGACAGAGCCAGACGAGTACCCAGAAGTCACCTCCTACAAGACAGGGCCAACAAAGAAAATAACAGAACACCACTAGCTGTCACCTTCAGCCCCAACTAAAACCTCTCCAGCGCATCATCAGAGATCTACAACCTATCCTGAAAGATGATCCTTTATTCTCACAGATCTTGGGAGACAGACCTGTCCTCACTTACAGACAACCCCCCCAACCTAAAGCAAATGGACACAAATCTGACATCAGGAATCATAATACTCAAAAACCAGTGGGAGAACACTTTAACCTATCTGGCCATTCTTTGAGAATCTATCTCCCCTTGTAAGTATTCTATCTTGATTATCACTTCAAAAGTTTTTTTTCTCTTACTTAATTGGCCTCTCAGAGTTGGTAAGACAACTCCCACCTGTTCATGCTCTCTGTATGTGTGTATATATATCTCCTCGATATGTTTCACTCAATATGCATCCGAAGAAGTGGGTTGTAGCCCACGAAAGCTTATGCTCTAATAAATTTGTTAGTCTCTAAGGTGCTACAAGTACTCCTGTTCTTTTTTCATTAATAACAACTCTCTGAGTACAGTTATCCAGCCAGTTATGCACCCACCTTATAGTAGCCCCATCTATGCCCCAGCTCCCGAAGGCCCCTATCCCTCCCCCCTTACTAAAGTAAGACCATGTATGCACAGGATGCTGCAGACTCTTGATGGTCTTATCTCACCAAGGCCATCCATCTCCACCCTCTGACAGACAGTATTCAAGATGTGGGCATCCCATCCATTTATATAAGGGCAATAATATATTCTCCATCTTACCACCTCCGCAATTACTACTTCTTGGACCAGCTCCTTTGGCATTAATGGATAAACGTGACATTAACCAGTCACCAGGGAATAGCTCGTGTAGCCCCACTAGTGACAGAGGGCTCGAGTGCACAGCCAGGCTGGCCGCCCGCACCACGCCGCCCACCGACGCTCAGGCCAGTCTTGAAGCCAGATCGGCCTCCCAGATGGACGGGGCTGGGCTGGGCTCTTAGCCCGGCGGGGCGAGGCGGGTCCCAGCCTGTGTGTAGACAGGCTACCGGGGCTGGAGGGACCTTTGCTCTGACCCCCGCCCGGCCGGTCTGACCAACCCCCGAGACAGTCCTGGGGCCCCGGGGCCGCCCGGGGGGGGGGGACTCCGGCCCCCGCCCCGGACGCCTGGGTCCCGTCCCGCGGCAGCCCCGCCCCCTCCTTCCCTGCTCCGGAGGCAGCAGCCACCGCCGCTCCCCGCGCGGGGGCCGCCCCCGGCTTTATACCCCCGCCTCGCCGCGCCATTGGCCGCCTCCCGGCCCCGCCCACCCAGCGCCGGCCAATGGGGAGCCCCGCGCTGCGCCCCACTGCGCATGCGCCTGCCGGGCCGCTCGGTGCAGAGGCCACCAGGCGGCAGCGGAGCGCGCCGGAGGGAGGGGCGGGGCGGAACTAGGTCCCGCCCCGCCGAGCCCAGGGGTGGAGCCTGGACTGGGCCCCGCCCTCAGCAGGTTTATAGCCCGCACGTGCCCAAGTGTGTCTCTGCAGCACCATTAACCCAGCATGAGGCCGACGGAGCAACGGGGGGGGGGGGCAATACTGAACTGTGCACGTGTTCCCCCCCTCATTTATTACCCAACACATTATTGGGGGGGGGGGTTGTCAGGGCTGTTTTGGTACCAATGCTTCTGTATTTCAGGCTAAAGGATGGAACATTCCCCCATCACAGCCTCAGCCCGACAGCTCTGAGGTGACATCTGCCACTCAGCTGCACGGATCATAAACATGCAAGAGGGGCTGGTTTAGGGCCTCAGTCCCGGCCCATTAAGCAATGGAGTTTTCCGTGGCTGGCGCTGACAGAGGTGGAGGTTACAGGTCTGATCAGAGATTTGCAGCAAGAGAGGAAATGTATATATAGAACTAATGGAATAAAAAGGGAGATGACAGTAATGAAGATATAATTAGGAACTAGGAAATGTAGAAAATTGATAAGGGACGCAAAGGAGACCAGGAGAACTCTATGGCTAGCAGAGAGGTCAATAATAATGCAGAAATGGCAGAAGTGTCCAATTAATATTTCTGTTGTTTTTAAGAAAAATACATGAGGCAGCCATAGCATATAATGAAACATTTTACATTCTATAACTTCAGAGACACTTTTAAAATCAGCAGGTCCACATAACTGGAAACCAAGAGTTTTAAAAGAGCTGGCTGAGAAACTCACTGGGCCATTAATGGTGATTGTCAACAACTCTTGAATACTGGGGAAGTTCCAGAATTGTGGAGGAAAGCTAATGTTGTACCAACGTTTGAAAAGGGTAAATGGGATGACCTGGGTAAGTAAAGCCCCCCAGTCCAACATTAAATATACTAAAAACCATCTAAGTGATTGGTCTCAGAACATAGCTGAGATCAGGAAACCAGCCTGGAGCAAGGGGGCGAGGCTAGTGGGGTCCTGCTGATGAGGTTGTTTCTTGGCCAGGGACTATTTCACTTTTTCATCAGTAAGCTGGAAGAAAACATACAACGATCACGGATGATCCAAGCGCTGGGTGCTGGTAAATAACAAAGAGGACGGGCCCTGACACTGAGCAACCTGAATGAGCTCAGCTGGGAGCATTTAACCCAGCTAGGGACGCAGTGCGTAGGCCGTGCTCCCAGGCTGGGGGCTCTTCTGGGACACGGCGACTCTGGAAAAGCTCTGGGGGCCGTGGGAATAGGAGCTCCCAGTCCGACATCGCCGACGCCCTGGGCTGCACAAACCGGGGGCTCTCTCGTAGCAGCAGGGAGGTTATTTTACCTCGGTGTTCGGTGCTGGGTCCTGGCTCCGGTGCTGGGACCCGCAGCTCCACGAGGCCAGGGATCTGTGGGAGAGGCTCCAAGAAGAGTTGTGGAGGAACTGAAGGGTCAGAAAAAGGGCCCTGGAGGGGGCCGCTCCATCGGTTGGGGCGGGGTGACTCGATCACCATCTGCAAGTACCTGCCTGGGAGCAAATATCGATAAAGGGCCGGCGAGCACCGGACCCAGGTCTCCCACGGCCCCGGGAGCTGATGTGGACGAATTCAGCGGCTAACCCCAAGAGTGAGTTCCCAAGGCTGGGGAGGGTTCCCCATCCCTGGCCGGGTGGCCGTTTTCCTAACAGCCCGACTCGCGTCCGACCAGGAGCTCGTTCGGGGCAGGTCCCCGGCCCGCGCCACGCGGCTCACACTGGGTCATCACGCTGCTCCCTGCTGGCGTTAGGAGCTGTGGAAAAGGACGGGGCAGCAGCCGGGGATCCTGAGGGGCCGGGCGGGCTTACAGCAGTGCTGGCCCCAGCCTGCCACGCGTCGTCGCCCAGACCCACTTTGGGGGGCACTGAGCTGATCTGGGGCATAACTCTGGGACCATCCCCCTCTTCTCCCTGCCTCTCAGCTGAACTCTGGCCCAAGTTCCCAGCCAAACCTCAGGGCCGCTGCGTGCAAACCCCGACATGCAGCTCCCCGGGGGGGAAGGGAGCACCGGCGCCTGGCAATCCCTGAATGCACACAGCAAACACCATCTGGTAATGGCCTGCGGGACACTTCTCAGGGCCAGGAGCTCTCAGCCGCCTCGCTTTGCACGCAGAGGCCATTTTGGGCTATGTTCACAAGGTGGCTGAGATGCGCAAGTCCAACATTTAGGCTCCTCTGGGGTGAACAACCGCCTCCACCCCCAGCCCCATAGTGTAACCATGAAATATATTCCTGGTCTGACGTTGTGACAACCCACGTTCAGGCCTCCACTCCCTACCCTCCATTGAAGTCACTAACGTTCCTCTAGCACAACAGAACGTGAAGCGGCTCGTGTTCGCTGCTCACCTTTTCTCAAACGTCTCCCCACTGCCCTGGCTGGAGTCCCGGGTCAGCACCCAGAACCAGCAGCTAGTGAAGGATTGTACCAGCTTTCTACAGCGTTCGCCTCCTGCAGAGACGACATTTTCTTCGGTTCCATCTATTCGGCTCGTTCAGTTCAGTGACGGGCTCGGGCAAAGAACACGCGGACGGAGAGCTGTAAAAAAAACCAGGAAAACTGGCTTCCCTCTTCCGATCTATGAATAAAACGAGGTGTGAAAAGATGAAGTCTACTACTTCTAACATTACCAAGGGCCTGGTGAGCAAACGCAGCCGGCCCGATTCACTCACCAACCATTCTGCCTTTGTTGAAGAAATTGGTTAGTTTTAAGGGGAAACAGCCTTTAAACTGAGAAACGTTGTTCAGTAAAACTACCCTCAGCGGGCTGGGTAGATGAACCTCACCACATTTAAATGCTGTTTCTGTGCATTTCTCACTGAACTCAATTTCCAGCCACACGGAGCTGGACACAATCCCCAGAAGGAATCATCGGGTAGGAAACAAGAAAAGCATCGCTCAGCATTTTCTAACACCAGAAAAGGGGGGGAAACGAAGCACTGGGAGAAACCCATGTAACTGTATCATTGCCCAGAGCCAGCGTCTCGTCCAGCTGGCACAATGGGGCACCAAACTCAGCATAAGGGCTGCAGGGGGTTATCGGCCACCGTGAATGAAACTTTCGTTCCGAAAGTGACCGAGCAGGACCTGGGAGACACCAGAGGAAATCAATGATTTAAATCAAGGTTTCCTGCTCGCCCATTAACATTGGCGATTTGATAGATTCCTAGAGCCCAAGGACAGACAGGACCAGTGTGATCGTCTTGTCAGCTGGAGAACGGCCCCACAATCCCCGGAGCGGACCTGCCAGAGAAACCTCCAGTCTAGATTTCTGCTCTGCCGGCGACGTC
This sequence comes from Terrapene triunguis, assembly GCF_002925995.2. Lineage (NCBI taxonomy): Eukaryota > Metazoa > Chordata > Testudines > Emydidae > Terrapene > Terrapene triunguis. Next base: position 2,558 of record NW_020697395.1, on the reverse strand, counting down.
TCCCTGGCTAATCACTCCACCGTTAACGATCTGCCCTGTATTTCCCGTCTCACCTGCTGCGCTCGCCCAACCAAGATGGGGACCGGTCTGGCCTGCACATTATTGGCCACATTACAGTAGTGGAGGCCAGTATTACGGGGTGATGGTAACCAGGACCCAAGCTCCATTACAGGATGCACGTTATTAGCAGTATTACGGTAGCTGGGACCAGAGCCCCATTACCACATGCTCAATATTAGCAGGGTTACGGTGCGGGGGAGCTCCCATTGAGCTGGGCTCTGCATAGACCAGTGGTTCCCAAACTGGGGTTCGTGAACCCCTGGGGGTTCACGAAACGTTACAGGGGGTTCTTGGGAAAAAACTCCCTAATGGCGGACAGAGCTGTCCTTAGGGACCCTGGGCAGCACGGGACCAGCAGCCCGGAGCCCCTGGACTTCCAAGAGCTAAGCAGATCAAAGCAAGCACATCTATCACACTGAGGAGATTTAAACTTCAAGACTCCTTATAAGAAATGGAAAGGGAGGTGGATATTTTTTGCCGTTTTTAAAATTAAATAGGCAGCTAGTATTGTTTTTAAAATTATTATGAAGAACAAGTTTAAGCTTCGTTGTAACGTGCATTGTTTGCTTGAACTGCTCAAGACCTGAATGCTTGTATAAGAGGAACTCTTTGAGTTGGCTTCTTAGATACCTTCATGCTGTTTCACATCTGATACTTCTTGATGAAACATAGGAGCCTTGTCTTATAACAAGCTTATTCAAAGTGATACAAGCTATGAAAGTGAGATCTTGGAAGAGTGCTGCCATTTTCATAATGTAATAAAATACTGTAATGATAAATAATAATTAATAATAAATAGTGTGTAATAAGCATGTCATAAAAACAAATTTTATATTTCCAAGATCACTGCTTTTATAATTTATACTCAGGTAAAGGAGAAAATCCCTGGAAATATTCCTTTTTAGGAGGGGGTTCGCGAGACTTGACATTTTGGTGAAAGGGGTTCACAGGTTGTTAAAGTTTGGGAACTACTGGCATAGACCCACAGGGACAGACCCCCCCCCATCCAGAAGAGTTCCTAGTCCAGAGGTGGGCAAACTTTTTGGCCTGAGGGCCACATCTGGGTATGGAAATTGTATGGTGGGCCATGAATGCTCAGATTCTGGCTGGGGGTGCGGGCTCTGGGGTGGGCCCAGAAATGAGGAGTTCAGGGTGCAGGAGGGGGCTCTGGGCTGGGGCAGGGGCATGGGAGGGGGTCAGGGGTGCAGGCTCCGGGTGGCGCTTACCTCAAGCAGCTCCTGGAAGCAGCAGCATGTCCTCCCGCCGGCTCCTATGCGGAGGTACGGCCAGGCGGCTCTGCGCGCTGCCCCGTCTGCAGGCGCCGCCCCTGCAGCTACCATTCGCTGCAGTTCCTATGGGGGCTGTGGGGGTGGCGCTTGGGGTGGGGGCAGTGTGCGGAGCCCCCTGGCTGCCCCTACACCTAGGAGCCAGAGGGGGGACATGCCGCTGCTTCCGGGAGCCTCGGCACACGCGTGCGGAGCGGCCTCCGACCCTGCTCCCCGGCTGGAGAACAAGGGCTGGATTAAACCGGCTGGAGGGCTGGATGTGGCCTGTGGGCTATAATTTGCCCACCCCTGTCCTAGCCTGTCCAGCCACGGGCAGGGGCGGACGACTGAGGGACAGAGAGGGGTTCGGGGAAGAGGCGGGGAGAGAACCCAGGAGTCCTGGCTCTCAGCCCCCCCTGCTCTAACCCACCAGACCCCTCCCAGAGCCGGGAAGAGAACCCAGGAGTCCAGGCTCCAGCCGGCATGGGGCGGGGGACACACAATCTCTGCTCCCGGCCCCGCCGATGCCCCTCACAGACACCAGGTGGCAGCAGCACCTCTCACAGAGCAGCCAGGCCCGACACCCCCCCACACACACACCAGCCGCACCCCAAGGCTGAGCCAGGCGGGGAAGAGGGCAGGGCGGGACCCGGACTCCTGGGTTCCCTGATCCTTCCAAGGTATTTTCCCTTGATGATAATGTTGCAAAAACACCTTAAAAGGAAAAAAAAATGTTACTTGGTGCTTCCAGAGCGAGTTAGCCCCCCTGGGCAAGCCCAGTGCACGCTCATCCCTGGCACGCCCAGTGCACACTCACTCCAGCTTTGCACAAGCACCCTGCCTTTGCCCACCGCACTAAGGGCATGCTCCCCCTGCCTTTGCACCCTCACCCTCTGGCACGCTCAGTGCACACTCACCCCCCCTTGACACACCCACTGTGCCACCTCCTTTGCAGACTTGTGCCTGCACTCACGGGTGCACGGTCACCGCCCCGCTGGTCACATCCCCATGCACTCGCTCGCTCCCCCTCCCTTGCCCCAGCCGCGCAGGCTCACGCCTGGCCCGGGCCCTTGGCACGTGCCCGGCCTGGCTCCGGAGCCGCATCTGGTTCCTATCAGCAGCTCTGGGGTTTTACATTTCAGCTGTTTACATGGCAGGCGGGACGGTGAATCGCGGTGCCAGCCCCCCGCCCGGGCCCATGACTCCCACCCAGCCGCAAACACCCCACCACAG
>NW_020697394.1:0-2007 GCF_002925995.2 Terrapene triunguis | reverse complement strand
TATAGGAATCATCTGATGATTTTACTTTTGATAGAGTTCCCTGTCTATGACCAACACTAGAGAGAAAGGTGAAAGGAATGCTGCAATGTGTAATTTCTTAAAGTGCCCAGGATTATGTCTCCTTCCTGAGTTTGCAGGAGCAGTTGACTTCACAGTGATGGGGGAAAGAAGAGAATTCCTAAAGGAAAAAACAACAAGAAGAAACAAAAACATTGCCAAGCTGGAGTTAAGACTGACAGCCCAACTCTATTGACCTTCAGGATGTGCCCTGAGACTTACTCATTCTTACAATTTTCCTTGAAGCAGTGGATTGAAGAGGTAGTATGACTGCATTAATTAGTTGAGATGAGAGAATGTTATGGTGAATAGATGAGGAATGAACTTATCGGTGTGCGTGAAAAGTGTAGAAGTTGATTGCTAGATTAGGGACAAAAATTGTATAGATTGTGAATGGGTCAGGTGACTTCTAGTCTTCCTGTGATGCATTAAGTATTGGCTATTGCCCAAAGACACTACATATGCCAGTGGCAAATCAATGAGCCAACGTTCATGGGAGTTAGGTGCCTAAAACCTTTGAGGACCTGGGCCTGAATCAAGTTCTTCTAAATTCCTTTCTAGTGCACTACCTTAGACTCCTTTGAAATTCCAGCCTAAATATGTCATTTGCATGTGCCATATGGTGTAATTTGGGGGAGGAGAATAAAAGTAACATTTGCAAATGTGGCTCTAAATAATTATTTCAAATATTGTCTTAATAATAACAAAGACATCACATTCAAACATTGATGGAGCCCTAAAATGACTGGAGTTGTAACACAACACACTCTTATGTTGTATGCACCAACTTTGAACTCATCCCTACATAACCCATCACAATGTTTGGTTGGCAACAAATGTCCATTTTGATGGCTATCACAATCTCCATGGAGAGAACATGAAGTGACTGGGACAAAGAGATTGAACTACCCCCTCTCACTTCTGAGATGGTCTCTTTGTCTCTGCTGAGGTTGCTCACAGAGGGTCAACTGGTCCCAGTTTGGATGGATGGGCTGTCGGTGGGGTCTATCATGATATGTCCAAGGGATTGAGACACAAATCTTCCCTTTTCACAGAAGTCAGAAGGGGGAAGGACACAGAGCCACTGCAGCTGGATTTGAACAGATGACTTGGAGATGAAAGTAGGGATTTAATCTCTTATCTCCTGAGCTATCCCATGCCATAGTACTCTGCGCTGTCTGTAGCATTCACATGGAAATGGGGTGTGAACTGAGACCTGATTTCCTTTCAAATGTCCAGGGGCTCTAAGGCCAGGAATTGTCCTGTTCTCTAAAGATTGAGACACAATCAAGGCCCTGGCCCTGCCACTGCATTTAGGTTCTGCATGCTGTGCAAAAGACATAACAGCAGCCCAGGGGTTCAGGTATTGATCGCAACCAAAGCAATCAGAGTATTGGACCGAGTTGGGAATCCCCTATGAAATGCCTATGAAGGCCACAGAGATGTGATTATCTCCAGCAAGCATTAGCAGGGGAGGGAGTAGAGAACAGCTCAACAGAATCGGCCTAATGTATCCTCGCTACAAATTCACTGATTTCATGTAGAGGCACCGGGTTGGGCTTGGCCCTGTGGAGAGACCTGTAACTGACTCTGCAGAATCCTGTGCAATTAGAGCAGAAACAAGGGGATGTGGGTGCTGCAGAATGTGGGGCAATACAATGGACTCCTGCTCCAGATTGTGAGCTGTGACAGGGATGTTCAGAGTGGCTTCTGGTAATTAACTGCCAAACGCCCATTGACCGCACAAGGGGAGTGCAGGCACCTGTCGCCCTTACATTCCTCTGCATATACCAGCCTTAAGACTCACAGATTTGTCATGTCCCCTTGTCTGCTGTTTTCCTTTGTATCCCCACCCAAATATGAAGAGGCCAGATCATAAGCCCAAGGGTCTGAAGTTTCACATTTTTCAGTAGAACACATAGAAGCCCAAGTAGCAGCTGTGTAATCTTC
>NW_020697393.1:0-10695 GCF_002925995.2 Terrapene triunguis | reverse complement strand
TCTCAATGAAACCAGATTTCAGAAAGAATGAGTCCAGAATGCTGTGGAAGAGACCATTGTGTGGCAGTGCTAACCCCATTCCCACCTCCCTCACCCCCCAGATCGAGAACAAGGACTGGGGGGCACAAATTTTCTAAACAGAACCGAAAAGTCCTGACATTTTCAAAAGAGAAGAAAAGGAAAACCTGTGATTTCACACTAAAAGTGTTTGATAAGTGGATAGAAAGTTATTACAGTGACAGGGCATGTGACTGGGGAATGCCGGGCAGTGCTTGGAGCCAGGACTCTGGCACAAGTTGATCAGAAAGAAGAATCATGGTTAGTAGCAGTTCCCAGAACCCCCAGCCAGGGGCCCCAGACACCCCCCAGCCAGGGTCCCACCAGATATTCCCTGGGACGCAGCCCCCAGAGTCCCTGGCCAGGGACCCCAGATACCCCTCAAAGCCCCACCGGCCAGGGAATCCCCACCAGACCATGACTGCCAGGTTGGGAATCCCAAAGGGTTCCCCCCACCAAGAGCCCCCAGCAGCCAGGGACCCCCGCAAGGGAACCCCCCACTGGGAACTCAGTGCCTCACTGCCTGTCTAGGACCCCCCCCCAGCAGGATCTGCCATGCCATTTGTCTGGGACCCCCTCCTCCACCCAGCAGGACCCCCTGACTAGTGCCAGAGCTCTGCCCCCCCCGGGCATGGCAATGATCCCAGGAGCAGGTGGGGGAAGCCCAGACACAGCCCCTGGCACAGCACCAGGCTCCCTCTAACCCCCTGTCCTGCCTCCCCAAGAGACACCTACCCCCACTGTTCTGCAGCCAACAGGCCCCCAGCAATACCCACCTCCAGGACCCATAGCCTCAGGGCTGGGCACATCAGAACCACCCCCCAAACCTCCAGAACCCACCAACCTGACTAGGGTACCCCCTGCCCAGTCACCCAAACACCTCCCCCTACCACAGTGCCCCTTCAGCTCCAGCTGCAATCTCCCCACACAGGCACCCCTTGCCCCCAGAGCAACAGTGTTACCTCACAGTGTCTGAGAAGTGGATAGAAAGTTATCACTGCCCCCTGCTGGCCAGTCACACAGGCAGAGGGAGCCCCAGGGGATGCTTCTTGAACAGGAGAATGGAAGGCCTGGAGGGCCAAAATAGTTAAGACATTTCTATGCCCTGTCACTAGCAAATAATGGCCACCATGGATCCACCCCAGAGATGGCTACATCTTAGCACTGCGGGAATCAACCCCTCACAGAGACCATTTGTCATGGGGCTTGGGATACTTCTGGACCCATGCTGCACTCAGAGTGACCTCCTCATCCTGTGCCAGCTGGAGAAAAGAAAAGGGTCCAGCCAACTCTCCTGTTACCCCTGCCTGGGGGATCAGTGGTTCCCAGCTGGTAAGCCTCTGGCTTTGATGTGTATTAAATATCTGGCTGATCGCTTTCATCGGCAAACATTTTAACAGCGCTAAAGGGGGGAAGAAATGATTCTCAAAGAAGAGGGAAAATATGATCACTGGGAAATTTAACCCCCTGCAACCGCCAAGATGGAGAATGACTAAGGGCAACAGGTTCCCTCCAAGGAAGGAGAAGTTGCTGGGATTTAGAAACATGGGGAACAGCCCCAAACATGAAAGGATTTTTAATTGACATTTGATAATAACATAGAAATTAAAGAGAAAGGCTGGAAATCTGAGAGATTTTGGATCCATTTTGCAAATAATAGAGAGGAAAGTGGAAAATCAGAGGGATTTTATATCAGTTGTTGATATGAGGTAAAATCTGAGTGTTTCCCATCAATATTTGTTACATGAATACAGAGGAAATGGGCACCATTTTATATCCATGTTCAAGAATCTGAGAAAAGGGATACATCTGAGATTTTCTTTGTATTTTATAATCAGAGAGACGGGCGAAAATCTCAGGGCATATTCCATTAGAAATAGACAACTAGAGAAAAGTGGGGCAAATGTTTAGGGTATTTTATATCAACCTTTGAGATTTGCAGAGAAAACGTGTCACAAACTATACAATTGAAGGTGGGAAATCAGAATTATGGAGAGACCGGGGGGAAATCGGGGGAGAGGAGAGAACTGATCAGTTGAGGGGAAAGGGGGGAATCTCCCCGGATTTTATAGCCACGTGTGAGATGCTGAGAGAGAAAAGGGGAAGAACTAGAGAGAATTTGTATCAGGGGGTGGGAGGCAAGTGGCACAAACAGGGACAGGATCCAATTAACTCCCCTCCCCCCCACACTTCTGCCCCGGGGATTTCCTGGCTGCACAGAGACAGTTCAACCCCCCAACCCCAACACCCCCCTCCCCCCACCAGGGACCCCCCGCCGGGCCCCAGTCTCTGCCCCCCCCCCCAATCCCAGCGGGGCCGGGGGCAGATCCTGCTGCAGCTCCACTGGGGCTGAGGCAGCTCCGAGGCTTCTCCCAGGTTCCCCGGGGCGGAGAGTCACTTTCCTGCCCGGCCCCAGCGACCCCCCCCGGGGTCTCTCACTCACCGGGGGGCTCCGGCCCGGGGCTGCCCAGGGGGCGGGTCCGAGCTGGAGAAAGCCCCCCCGGCCGGGCACAGAGGGGTTAATGCCGGGCTCCCCCCGCACAGACCCCGAGGAGCAGCAGCTGCTCCGCCCGGGGCCCCGGTACACGGAGGCAGCAGCTTTGTTCTCCCACCCCCACGTGGACTCGCACGGAGCATGCGCAATTTCAGCTTACCTGGGCTGCAGAGGGCGGAAGCACGCCCCGGAGCAGGCTGAGAGATGTAGTTCCTGATTCTGCAGGGAGCGGAAGTGACGTTCGGCTTGGGGTGGGAGGACGAGCTGGGCTGCGAACACGCGCGGGACCCTACGGTTTTGCCCGGCTCGTGCGGGGCTGTTGGAGCCTCTCCCGGAGCCGGAGAAGAGGTTTGTGTCTCCCGGCTCTGGGCATGCGCAGAGACAGCGCTCACCCGCTGTTGCTCCCTGGCGCTGCGGGGCCGGGCGGAGCAGGAGGGTCTGTGCCGGGGAGACCCATTAACCCCCCCGTGCCCGGCCCGGGCCCTGCTCCCGCTGGAGCCGCCCTGGGGCCGCCCCGGGCTCTGCCCGCCCCGCTGCGGCGCTGCAGCCTCCAGGTACCGGAGCGAGCCCCGGGGGCGGGGCCGGGCGGTGACTCTGCCCCAGTGTCCGTGGGGGGGACCCGGCATCTCGCAGCGCCGGGATCTGCTCCCTGGGGCCGCGCCCACGGGGGGCTCGGAGCTGCTGTCCCCGCAGGAGCCCAACGCCCCCGGCCCGGCCAGGCTCTGCCCTGGGGCACCACGGGGGGTCCCGGGGGGAGGGGACCAGCCCCCACTGGGGTCCCTGCGTGGGGCCGGGCGGGTGGGAGACCTGGGAAAGGGGCGGATGGAAAATGTCTGAGCAGCCCGGACATGGCCGGGGGAGGAGAAGAGCAGGTGACCCCCGAGGAGCGGGGAGAGAAGGGGGGGGCTGAGATCCCCTCGGATTTACCGCTGCCCCCTCCCGTGGGGACCCCCCATCCTCTCCAGCCCTGCCCCCTTCTCTCTAGAGAGCAACATCCAGGGTGACCCCCCCCCTTTCCCTCAAATCCCTGAGAAGGTCTCTGTTCTCCTCCTCCAATTGTGCCCCATTTTCTCTCCACTTCGCCAATGTCCAGTTCAAATCTCAGGTCTTGGATGTTTCCCCCCATTTTTACCTACAGTGATTTGTCCTTATTTAGGTGGGAAATCGTTCCCCTGAGTGATTTCTGAACTGGGAAGAGGGTTAATGGGCAGAGGCTGGGAGAGCCCTGAGACATGGACACCGCTGGGCTGGGCTGGGGGGGCCACTTTCTGCTGGCAACAGGGCATGGAAAGGCCCAGGAAGGGAAGGGAGGAGCAAGTGTCCCCCCTGGAGACAGCTGAGCCCCTGCTACTTCCCCTCTCCCCTCCTGCCCAACTCACCACCCCCCCCCCCCCCCCCGAAGACACCGCCTGCTAGTCACATTTCCAGACCCCACAGCCAGTCCCTTCCCACAGCCAGTGACCTTCCGACTCCAGCCCCACTCCTTTCCCCTGTGAAAGCGACATCACCCAGGGCTCTCTCCTGGCCGTGTGAATGTGAGGCAAGAAGAATCCATCCCATTCTGTTGTTGTTTGAATATCACTGTATAATCCCCTCAAATTTCCCCTCTTTTGTCTTGAACTGTGGAATGGTGACATAAAATCTCCCCAGATGTTGGTGCTTCTCTCTTATATTGGCAAATATTTAATTTGTGCCCCATTTTCTCCTCAGTTCTGAAATACTGATATCAAATTCTTGAAAATCTTCCCGCTTTTGTCTCCAGGTGTCTGAGATCAGGGCTGTTACCGTACTGTGCGTGGCTCAGGTCTTGACTGAGATCAGGTCACCCGGTGTGCCGGGCACTGCACAAACCGTGACCGAGTTTGGGACACTCGTTGTGCCAGGAACTGCATAGACATCTACAGAGAGCAGCGACCTTGTTGTGCTGGGGGCTACAGTGACCCTGACTGAGCTCTGGGCCCCTGTTGTGCCAGGCCCTGCATCATCACTAAGTGAAATCAGTCTCCCGTTGTGCCAGGCCCTGCAGAGACCCCAAGTGAGATCTGGGCCCTGTTCTGCCGGGCGCTGTAGAGACCCCAAGTGAGATCTGTGTCCCTGTCGGGCCTGGCCCTGCACTGACCCCAACCAACATCACGCCCCACTACTGTACTGGACACTGCAGAGACCCTGACACAGATCCTGCCCCCACATTTTGCCAGATGCTGCAGGGACCCCAAACAAAATCAGGGATCCTGTAATGCCTGGAGTTGCAGAGCCCCCGACTGAGGTCAGGCCCCCTGCTGTGCAGGGCTCTGCACAGACACTGACCACGATCAGGGTCCCCATTGTGACAGGTGCTGAACAGACACCAAGAGTATCTCTACCCTGCCATTAAAAAACCCCAGCTGGCCCATGCCAGGTGACTCAGGCTCACAGGGCTCAGATGAAGGGGCTGTTTAATTGCAGTGTAGATGTCTGGGCTCGGGCTGGAGCCAGGCTATAGGACCTTGTGAGGTGAGAGGGTGCCAGGCCTTGGGCTGCAGCCCAAGCCGGAACATCTACACCACAATTAAACAGCCCTGCAGCCTGAGCCGTGTGAGCCCAAGTCAGCCAGCACGGGCCAGCCGCCGGTGTCTAACTGGCAAATGGTGGGAGGCTACTCTCCATTTTACAGATGGGGGAACAAGCTGAGAGAGCTGAAGTAATTTGCTCAAGTTTGCATGGGTCAAAACTGGGAACTGAACCCAGATTGTTTGAATTCTTGCCTCTCCCCTTAACCGCAAGCCCAGCGTATGTGTGTACAGCGTTGTTTTGTTCTGTATTTGTGTTGCATTGACTTCCAAGGGAGATTGTGGTAATTCCTTCTTTGGAGGCTTTTAAGACCAGATTAGAGGTACACCAGTCTGGGAGTGTCTAGAGATACTTGGTGACAGAGCTAGAAATAGATCCCAGTTCTAGTGCCACCGTACTGCTGTTTTGGGTACTAAAGTACTCTGCCACGCTGGTGTTTTAGGCACTGGTGCAAACCCTTAGTATAGACAGAATTTACACTAGTGCACTCTGATTGGCACTGGTGCACCATGTCCCAGTTTGAAGGCTGCCATGCGCAGCACGATGGGGCCCCTGATCTCCCTCAGTGTCTCTGCAATGCAAGGCACAGTTTATAGACTCTCAGACTTTAAGGCCAGAAGGGACCATCATGATCATCAAGTCTGAGCTCCTGCACATCGCAGGCCACAGAACCTCACTCACCCACTCCTGTAACAGACCCCTAACCTCTGGCTGAGTAATGAAGTCCTCAAATCATGATTTACAGACTTCAAGTTACAAAAAAATCCACCATTTACACTAGTTTAAACCAGCAAATGACCCATGCCATGCCCCAGGTTGTAGAGGAATGCAAAACAAAAAACAAAAAAAAAACCCAGGGTCTCTGCCCATCTCAGTCTGGGCAAAATTCCTTCCCATCCCGAAATATGGCCATTAATTGGACCCTGAGCATGTGGGCAAGACCCTGCAGCCAGACACCTGAGAAAGAATTCTCTGTAGTAACTCAGAGCCCTCCCCATCTAGTGTCCAATCACCAACCTTTTGAGACATTTGCTGCTAGCAGTTGCAGATGGGCTACATGCCACTGTAGGCAGTCCCATCCTACCATCCCCTCCATAAAGGCATCAAGCTCAGTTTTGAAGCCAGTTAGGTTTTTTCCCCCACTGCTTCCCTTGGGAGGCTGTTCCAAAACTTCACTCAGATGGTTAGAAACCTTTGCCTAATTTCAAGCCAAAGCTTATTGATGATCAATATCCATTTGTTCTAGTGCCAACATTGGTGCTTAACCTAAACAACTACTCTCCTTCCCTGGTATTTATCCTTTGATGTATTTATAGAGAGCGATCATATCTCCCCTCAGCCTTCTTTTGATTAGGCTAAACAAGCCAAGCTCTTTGAGTCTCTTCTCATAAGGCAGATTTTCCATTCCTCAGATCATCCTAGTAGCCCTTCTCTGCACCTGTTCTACTTTGAATTCATCCTTCTTAAACATGGGAGACCAGAATTGCCGACAGTATTTCAGATGAGGTCTCATCAATGCCTTGTATAACAGTACTAACCCTTCCCTGTGTCTCCTGGAAATACCTCACCTGATGCATCCTAGGACTGCATTCACGTATTTCACGGCCACATCACATTGGCAGCTCATAATTGTCCTGTGATCAACCAATACACCTAGGTCTTTCTCCTCCTCTGTCACTTCCAACAGATAAGTCCCCAGCTTATTGCAAACATTCTTGTCATTCGTCCCTAAGTGCATAATTTTGCACTACTGATTTTCATCCTGTTTTCTATTACTGCAGCTTTCAAGGTCATGCAGATCTTCTTGGATGATATTCCTGTCCTCCTCCATGTTGGCAATTCCTCCGAGATTTGTGTCACACTCCCACTTTTTGTGCCAAGGTCACTAATAAATATGTGGAATAAGATTGGTCCCAAGACTGATCTCTGAGGAACTCCACTAATAACTTCCCTCCTGCCTGACAACTCACCATTCAGTATGACTCCTTGTAGTCTCCCCTGTAACCAATTCCTTATCAACCTTTCAGTTCTCCTATTAATCCCCATCTTCTCCAATTTAATGAATAGTTTCCCATGTGGGGAATGCCTTACTGACATCCAGATAGATGAGAGCTACTGCATTTCCTTTGTCCAAAAAATTAGTTACCTTCTCACAGAAGGAGATCAGGTTTCTCTGGCAGGGTCTAACTTTTGTAACACCATGTTTTATTTATTTATAGTGCCGAAGGCTGGAAGGACCTGTTAGCAATAGGCTGAGAATGGCCATGTGGAGGTGGGGGAGGGGATAGCAGATAGTGTGGAGGTGGGGAGGGAATGCAATGTTGGATTTTGAGATTTTGTTTTGTAGGAGTCCATGTCTGCTCCCTGTGGCCGTGGTGCATTCCGTACCAAAGCAGCATGTCAGCAAAGCAGACGCACACACCATAGCTCCATCTGGAACATGCAGCATTCACTGCCAGACGGGATGGGTGATTTTTCAGGGGCCCAGCTTGATATGCCTGGCTGGGGTGGGTTCAGTTGGACGAGGGTCTGGGGCTCTGATAGTTTGCAATGTTCCGTTTTGCATAGTCAGTTCTTCCCCTTTATTGTTTTCCCCCCACCTATGCCCGATGTCACTCTCTTCTTTGCTTTGGTTATTTCAGTTCCAGTTTTTAAATGGGATCTAATAATTGCAAAGGTAAAGATAAAACAAACAGAACCATTTGAATTTTGGCACATAGCTGGTAGAACTATACCTAGTGAAGGTCTGCTATAATTACCTGGCTACCTATAGCATTTTCTGGTGGGGTGGATAAAGCAATGTCAAAGAGCCAAAAGCACCTTTTAGGGCAAAAGGGCTCATCAGGTGTTTGCTCTCTAGGGAGCATGCCACTGGCCAGGGCTTGCAGTCTTTCAGGAGTGGTGCACTGGATTGTATTTAGGAATCTCAAAATAAAAGGTTAAGACGGCTGGTTCACAATATCCAATGAAATCTTACAAACAATTATACAAATAGACTCTAATGCTGTTAAAACAACATTGTATTAATACTGATTCAAAACTGAAATTAAAATTATGAGATAAACGCATGAGAACTGAACTGACACCTAATTTCCATTTTATAATGCCTGAAATTTTGACACTCGCTCACACCATCTTTTTTTTAAAGAGATGTACAGCACACAGTCAAGTTAATGAATGAAAGCACACCAATTATTGACTGCTTTATGTTGCATTAGCATCTGATTAAACACCTAATTAAAACTGTACCACTGTAAGTGTAAATGCCTCAACACAGCTTAGCTCCAATGTGTTTAAATGTGAATGAAAAGTTTCTAAATTAAATATATGGCAGGATGGTAAACGCGTAGAAAATACACAGAAGTGCCTCTACCCAGTCTTGTTAACTTCTTGTCCCAACCCCCCATGAGTTTTGGCCTCTGGGTCAACTCGGCTCCCAGTCCCACATCAGCTGTGCCCTCTGCCAGCCTAACCCGTTTCAACTGCAGTTCTTCATCCCCCTCATCCAGGTAGGGGATTGGCGCTGCAGCCCCTAAGGCACCTGCGTTAATCACTCTCTCACATACTGGGGCTATTTAGATTTCAGGGAACGATTTATCAGAGTTACTGACTCTGGGAGGTGGGAGAGAGGAAAGGCTGAGAGGGCCATGCTCAACCCTGCTAGCCTCCATGTTACCTCATCCTCCACCCTCCCCCATGTGTCTGCTCATGTGTCAGAGTTTCATCTTCTGATCATAATGCCCCTGGCCTCAGCAGAGCTCCCAGACAGGAGCTACATGACTAGGGGGTATGCACAGAATTCACGTCCAGCACAGAATTTCTTTTTTTTGCATGAAGAAGATACATTCTGCCTGAGAAGTGCTGCAGTTCTGCCTTTCACCCACCAGAGGCCCCTGTGGCACCAGAACAGCCAGCAGCAAGCTGGGTTCATCTTGCTGGGAAATTGTTGCCCTGAGCTATGCCCCAAATGGGAAGAGAGTTAGTGGGAGCAACTTTGGAGAGTCCTGAGACACGGCTGCCCCAGGGGGTGGGGACAGGGTGGTCATTCTCTACTCGCAAGAGGGTGTGGAAAGGGCACAGGAGGAGCAAGTGTCCCCTATGGAGACTGCCCAGTCCCAGATTACCCAGTGCCATCCACTTCTGCCCCCACCATACCCCAAATCTCTTCACCTCTCCTACTATCAGCTGCCAGTCTTCCCTCGCTGCCACCCCTTCCTGACTGGCAGAGAACCACTAAGCTCTGCCCCCTTCTCTTTGCCTCTGAAAGTTGCCTTGCCCAGGGCTTTGCTGCCTGTATGAATGGCAGGTAGGGATGGGGAGCCATCACTTTCTGCTTATTTACTGAATATTCAATTAGAGTGTCAGGTTTAGCAAAACTCAAACCTCTGAAAACTAGGAAATAGAGAGCTAATGTACACGCCAATGCAAACTTAACTCTGCCTTCTGAAGCTTGCAACACCCACTGGGTGTTATCTGCCTGCACTCCAGCTGCACTCACTGTGTTAGGTGTAGCTGCACTGAACAGTAGAGGCATTAGTTAGAGCAATTTGATGGAGGTGTGATTGTGATATGAGAAGATCTGGGTCTGAGTCCCCCATGTGTGCGATGAAAGTAAAGAGGTGCACGTGTACCTTGAGCTTCCAGTCTGTATCGTTTCTACACTGAGCTGTGCATGTTGTCAGGAGGAAACGGAACTGTTTGCCATGGGAATGGTCAGCAGTGAGATGGGATCTGAGAGCAATCTGTGTGCTTAACAATGGGTAAGTGAACGTAGAACGTTAGCTGGAACTTCTGTGAGTAAGGATGAAAGAGTTGTAAAAAGGGGTGAAGAGGTGTTCAATTGACCAAGTGCGTGGCTGTTTCTGGGGAGCAGGCCCAGTGTCTGAATGTATAACAGGTGTCAGTAGCTCCTGTACAGTGCAGCTCTCTTAAAACCAAATTCCGTCTTAGCAAAGATAAAGTGCTTTATTGTGTGCCCTGGTTGACATTTTCCCCAGTACTTTAGTGATGGGCACTATCTCAAATGGCTGAGTGCACATAGGTGTGTTGTAGGAGTAAAGAAAGGGTCATTGCTCACGTGGGTCAGAATTAGGATTACATTGGTGTGTACCTTTTCTCTGCATTTCCTGATTATTACAAGTTTGAGTTTTGCTGATCTCTCTTCTGGAGGGGCACGACACAGCTCCAGGCAACCTTAATTCCTGCGTTCATAAAATTTTTTGTAAGTGAATTTCCTAGCTTTTTGCACAGAGCGATGTTGGCGGGAGGAGTTAGCAGCCCTATAGGCAGTTCTGGGTCTCACACAAGTTTGCAATCAGGGGCACAGAGAAGTGCAATGACTTACCCAAGGTCACCCAGCAGGCCTGTGGCAGAGCCAGGAATAGTCCCCGTCCAGTGCTCTCTCTGCATAGTTGCTGGGTGATTCTGAAGTGCAGCTCCCTTCTCCCTGTACTTTTTGTTACGGTGGAATGGGAACGGTTATGCTTTCAAATGTCTCTCACCTTCTCCTCCTCCTCCTCCTCCCACCATTCCCAGCTCCAGCTCCGTCTCCCCTTCTTTCAAGTGTTTGTCATGGGCAGTTGGTAACAGAGCCA
>NW_020697392.1:0-12250 GCF_002925995.2 Terrapene triunguis | reverse complement strand
GAGAGATCCCACCTCTGCCTCCGCAGCATCTGTCTATGGTAGGAAATGTGGTTGGGATTAGCCAGCGCATCTCTGTGACCCTCTACCAGATTTCCTAGTGTAAACTCAGCCTGAGCATCTTATGTGTAAGGCTAAGATTTTGTCATGGATATTTTTAATAAAAGTCATGGACAGGTGACAGGCAATAAAGAAATATTCACAGAAGCCCGTGACCTGTCTATGACATTTACTAATAATATCAGTGACAAAATGGGGAGAGAGAAGGCTGCAGCACCCCTTGCTGCTGGGCTCTGGGGTCCCATGGCAGCTGGGCAGATGTGGGTGCCCTGGCTGGGAGCTGCATGGGCCCCCTGCCTGCCATGGCTCGGAGCTCCGGGGCCCCTACTGCACGTGGCAGCTGGGAGCTGCGGGGGGGGCCTTGCCCCCCGCAGCGACTCATAGGTCTGGGGGACACCCCAGCAGCTGAGTACTGCAGGGTACCCCCACAGCCTGCAGCAGCTTAGAGCTCCAGGGGCAGCTTTGGCTACTGGGGGCAGCAGGGGGACCCCGCAGCTCTGAGCCACCATGGGCTGAAGTCACAGAGGTCTCTGGAAGTCACAGATTCCGTGACTTCTGCGAATCCATAACAAAATCATACCTTTACTTATGTGTTCTGACCCCCTCCCATTCGCAGAGTGATCATTAGTCCCTGAGTTCCCCTTTTGGGGCCGGATTGTCTCATTCTCAGATAGTCTCACATTACTCCAGGCCGTACTGAAAAGCATTTAAGTGTTTGTCCATGTTCTCCCTTATGCACCAAAATTAACTAGATACTAAAAAAGTGGGGAGCAGGGACAGTAAAAGGTGGTGTTTTAACTTCTGTGCTAATTTAGGGCAATGGGGTGAGTCTGAGGGATTTCCTCCTTCCCCCAGCACCGTCACGCTCCACTCTCAATAGAGCAGCCTCTGTCCAAGTGATGGAGAGTTTTATCCTGTCTCCATTCTACCCCTCCACCTTCCAAGGTGTCACTTACCACCATGTCCCTGGCTCTCCATGTTTAGGAATCACCATTTTTATGTCTATGATCTTAAGTCAGACTCCGGAGGGCTGGAGAAGGAAGTGTCACACACCTGGGAGTCGGCGGGGAAATCCCAATGAACCTCAAAGCACAGTTTGACCTTTCAGATTTTATAACCCTGTTTCCATCTATTGGTAAAAGTGCTTTCTGGCTTTTTCTAGGCTAGTCCAGATCATTTGTAGATGGGAAGGTTTTTTGTCTTTCTTTTTCTTTCTTTAATTATATTGATGCTAAAATTTTTGCAACTAATACAACCAAATAATGAGGTGAGAAATGAAGGCTTCTTAGCCACTTCAGAAGAAAACAGGTACCTTCCCCCGCCTGATTTTGAGTCTTAGCCCTGGTCTACACTACGTGTTGAGGTCGAATTTAGCAGCCTTAGATTGATTTAATCCTGCACCCATCCACACGAGAAAGCCATTTTTGTCGACTTAAAGGGCTCTTAAAATCAATTTCTGTACTCCTCCCGGAAGAGGGGATTAGTGCTGAAATTGACATTGCTGGGTCAAATTTGGGGTCGTGTGGACGCAATTCGACGGTATTGGCCTCTGGGAGCTATCCCAGAGTGCTCCATTGTGACTGCTCTGGACAGCACTTTCAACTCAGATGCACTAACCAGGTACACAGGAAAAGCATCAGGAACTTTTGAATTTCATTTCCTGTTTGGCCAGCGTGGCTCATCAGCAGAGGTGACCATGCAGTCCCAAAGTCGCAAAAGAGCTCCAGCATGGACCAAACGGGAGGTACTGGATCTGATTGCTGTATGGGGAGACGAATCCGTGCTATCAGAACTCCATTCCAAAAGACGAAATGCGAAAATATTTGAAAAAATCTCCAAGGGCATGATGGACAGAGACTATACCAGGGACCCGCAGCAGTGCTGCATGAAAATTAAGGAGCTCAGGCAAGCCTACCAAAAAACCAAGAGGCAAACAGCCACTCCGGGTCAGAGCCCCAGACATGCCACTTCTATGATGAGCTGCATTGCATTCTAGGGGGTGCCCCTACCACTACCCCACCCCTGTCCGTGGACACCTGCAAGGGGGGAGTCTCACGCAACAGGGATGAGGATTTTGGGGATGAGGAAGATGAGGAGGAGGAGGAGGAGGATAGCACACAGCAGGAAAGCGGAGAAACCCTTCTCCCCGACAGCCAGGAACTGTTTATCACCCTGGAGCCAATACCCTCCCAAGGCGGGCTCCAGGACCATAAAGTCAGAGAAGGCACCTCTGGTGAGTGTACCTTTGTAAATATAATACGTGGTTTAACAGCAAGCGTGTTTAATGATTAATTTGCCCTGAAGACTTGGGATGTATTCCTGGCCAGTACAGCTACTCGAAAAGTCTGTTAACGTGTCTGGGGATGGAGCGGAAATCCTCCAGGGACATTATTAAGGGGACATTCCAGAGAATTTGGTGGTGGTGGGGGGGTTAGTTGGGTTTGTGCTGCACGTTAACCCGAAAACCGCAGCCCCTCCTTTTAAATGGCCAACCCAACAGGTGCTTGGTATGGGAAAGGTGGACGTTGCTGTTTGAAACCATTCCCACATGTTATGAAGGTTGAAGAAGCTGAAAGACTGTGGCTTACCATGGCTGCCTGCAAGCCAAATTCTGTTGCTCGGCCCTGCGTGTGTGATCTGACACACCGGACCGGCAGGCCCTCAATATAAGAGGCAAAATGCGACCTTGTACTGAAAGCACATGTGCTAGGTAATGTTAACAGCTTGGTTCACCGTGAAAGAGTCTACCCATTGTTCTCTAAAATGTGTCTTTTTAAATACTACTCTCCCTTTTTTTCCCTCCCACAGCTGCAAATGTTTCAACGCTCCCCCTGTCATCTCCGTCCCAGAGACTAGCGCAGATAAGAAGGTGAAAAAAATGCACTCGCGATGAAATGTTCTCTGAGCTCATGCAGTCCTCCCGCACTGAAAGAGCTCAACAGAATGCGTGGAGGCAAACAATGGCAGAGTCCAGGAAAGCAGAAAATGAACGCGAGGACAGGAGGGATGAGCAAGATGAGAGGTGGCGGGAGCAAGAAGAGAGGTGGTGGCAGCAGCGTGATGAGAGGAGGCAGGATGCAATGCTAAGGCTACTAGGGGATCAAACTGATATGCTCCGTCATCTGGTTGAGCTGCAGGAAAGGCAGCAGGAGCACAGACCACCGCTGCAGCCCCTGTGTAACTGCCCGCCCTCCTCCCCAAGTTCCATAGCCTCCTCACCCAGATGCCCAAGAACGCGAGGGGGGGGCCTCCGGGCACCCAACCACTCCACCCCAGAGGACTGCCCAAGCAACAGAAGGCTGGCATTCAATAAGTTTTTAAGTTCACTGTGGCCTTATCCTTCCCTCATCCACCACTCCACCCAGTGCTTCCCTCCTCCCCCACCCCTCCAGGTCTACCTTGGCAGTTATCCCCCTATTTGTGTGATGAATTAATAAAGAATGCATGATTTTGAAACAACAATGACTTTATTGCCTCTGCAAGCGTTGATCGAAGGGAGGAGGGGGGTTGGCTTACAGGGAAGTAGAGTGAACCAAGGGGGTGGGTTTTCATCAAGGAGAAACAAACAGAACTGTCTCACCGTAGCCTGGCCAGTCATGAAACTGGTTTTCAAAGCTTCTCTGATGCGCAGCTCACCCAGCTGTGCTCTTCTAATCACCCTGGTGTCTGGCTGCGCGTAATCAGCGGCCAGACGATTTGCCTCAACCTCCCACCCCGCCATAAACGTCTCCCCCTTACTCTCACAATATTATGGAGCACACAGCAAGCAGCAATAACAATGGGAATATTGGTTTCGCTGAGGTCTAACCGAGTCAGTAAACTGCGCCAGCGTGCCTTTAAATGTCCAAATGCACATTCTACCACCATTCTGCACTTGCTTAGCCTATAGTTGAACAGCTCCTGACTCCTGTCCAGGCTGCCTGTGTATGGCTTCATGAGCCATGGCATTAAGGGGTAGGCTGGGTCCCCAAGGATAACTATAGGCATCTCAACATCCCCAACAGTTATTTTCTGGTCTGGGAAGTAAGTCCCTTCCTGCAGCTGTTCAAACAGACCAGAGTTCCTGAAGATGCGAGCGTCATGTACCTTTCCCAGCCATCCCATGTTGATGTCGGTGAAACGTCCCTTGTGATCCACGAGTGCTTGCAGCACCATTGAAAAGTACCCCTTGCGGTTTACGTACTGGCTGCCAAGGAGGTCCGGTCCCAAGATAGGGATATGCATTCCGTCTATCACCCCACCACAGCTAGGGAATCCCATTGCAGCAAAGCCATCCACTATGACCTGCACATTTCCCAGAGTCACTACCCTTGATAGCAGCAGCTCAGTGATTGCATTGGCTACTTGGATCACAGCAGCCCCCACAGTAGATTTGCCCACTCCAAATTGATTCCTGACTGACCGGTAGCTGTCTGGCATTGCAAGCTTCCAGAGGGCTATCGCCACTCGCTTGTGAACTGTGAGGGCTATTCTCATCTTGGTATTCTTGCGCTTCAGGGCAGGGGAAAACAAGTCATAAAGTTCCATGAAAGTGCCCTTACGCATGCAAAAGTTTTGCAGCCACTGGGAATCATCCCAGACCTGCAACACTCTGCAGTCCCACCAGTCTGTGCTTGTTTCCTGGGCCCAGAATCGGTGTTCCACAGCATGAGCCTGCTCCATTGCCACCAGGATGTCCAAATTGCCGGGGCCCGTACTTTGAGAGAAGTCCGTGTCCATGTCCTCATCACTCTCGTCACTATGCTGCCGTCGCCGCCTCACCTGCTTTTGCAGGTTCTGGTTCTGCACATACTGCAGGATAATGCGCGAGGTGTTTACAATGCTCATAACTGCTGCGGTGACCTGAGCGGGATCCATGCTTGCCGTGGTATGACGTCTGCAGGAGAGCAGAGTTGCAGCGGAAGCGGTGGCTGACGATGGATGCCATGAGAATAGATATTTATAGAGAACAACGAGAGGACCTGTGAGGTGGATTCATGAGAGCAGGAGAGAAGAGTTGCAGCGGAAGTGGTGGAGGACAACGGTTAGCACCGTGCACATTTCCCAAGGAAGAACACACATACCTGGGAGCTCATGACAGACAACATGGAGAAATTCGCTACTGACACAATAGCAGCAGAGCAGAGTTGCAGCGGAAGTGGTGGATGATGACGGTTAGCAGTCGTACTGCACCGCCTGCTGCCAGCAGCACCAGGACACAACAGCGGTGGTGTCGGTGAGCTGAGCTGAGCGGGCTGCACGCTTGCCGTGTTATGGCGAGACAAGACCAGGAGAGCAGAGTTGCGGTGGAAGCGGTGCTTGCATGACGACGGTTAGCAGTCCTATTGCACTGTCTGCTGAAAGCAGTATGGCATCTGCACGGAAAAAAGGTGCGAAACAATTGTCTGCTGTTGCTTTCATGGAGGAAGGGGCGACTGACAACATACACCCAAAACCACCCACGACAATGTTTTTGCCCCATCAGGCATTGGGAGCTTAACCCAGAATTCCAATGGGCAGCGGAGACTGCAGGAACTGTGGGATAGCTACCCACAGTGCAACGCTCTGAAAGTCGACGCTAGCCACAGTACTGTGGACACACTCCGCCGACTTAATGCGCTTAGTGGGGACACACACATTCAACTATATAAAATCGCTTCCTAAAAATCGACTTCTATAAATTCGACCTAATTTCATAGTGTAGACATATCCTTAAAGGATTCTCTGAGATTTCACTTTATGAATGTGAAAGTGTTTTATAGCCCACCCTAGATTGTGAGTTTTTCTCTCTTCATGAAGGCCGTTTGGTCACATACTTTGATATTGGTTTAGTTCAGGGGTCGGCAACCTTTCAGAAGTGGTGTGCCGAGTCTTCATTTATTCACTCTAATTAAAGGTTTCGTGTGCCAGTCATACATTTTAACGTTTTTACAAGCTCTCTTTCTCTAAGTCTATAATATATAACTAAACTATTGTTGTATGTAAAGTAAATAAGGTTTTTAAAATGTTTAAGAAGCTTCATTTAAAATTAAATTAAAATGCAGAGCCCCCCGGACCGGTGGCCAGGACCCGGGCAGTGTGAGTGCCACTGAAAATCAGCTCATGTGCCGCCTTCGGCACGCGTGCCATAGGTTGCCTATCCCTGGTTTAGTTTGACAGGATGTAGCTCAGATTTGTTGAGGACTTCACGAGAGAAATGGTCATTTGCCAAAATTGTCCTTTTTTAGATTTTATTTTAATCTTTATCTAACCCTTTGTCATGAGATTTTTGTGTGTGGTTTGAACAATGACAGTGATCAGTATCTCTCAGCACAAACACTGACGGTACAAGCTAGAGTCACACTGCGTGAGAGGCAGAAACTGAAATGGAGAATGAAGTTATGGCCAAATCCCTGCAGAGATGTGAGATACCGTCGGGAGGGGGAGAAGGTGGGGGAACAGAGCTGGGAAACTGCTGGGTTTGCTCCTCAGAGACAGATGGCTGAAGCTCAGAACTGTGAACTCGTTGCACCAGTGCCAGAGAGAAACTAGAATGGTGAGTGTCGTGTGAAGCTGCCCCTGAGCTCTAAAGGGCCATGAACAACATCCCAAAAAGAATAATGTGGGGGGGGGGGTAGCATCTCCCTATTGCTGAGATGCTGATGTTGGGCGCAGGCAAAAAGAGAGCCGGGGATGTCAACAGACCTGGGCCAGCCTTGAAGCCAGGCTGACACCCAGCATTGAGGCCAGAGGGAAATGGGGAACCTGACAGCCCAGATGGTCATGGTGACACTGCATCCCATATTCTTCATAGAGATACTATTATGATATGATTATGGCATAACTATGATGTATTTTATACAAGATAGGTCATGTGAAATATCATTGAAAAGGTTATGATTTACTGAATATGATTATTCTATTTGTATGCATGTATCATTTTGTGACAGATTTAAGTTACCAATCTGCCTGAGGTGTTAGGTGATCAGGTGACAATTTTTGTATGTAAAGTTAGGAATATTGAGTATGTATCTGTATTACAAATGTGTTTATGCCTGGGGAACACCCAGTAAGAAAAAGATTGTCAGTCTAAATGGCTGGCTGGGAAGGGCCATTAGGGAGAACAATAGGTCTTAAAAGAAGCTAATCTCCCACCAGGGAGCCTTCCTGAGGATGCTACAAACAGCCTCCAAGTCATGGCTGCTGTGACACTACAGGGTCATGTGACCAGATCACCTGGTACTGGACTCCATCTTGGAAAATCAGTGTGTTTCCACTGAAAGGCGTGGGAACCAAGCTCGGAGAAAAATGGTTCCCACCATATGCAAAAGCTATTTAAGGCAGGGGAGTGACATCATCATGGTTCTTCCCTGACTCCCTGCCCAAAGGAGACTCTGGGAAACACCTGAGGGACAAGGACTGAACTGGGGGGAAGTACTGAACTCAGGCTAGAGGGGTTCCTAGCCAGTGAAAGGAATACCTGGGGATTTTAAGCTGCAATCAAGGGCAGCTGGCTCCATAAGAATCTCTGAAACCGGCTTAAATCATCTTTTAGGGTGAGAAGTTGCTATTCATATCCAATCTCTTTCGTATATTAAGCGTAGATTGTGTTTTGTTTATTTGCGAGGTAATCTGCTTTGATCTGCTTGCTATCCCTTATAATCACTTAAAATCTAACTTTTGTAGTTAATAAACTTGTTTTTGCTTTATCTAAAACCAGTGTGTGGGGAAGACATAACTTGGGGCAGAAAGCTGTGTATATTCCTCTCCATGTTGAGGGAGGGGGCGAATTTCAGGAGCTTACACTGTACAGTTCCCTGTGCAACGCAGGATGGTATAATTTTGGGTTTCAACTCCAGAAGGGGGTGCGTGCCTTAGGAACTCGCTGGTGCCTTAGCTGTGCCTTCCCATGCAGAGCTGATTAGAGTCTGTATGAACTCAGCTGGGTGTGTCACTACCTGTATGTGTGATGCCTGGGAGAGGGCCTGGCAGGCTGGTCACAGCAATACAGTGTCTAGGGAGCACAGGCTGGTTGGATAGAGGGGCTCAGTGGTACCCCAGTTCCAGATGGCACCCTAGGAGAAACCTGTCACAACCCCCTCCCCATCTACTGCAGTGTCCTGCGTGGAGACAAGAGAGACTGTCTCTGCCCCACTCACCCCACACTGCATCTCTCTTGTGACTAACCCCCTGTGCCTCATGTTAACCACTTCAAGACGGTTATGATATATTGTATATAAAGAGTGCCCGGTGAGGAATCAAATTGGAAAACTGATGATCTGCTGAACATTATGCCATTGAAATGTGTGTAACACCACTGCATGTAGAATGGTGAGATTTTACTGTGTGTTTGTTACTAGGGTGACCATATTCCAGGTCCCCAAAAAGAGGACACTGGGGTAGGGAGCTGGGGGGGGGGGGGGAGAGTTGTGGATGCTGGGGGGGGGCGGGGGGGGTATTCATGAGGTGAAGGCAGTGTCGGTCGCTGTCACAGTGGCAGGGTGCTGGCACAAGCCCAGAACGCAACGACAGGCATCAGTCAGGGCCTACCTGTGGGACCCCTTCCCCTGGGTGGGTGGGATCTGGCAGCAATCTATCAGCTGTGGATGCAGGGGAATGGACCAATTGGGAAGGTGATCAACCAGGGCTGTTTCTGAGCTGTAGTCTGTCTGCTCTGCAAAACCCCCCAACATTTGCTGTTATGGGAAAACCCCGCTCAGACAGAGAAAGCAGGCTTATAAAAGAGGGTGTGTCTGGGAAAACCCAGACGTATGGTAACCCTATTTGTTACTGAAATATGTCGTCGTTCTGGGGAATGCCCACAGACTAACTCCTCAGAGACGACAAAGGACCGACCATCAGTGTTAGGAAACTATTATCTGGCCGTCCACCACTAGGAAGAAGGGGGTAAACAAAGAAATTTACAATTCATCTGAAGGAAAGTTTGGAGCTCTCATAGGCCATGGAGTTGCCTGACTCCATGACCCAGCAAAGACTTTTCCACTATAAGAAGGGGGGGAAAAGTCCTCTGGCCACCTCTACTCACAGTAAAAAGATCTCTTGAAAGACAATAGGAGCATCATTGAACTCGGGGGAGTGGTCCTAGCTGGAAGGCTTTCCAGTGAGCATGGACTGCTGAAAGCCTTTGGGTGATAGAAATCCTTTTGCTTGTAAGGGTACGTCTACACGCCAAGCCAAAATCCACATATATTAGGTTGACTTACAGCCACCACAGTAATTACTGCGGTAGCCGATGTCCACACTACCCTCCTTGGGTCGGTGGGGCGTGTCCTCACCAGGAGCACTTCCACCGACCTAAGAGGGGCAGTGTGGGGAGCTGAGAGCCCAGTCTCTCCGCTCCAGCAGCAGTTCCCTCCTAGGAGCCTGACTGCCCCACAAGCTCTGGGTCGGCTTCACCCCTCTCCACTCCCCGTTCCCTGCAAAGAGCAGGGTAAGCCACCTGGGGCTTCTCGTCCCCCCAGCGTTCCCCTCCCAGTTTGACACCAGATCATTGAAAGCTACTCAGAGTACAGTCTTTCAACCAGTTGTGCACCCACCTTATAGTAATTTCATCTAGACCAACGAATTCCTCCCTGCTGGTCAGAACTGTCTCACCCAGCTGCCCCCTGGTTACTTCCCCCACCATCGGAAAGCAGAAGTTGTCCCCAATGCATTCCCAGCACTTATGGCACATTGGGTGCTGCTAGGGTGGCCAAATACCTGGTTTTTGACCGGAAAGTCCAGTCAAAAAGGGGACCTGACAGTGTGCGGTCAGATCTATTGACTGGACACCCAAAGTCCAGTTACTATGGGTGGGGGAGGCGCTGGGTCATCATCTGCACCAGCCCCTACTCAATCGGGTCTGCCTCCTACATGCCTTGGGTGGCTGCAGCTCCCAGCCCCGGCTCCACAGGCGAGTCCCTCCTGTCCCTGGCAGGGAGTGGGGGAAGAGGAGTGGATGGGGGTAGGGCAGGGCCTCGGGGGAAAGAGGCAGGGCAGGGGAGGTTCTGGCACTCCTGCTGCAACGTCCAGTTTTTAAATATTACCAGGTTGGCAACTCAAGTAGCTAGCTGAGAGGCTGTGAAAAATATGAACAAACATACATATGTCACTTTTCACAGCAGTCGACTTAACTAGCTAGCAATAAATACATTACAATTTTGATGTGCCTCTGGGTAAGGGAACTGTTGGCCCCTCACTGAAACTTAAGGGGCGGAGGGTTGGTTGGCCCTCCCCTAGCCAGCGCTTCAGGTCAGCCTGATTGACAGGGCAGGCAGGCCAATGAGGGAGTCAGGAGCCCGGGGTCCCATCCTCTGTGTAAGCGGGAGCTGGCGGGGCCAGAGCAGGGCAGGAACTGCTAAGGAGAGAGCAGAGCGGTGCTGGGAGCAGCGCAGCCCCAGCCAGAGCCAGAGAGATGCAGCCCAGGGAGCTGAGCTGGAGGCAGAGCAGCAGCAGTGCTGAGGCAGAGGGGAGCTGGAGCTGGATCAGTCCGGAGCCAGGTGCTGTGAGCAGCTGGGGAGAGCGAGGGGAGACCCTGGGCAGTGGGCTTGCAGGCTGGACTGAGAGGCAGATCATAACTGTGACCGGGGTCGATGCTGGGAAGAAGGGTCCTGACACCTAGAGCATGAGGGCATCTGGCCACGGCCAGAGCAACTGTCCAACCTGCTGCATCCCTGCAGCACAGCCAGGGCCTGGGCAGGAGGCCTGGGACGTGCGAGGAACAGACTGTGAACTGCCCTGACATTCCAGAGACGCTGGTTGTGGTTTATCCCACAGAGCGGGATGATGTGTTTTCCTTTCACCATTCCCATTTTTTTTATTACTTGCTGCTTAATGAATTGTATTTGTTCTGAACTCTATGCAATGGTCAGGGAAGCGTCCAGAGCAGAGAGAGCACCCCAGAGTGGGGACATGCTAGACACTGTCCTGGGGGTTGAGCCCCACAGGAATCCTGGGTCCAGCCTTGTCCGGATTACGGGGACTAGAGTGGAAGGGGAGTCCCCAAGGTCATTCATGTCTCTGGGTGAAGGGAGTGAGAGCGAGGACTCAGATCCTTCCGCTATTTGATTCCACCTGGGTAGTGTATAAGCCAGGAAAGTTCCCCATAATAGCAGGACCCTTCCCCCGCTTACCTCTGTGCATATTTATTGTTTTTTTCCTAAATTTAATTAAGTATTTTAGGAAAAAGTGTCAGAACGGCCACCAGCGAGAACCACCAACTCTGAGGCCACCAACAATTTTGTCATGAGAACCCCTGGACTAGATGATCGTGATGGTCCCTTCTGATGTTAAAGTCTGTGAGCGTAAGGGCTTGTCTACACTGCCAAGATTAAAGCGCTGCTGTGGCAGCGCTTGAACGTGGCTTGTGTATTCATGGCACAGCAAAAAATCACCTCCATGAGGGGCGTAGGTAGCTTCCAGCGAGCGTGGCTCCCAGCGCTGGTGTGCTGTCTACACTGGCACTTTACAGAGCTGAAACTTGCAGCGCTCGGGGGGTGTTTTTTTCACACCCCTGAGTGAGAAAGTTGCAGCGCTGTTGTCATAACTATAAAGGGAAGGGTAACAACCCTCCTGTGTATAATACTATAAAATCCCTCCTGGCCAGAGACTCCAAAATCCTTTTACCTGTAAAAGGTTAAGAAGCTCAGGTAACCTGGCTGACACCTGACCCAAAGGACCAATAAGGGGACAAGATACTTTCAAATTTTGGGGGGGGGCTTTTTGTTTGTGCTCTTTGTTTTGGGGGTTGTTCGCTCTTGGGACTAAGAGGGACCAGACATCAATCCATGCTCTCCAAATCTTTCTGAACAAGTCTCTCATATTTCAAACTTGTAAGTAACAGCCAGGCAAGGCGTGTTAGGTTTATCTTTGTTTTCTCAACTTGTAAATGTTCCTTTGCTAGAGGGAGGTTTATCCCTGTTTTACTGTAACTTTGAACCTAAGGCTAGAGGGGGTTCCTCTGGGCCCTTTGAATCTGATTACCCTGTAAAGTTATTTTCCGTCCTGATTTTACAGAGATGATTTTTACCTTTTCTTTAATTAAAATTCTTCTTTTAAGAACCTGATTGATTTTTCATTGTTTTAAGATCCAAGGGTTTTGGATCTGTGTCCACCAGGACTAATTGGTGAGGGTATACTCTCAAGCCTACCCAGGAAAAGGGGTGTAAGGACTTGGGAGTGGGGGAGGAATTAGTCTCAAATCTGCCCAGGAAAGGGGGGGTTAGAGACTTGGGAA
>NW_020697391.1:0-10251 GCF_002925995.2 Terrapene triunguis | reverse complement strand
CCCCTTAGTATTATTTTTTATTTTGAAGTGTTTGGCTTAACCATGATCTTCTCTTTCCCAAACTGCATTGCAATTTTGGGTTTATTTTTATTTTGCCTCCCTTTTGTTCATTTCATTATAATTCGAGCAGTAAAGGAATCTGACCCAAAACTTTATTTCCCCATCATGCAGGAACATCACACAAACATCGCACGCAGCTGGACTCATAACACTGAAGGCCAGGGGATGGAGATGCGGGTTTCCAAAGGGTTGTGTTTTTCTCAGATGACACAAGGATGCGTGCTGCAGCTCCCTGTATATTCCAGCCCCTTCCACCCCTCCATCCTGTATGACCTGCTGGGCTTTGAGACATTTATTGTCTCATTCTATTGATAATGTGATTACAACACAACGTGACTGAAATTAAACCACTTCCAGACAAGGAAACAATAAAAGAGAAAAACCAAACATTGCACTGGCTGGGAATTAAACCCAGCTCAAGCACTTGGAAAGCAGCTATGCTCACCACTATACTGTCAATACATTTGGCAGGGTTAGCTTTCCTGCATGTTATGTGTACTAGCAAAGAGAGTGACACATGACCATGGAGCTCACAAGCAGTGTAGATGGGCACCTGGTCACCTGACAGCTGGGAGCAGAGTTACCATCCCAGAGTGACTGAAAGGGGGGCAAAGGTGAAAACAGATCTCATTGGGAGCTGGCCCCACACCCAACCCGACCCTAGGAGAGGGGAACTGAAGCTCAACTACAATCATAGAAAAATCTTCCCTGAGAAGGAAGGGGACAGATTGTTTTAAAGCCAAGGTTTGTGTTTGTTCCTGCTACATACAGAGGGGCTGGGTAGTGCTGATTCCAGCCCCCACACACCAGAAGGATAAAGAACAAATTCAGGCTGCCAGTTACCTGCAGGAGGGAGATGATTTTTTGACAGTGACGGACGCCTCGTCCTAAAGGCCTTTGTCTGCACGTTTCTAGTGACTGTTCAGTACAGGAATGCAGCCCCCACTTCGGGGTCTCTCCTCAGGAAATAATGTTTCTGTGCAAAATACCACATGATGGGACCAGGACATAAGGAATGAAACACAAGATGCTTCATGTTGTCAGACGCTACCAGTCGGTGCTCTGCTCTGTTCAATGTTGATATCAATTGGCTGTGTGCGTGTGTTCCCTCTGTGTGCTGTCCCAGCTCTGCGCAGATAGCTGACACAGCAGACCCCAAGAGAACCCCCAATGACCACAGACTCTAGTAAGGTACGAAGGCACGTCGGCCAGGTTTATTGCCTTTAGAGATACACAGTCTTCAGCTCCCCGGCAAAGGAAGTTCAAGGTGCTGCTAGCCTGTACATATGTGCTCCCTTGACAATGGACTCAGCTCAGTCAGTGGCCGGACTTTCCATTGCCCCCTAGGCTGGACCAAGACACCGCCCCAGGGATGCATTCTTATACACAGGTACAAACAAGTTACACATCACTCCTGATGCATTGAGGTGCAACCCCTCTACGTAGCAAGGTGCGCCTCTCACCTTGTACATGTTGGTTTGAACAAAACAACTCTATTCATCATATTATTCTTTTGGCCCTGTCATTGGGATAGGTCAGCTTGTTCCTTGTTATCTGTGTGGAATTTGCAAGTATTGAAGTGTTCTGATATCTAGTGTTCAGTTCCTTTTAGGTATGTATCTTCTTGCAGCATCAGCCCTTTCCTTGCGAGCTTCTGTGAGCAGGGCCTGCCTCTGGCTCACAGCTTAACTTTGCTTTATGTTAGCAAAGTTTTGACCATTACTTTAGTTCAGGCCTCAGGCCTCATACTGGGCCTCTGATAAGGGTTTATGTTTCAGGGCCTCATCTTACTACATTCCCCCACTTTTTGTCTTTTTATGGGGAGGATGTTTACCCATTGTCCCGGAAAAGCATAATGCATGGGCTGAAGATAACCCATTGGGCTAAACACTGTTATGTGGTTATCTTATTTTACCATTCATACACTCATGCCCCATTTGTCTTTTTAGTCTGCACAATCCCACGTACGACTGATAGGCAGATTTTATTATCCAATTATTTTTTAGTCCCTTATGGTGGGCCTGGGAATGTTAGGCCCAGGACCATGACTGAGGAATGTAGTATTATGATTGAGCCTTAGAGGCACTCCCAAATAATTAATATATATGAATTATATGGATATGGCATATATATTTGTAGTGTGTATGGGCATATATGTATATGTACATATGACACCACCTTATAGCCAAGCATAACCATGTTTTTCCAGTCTGGTGGTGTACTTTGGCCCTTTTACTTTGGTGACACAGATAGAAACACACTTCTATTAGGGCAATTCCAGTTATTACCTGTCTCATCATTAGTAGTAGGCTGAGTGTTTTGAAATACTGGGATAGGGACTGTGACAGTGTGTCCCACAGTTCTATGTATATGAGAAGTAAATCAGAAATTTGGAGTAGTGACACTACCACTGAGGCCTTCATATATAAATACATTGTAATTAGTTACTACACAGTACTGTCCATTCATGTTATAGGTTACCCTTACTGCTGGTTGTCACCCTCTGGTAAGCTTTACTGGGCAGGAAATAGAAGTGGCTAGCTTCTCTGTTGCATTGGTTGAACTGCTTTGTGATGCACCAGTAGTTGATGTAGATCCAGTTGTTTTTTATGGATGCTGTCTTCCAGATAACCTACTGAATGGACAGTAACCAATTTATCAAATATTGCTGTGTCAGGATGTAGTATTGGTACCTAGACACTGAACAAAATTATTTTGAATAACATGTGCCTTAGTTAGGATGCAGTGTCAGTAACCCAAATTATGACTGGTACTAACCGGGAATTTGTTTACCCAATGTGTAGTTACTGTGTAACTTAATTTCGTGACCAATTTGTTTTTTCCTTGCCTTCATGTTGTTTGCTGCCATTCGTTTGTTGATTTTTACCTGTGTGTTGGTTATGCACATTGTACATGTTGTACAGCAACAATACAATACAGCAATACTACAGCAGTACAATGATAATACGGTAGTACAGCAATAATACAGTTGTTTTTACACAGTAACCAAGTTGAAATTAAATGATAGTTTATTCTGGTCCAGCTAGTGGTTTTTAGCTGATTGTTAACTTAAGAATCCATATATGATAGATAGAGCTGTATTTGACCAGTCTCTTATTTTTAAGCATTTCTTTTTTCTTTTTTTGATGCTTGGTTTTTTTTTTTTTACTATATACTGACTTTAGGGTATGATATTTTCTGGCATTTTTGGTCTGTAGGATGCAACTTAAACAACTTTTGTTAGTTAACATAGTAAAGTTTGTTTGTTTTTAGTAAGCCAAACTTAATACAAAGTTTAACTTAGTTTGTTTACAATGTAATAGGGACAATATAATAGGGACCGAGTCTTTTATACCACAAGCTTTACCTTTGCAATTGTTGTATAGACATTCATTTTCACTTGAGGTGCATTACTAATATTTTATACTAAATGTAATGCTTAACAGCTAAAATAAATGGTCACAGTCTTCCATGAGAAAGTGTAGTGCTTTTCCTTGCTGAATACTTTGTTTCAGCAAAAGCATTAGTAACATAATTTTAACAAGCTTTTTACAGTTAATTTGCTTGTGATACCAACTTCACTCTTGTTAACTGTTTAGAAGCACAAACTTTAACAACTATTGTTTCCCATTAACATAACAACAAAAGAAAAGTGTATAAAATTAAACCAACTATAAAATTAAACCAAAATAAATTTTAAATACAGGTACTTTGAAGGTATGTGATGATGCTTTGTTATGTTTGGGAGCCAAAAGGTGGAAAACCTGTTGAAATTGTTTGGTTAGCTTTATGCATAAATTGTTATTTTAAAACATTTTGGTTATGACATTTTTATAACTATATTTAAAAGTGCAAACAAGAAATTAACATTTTGTTAATATTATCTTTACCTTATTGTTGCGGTTTCCCCTTAAATTTTTTTTATTTGTTATTCAAAGAAAAAATGTAAAAAAACAAAACTAAACTGTGATCGATAAAAGAATTCTTTGTTTGCAATTGCATTATTTGTTGAGGCAGAAATATATGTACATATATTTGTAACTAAAACCTTTTTGAACTTTGCACAAAAATTGGTGTTAATACTGATTATACCCCAACCATGATTTTAAAATAATGCGGGACCACATATACATATATTTTTTTAAAAGGGTGTAAAATTGACTTTTGTTGCAACAAAAAATAAAAATAAAAAATAGTCACGTGACACACACAAAATACAACACAAGACAACACACATGACATACAGGACAAACTTACAATTAAAAACAAATGGCGCCAGAATTTTATTCATAACTATACAAAGTAAGGCAAACAAAAAAAAAATAAAAAGGGTTACATTTGAATAAACAAATTACCTTATTTAAAACTTGTTACATAAATTGATAAAAAATATATTAATATTTGCCAAATGTATTGTATTAATTTGGTAACAAGGAATTTTGCATTATTTTATATTTAACATTTTAAAACATTGCTATATGGAAATAAGAAAAGCCCATGTTTCAAATATTAGTGAGTGGTTAAGATTAGAAGCAGAGTGTGCATTTCTGCTGCTTGGCAACCATATCTTCAAGAAAGTTAGAAATAATTCCAGCTGTTGTATTGCCATAGACATTAGTTGCAGAATTCTTGCTTTTTTACTTTTATTATTTTTTAGAGCCTACCATCGCTCTACATATGCCAGTCCATGTTTCCCTACTTTTTTAAAATTTATATGGACCCCCCCCCTTCCTGGCAATACAGCAGGTCCATGAGTTATCAAACTCTGTGGGGATATAAAGGGAGGGGATAAGGGGGTTCCCTAGCTCGAGGTTTTTTGCCATGTTAGATCACGGTTCCTACAGCGGACAGCTCGCTTACTCAGCAGATCAGAGGTCAGGGTCACCAGTGTTGTCAGATGCTACTGGTGTGGTGCTCTGCTCTGTTCAATGTTAATATCAATTGGCTGCATGCGTGTGTTCCCTCTGTGTGCTGTGTCAGCTCTGCTCAGATAGCTGACACAGCAGACCCCGAGAGAACCCCCAATGACCACAGACTCTAGTAAGGTACAAAGGCATGTCAGCCAGGTTTATTGCCTTTAAAGATACACAGTCTCCAGCTCCCCGGCAAACAAAGTTCAAGGTGCTGCTAAGGTTCTGCTAGCCAGTACATATGTGCTCCCTTGACAATGAGCTCAGCTCAGTCAGTGGCAAAACTTTCCACTGCCCCCTAGGCTGGACCAAAATACCGCCCCAGGGATGCATTCTTATACACAGGTATAAACAAGTTACACATCACTCCTGACATATTGAGGTGCAACCCCTCTACATAGCAAGGTACAACCCCTCTACGTAGCAAGGTGCCACCTCTCACCTTGTACATGTTGGTTTAAACAAAACAACTCTATTCATCATATTATTCTTTTGGCCCTGTCATTGGGAGAGGTCAGTTTGTTCCTTGTTATCTATGTGAAATGTGCAGGTATTGAAGTGTTCTAATATCTAGTATTCAGTACTGTGACAAAGTTCCTCCTCGATCTTGGTGGGTCCTGCACTTATTGGCAAATTTTCTTGCCTCAGAGATTCACCATGTAGGTTGGGGAACAGCCCAGAGACCTTCCCCTCTGGAAGAACCCACAGTCCAGGTCAATTGGAAGGTTTGGGGGTAACCCAGGCCCGCCCTCTACTCCGGGTTCCAGCCCAGGGCCTTGTGGACTGCAGCTGTCTATAGTGCCTCCTGTAACAGCTACAGGACAGCTACAACTCCCTGGGCTACTTCCCCATGGCCTCCTCCAAACACCTTCCTTATTCTCACCACAGGACCTTCCTCCTAGTGTCTGATAACACTTGTGCTCCTCAGTCCTCCAGCAGCAGCAGCAGCAGCACACCCTCTCACTCTCAGCTCCTTGCACCTCTTGCTCCCAGCTCCTCACACTACAAACTGAAGTGAGCTCCTTTTTAAAGCCCAGGTGCCCTGATTAGCCTGCCTTAATTGATTCTAGAAGCTTCTTCTTAATTGGCTCCAGGTGTCCTAATTAGCCTGCCTGCCTTAACTGGTTCTAGCAGGTTCCTGATTACTCTAGTACAGTACCTTTTAGGTATGTATCTTCTTGCAGCATCAGCCCTTTCCTTGCGAGCTTCTGTGAGCAGGGCCTGCCTCTGGCTCACAGCTTAACTTTGCTTTATGTTAACAAAGTCTTGACCATTACTTTAGTTCAGGCCTCAGGCTGGGCCTCTGATAAGGATTTATGTTTCAGGGCCTCATCTTACTACACTTCTTCCATGTGCATTCACTTTCACCTTTGCTATTTGTGGTGTTATTGTATCAATGTTGGTTCCAGGATATGAGAGATTGGGGGGGGTCACATAATATTTTTTAAAGGACCAAGGAAGGGAATGTTATTTACTCCTTCTTATAACACAAGAACTAGGAGGGGTCACCAAATGAAAAGAATAGGCTGCAGGTTTGAAAAGAATGAAAGGAAGTATTTCTACACACAATGCACAGTTAACCTGGGGAACTCCTTGCAGAGGATGTTGTAAAGGCCAAGATTATAACAGGGTTCAAAAAGGGACTAGATAAGTTCATGGAGGATAGGTTCATTAATGGTTATTAGCCGGGATGGGGCAGGATGGTGTCTCTAGCTTCTGTTTGCCAGAAGCTGGGAATGGGTGACAGGGGATGGATCACTTGATGATTACCCATTCTGTTCATTCCCTCTGTGGCGCCTGGCATTGGCCTGTCGGAAAACAGGATAATGGGCTAGATGAACTGGTCTGACTCAGTATGACTGTTCTTATCTTCTAACTGCTTTTTATTGAAGAGACAACCTTTCGGGTTACACAGAACTGCAGAAATGTTCTGGGTTGGCTCCAAAGCTTTTCTCTTTCACCAACAGCGGTTGGTCCTCTACAAGCTCTTACCCTCACCAGTCTTGTCTCTCCTGGACTCTGAAAAGTGTTTTCTCTCCACTCCCCTTGGAGAGAATTTAAATTTTCCCTTTGGGAAACTATCAGGCTGAAGCAATGGTATTGATTGTGACACTGGAATTGAAGGATTATTTAATATTATAAATAAATGAGTCTAAATCTGAGCTTCCTGTTTTCAAATTGGTTTTCCCAACTCAGTTCTCAATTCTCTTCTAGAAAGGCCTCCAGGATACCTGGGTCATGCCAGCAGAAGTGGCAAGAAGAAAGCCCCCCAGTGCTGCTCTTAGTCCCAGGTGGATTGTTCAGTGGCAGAAGGAGTTGATTTGTTTGCTGCCACAAAAGATGTCTGGGCACCAGATCTCCCTGCTTCTTCCAGCACAACCCTGGCTCTTTCCCTGCCCCAGTCACTGGTGTAGGTGGTTCCTTCATGCACTTAGCCAAAAGCCTTTCATAGCCTTCTTAGTGTAGTTGGGAGCATGTCAATCTCATAATCTGAAGCTTCTGAGTTTGAGCATCAGAAAGGGCATATGGTTTGCTCCCTGCTTCAGCTTTTTCAAAAGGAAATCCCAGAGAAAAGACACTGGAGCAAACTGATTTCTGGAAACCCTCCCACCCATCTTACACACACACAGACTTCTCTTTCTAAGACATTAACTCTTC
Source organism: Terrapene triunguis (assembly GCF_002925995.2). Lineage (NCBI taxonomy): Eukaryota > Metazoa > Chordata > Testudines > Emydidae > Terrapene > Terrapene triunguis. Next base: position 2,623 of record NW_020697391.1, on the reverse strand, counting down.
CTTCTCTTTTATGACTCTTTAATTCAGCTGCAAATACCAGTTCCTGGAGACCCTTTCCACAGAGAACACAGCCACAGTGCAATGACAAAGCAAGGAGCTGCCAGGTTGTCGTGGGTGAGTAGTTAAGGGAATGCATTAAAAATCCAGCAGTCAACCCCCTCCTCTCCACCCCTAAGCAGAAGCTTGACAATTGTGATGCTGAGATTCCACTGCCTCAGCATCCTCGACCCCCACTGGAGGCCGGTATAGAGTCCTTGATCCCTGTTCATATTTCAGACCCCAGCTGATGAACCATCCCTGCCCAGCAACTCACCATCTGCCCCAGGAGAACCAGCTGGTGGGCTGCATCCACAGGCAGATAGCTTATACCACTCCCCTCAGAGCAGCAGCTGCACCTGTTGGCAGGTAATCCCCGCTTAAGGGTTGGGTGAAGAAGCTGAGGATCACTTGTTATTTCTTCCATATTGAGTCTCACTGTGCTTGAACAATTTCTCTCTAAAACTGATTTAAATTTAGAGCCCCTTCCTCCATTTCTGCTTTGCATGTGCCTCATTCCGGTACATAAAACATGAGAACAGCCATACTGTGTCAGACCAATGGTCCATCTAGCCCAGTGCCCTGTCTTCCAACAGTGGTCAATGTCAGGTGCATCAGAGGGAATGAAGAGAACAGGTAATCATCAATTGATCCATCCCGTCGCCCATTCCCAGCATCTGTACAGATGTGAACACAAAGAAACATTTGGGGACCACTTGCAGCTACTTAGAATCACAGAATGTTAGGGTCAGAAGAGACCTCAGGGGGTCATCTAGTCCAACCTCCTGCTCAAAGCAGGACCAACCCCACCTAAATCATCCCAGCCAGGGCTTTTTCAAGCCGGGCCTTACAAACCACTAAGGATGGAGATTCCACCACCTCCCTAGGTAACCCATTCCAGTGCTTCACCACCCTCCTAGTGAAATAGTGTTTCCAAATATCCAACTTAGAACTCCCCCACTGCAACTCGAGACTATTGCTCCTTGTGCTCCTTGACTAATGCAAGAAGCCTGGGAAACAAGCAGGGAGAACTGGAAGTCCTGGCACAGTCAAGGAACTATGATGTGATTGGAATAACAGAGACTTGGTGGGATGACTCACATGACTGGAGCACTGTCATGGATGGATAGAAACTGTTCAGGAAGGACAGGCAGGGCAGAAAAGGTGGAGGAGTTGCATTGTATGTAAGAGAGCAGTATGACTGCTCAGAGCTCTGGAATGAAACTGCAGAAAAACCTGAGAGTCTCTGGATTAAGTATAGAAGTATGAGCAACAAGGGTGATGACATCACAAGAGTCTGCTATAGACCACCAGACCAGGGGGATGAGGTGGCTGAGGTTTTCTTCTGGCAACTAACAGAAGTTACTAGATCGCAGGCCCTGGTTCTCATGGGAGACTGCAATCACCCTGATATCTGCTGGGAGAGTAATACAGCAGTGCATAGACAATCCAGGAAGTATTTGGAAAGTATAGGGGACAATTTCCTGGTGCAAGTGCTGGAGGAGGCAACTAGGGGCAGAGCACATCTTGACCAGCTGCTCACAAACCAGGAAGAATTAGTAGGGGAAGCAAAAGTGGATGGGAACCTGGAAGGCAGTGACCATGACACGGTAGAATTCAGGATCCTGACACAAGAAAGAAAGGAGAGCAGCAGAATACGGACCCTGGACTTCAGAAAAGCAGACTTTGACTCCCTCAGGGAACTGATGGGCAGGATGCCCTGGGAGAATAACATGAGGGGGAAAGGAGTCCAGGACAGCTGGCTGTATTTTAAAAAATCCTTATTGAGGTGGCAGGAACAAACCATCCCAATGTGTAGGAAGAATAGTATATATGGCAGGTGACCAGCTTGGCTTAACAGTGAAATCCTTGCTGATCTTAAACACAAAAAAGAAGCTTACAGGAAGTGGAATATTGGACAAATGACCAGGGAGGAGTATAAAAATATTGCTCAGGCATGCAGGAGTGAAATCAGGAAGGCCAAATCACACTTGGAGTTGCAGCTAGCAAGAGATGTTAAGAGTAACAAAAAGGGTTTCTTCAGGTATGTTAGCAACAAGAAGAAAGTCAAGGAAAGTGTGGGCCCCTTTCTGAATGAGGGAGGCAACCTAGTGACAGAGGATGTGGAAAAAGCTAATGTACTCAATGCGTTTTTTGCCCCTGTCTTCACAAACAAGGTCAGCTCCCAGACTACTGCACTGGGCAGCACAGTATGGGGAGGAGGTGACCAGCTCTCTCTGGAGAAAGAAGTGGCTCAGGACTATTTAGAAAAGCTGGATGAGCACAAGACCATGGGGCCGGATGCGCTGCATCCGAGGGTGCTACAGGCTGGGGACCGACTGGCTAAGCAGCAGTTCTGCAGAAAAGGACCTGGGGATTACAGTGGATGAGAAGCTGGACATGAATCAACAGTGTGCCCATGTTGCCAAGAAGGCTAACCACATTTTGGGCAGTATAAGTAGGGGCATTGCCAGAAGATCAAGGGACTTGATCGTTCCCCTCTATTCGACATTGGTGAGGCCTCATCTGTAGTACTGTGCCCAGTTTTGGGCCCCACACTACAAGAAGGATGTGGAAAAATTGGAGA
>NW_020697390.1:0-4769 GCF_002925995.2 Terrapene triunguis | reverse complement strand
CTCTGGGGCAGCCGGGCGGCCGGGGGACCTGGCTCAGGGACAGCGAGCAGTGATTGGACGTTCTGAGTTCGCAGGGGGAACGTGGTAAAAGGAAGCGGTTCATGCGGTTTTAAAGCAGGGTTCTGGTGCTTTGACAAGAAAGTAAAACCCAGTGTCTGTGTGTGTAACACACGAACAGCTACGGCAGCACTTGGCTGTTCACGGTCGGTCCCCCTCCCCCTCCCCCTCCCAAAGCCAGATGCTGAAGGTATGCATAGCTAAGGGAGGGTGCATCATCTCCTCTGACTGCCCGCAGCACTCGGCTGTTCTCGGCTTCCCCGTGGCAGCACTGGGCCACAGTAGGGAATTGGGAGAGGTAGCTGTTCCTGTGGTTACACCAGGACGTGCACAACACCTCTCCCCTTCGGGGCGTCTGGCTGATTAACATACAGTTCAGAACAAGACCCCCACAGCGTTCCCACCCCAGACAGCCCAGGTGGCTCCTGCAGGCTCTGCCCCCCTGAGCCCTGTCTGAGAGCTCAGCAGAGTCATTCTGCGTAGAGCTACGCACACAACCCCCTGCTCCATCACATCTCGCCCTGCCCAGACTGACCTCTGGCTGTCCTCGTAGCCCCACCAGGCCTGGCTCCTGGTCACCTGCTTCCATCACCTGAACCTCCCAGTCCAGGGGCACCTGGTCACAGGTGAGGCTGAACCCAGGACTCCCTTAAAGAGCCAGCTCACCCCGTGACACCAAGGACTGGTGCTGGCATTACCACGCCTGCAGAGAGAGAGCCACATTTCCTACCCCTGCACTGGGACTCTGCCCGCCCAGGAGCAAGAGTGAATTAGCTCGGGGGCTGATGGGTTCTCCGGGTGACATTATGGGCAGAGCCACCAAAGCCAAGAGCACGTATTAAACAGGAGCACTAAGGGAGTTCTAGCCTGTTAGGGCACATTCACCCCCCTCCCCTCTGCTTTGCCCCTCACAGGATTCCATACAGGATGTTGTACAAGGTGCAAATAATGTCTGGACTGGACTTAGAGTGACACCCCCAGAGGGGAAATGGACCTGGGTGGAAGGTTCCCGCTTAGATCAAACACTGTGAGTGCTGCCTGGTGTTTGCTGTACGCTTGGGAAAGCTCCCCTTGTAGAACCTGCTCATTTTAAATGTACAACGTCTGTCTGTGTAAGGTACTTACCTGCCTCTGGCACTGCAGTCCCTGAGCGCCTCAATCGTCAGTGAATTTATCCTCACAACACCCCTGTGAGGCAGGCCAGGGCTGTTACCCCCATTGGACAGATGGGGAAATGGAGGCCTGGGGAGACTAAGTGACTCACCCCAGGTCACACCAGGAGTCTGTGGCAGAGCAGGAATTGAACCCAGGTCTCCCAGGCTAGTGCCCAAACCCCTGGACCCTGCTTCCTCTGAGAGCGTGGGGAGTTGAAGGACGTGATGTGTAAGAATACTGCTGCTGCTGCTCCTACCGCTGCTAGGCAGCAGCACCGTGTTTGCTGGTGCCATGGTCATGGGGGATCCCTACGGCCCAGCATTGCTTTGATCCAGCCCCCATGAGCTGAGCTGGGCTCCTGGGTTTAACACAGGGTGACCATATGTCCCGGTTTGGCTGGGCCAGTCCCTTTTTTAGGCCCTGTCCCCGCCGTCCGGACTTTTTTGGCAAAACTGGGCATTGGTCCAGTTGCTCTTGGCAGCTGATAATCACTTGGCAAGAGCAAACGGGACCAATGCACAGTACTGCCCCCAAAGTGGGGTGAGACCTCCAGCAGGGCATGGAGGAATGTGTGTGGGGGAGAGGGGGGTGAGTGGCAACACCAGCCCCATGCTGGAGGGAGGGCTACGGAGAGGGGCTGGGACTGGCTGGCCTGCCCTGTCTGCAGGGGGAAGAGCAGGACCTTGGGCAGCCCCACACATGGGCGGGGGAGGAGGGGACTTGGAGAACCAGCCCTGTGCCTTGGTGTCCACTTCTAGTTTTCCCCAGGGGTGCTCCAAGGCTGCTCCGCTCCAAGGCCCTGCTCTGCCCCTTCACCCGAGGCCCCGCCCTCACCCCACATCTTCCACAGGAAAAAAAACAGGGGGTGCTCAGCACCCACCAGCCACCTGCCAATCAGCTGTTCAGCAGTGGGTGGGAGGAGCAGGGGGGCGGTCGGAGCAGGGGCAGGAAGAGGCAGAGCAAGAGCTAGGCCTTAGGGGAAGGGGCCATGGGGCAAATAAAACTTCTCCAGAGCCTGTCTGTGCCCAATGTAGTTTTAAGGGGCTCCTACCTCCCCTCTCCTGCCATGGCTCTTAAAACCAACTGAGTAACTGAACCTCCTGCTGCCCAGTGGTGAGCGGTGCTAATGCCAACTGTGGTATGGCCTGATACGGCCTGCACTCTAGTTGTGAGACTTTCCCCCTGGAGGGGGCTCAAGTCACTGCTGGGTTGCAGGCCCAGTACAGCCAACCAGAAATCCCCCTATTATCACTGGGGTTGGGTCCAGGCGAGCAAGGAAAATACAGATGCCTTGTGCACCCGCATCCTTGCATTGCAGGCTGACACACGTGGGGGAACGTGAGGCGGTGTAGGGTGGTAGTTCACATTTTATTTGCTATAGCTTTCCTGCGACTATGGAGGTTGATGCTTTCCTAAGCACTCTGGATACAACTTTCTGACTCCCTTTTCCCCTCCCCCCATCCACTCACACACCAAACCCACTTACAAAGTAACAAACACTGAAAACCATTGCAGGAGCCTAGCTCCGTGCAAGCAGCAGGAATGGAACAGAAGGGCAGTGACGCGCTTGTTCTGCTCACCCCGCTAGAATGCCTGGTGCGGGTTGCACCTGGGGGCGCAGGGGTGGAATGAGCAGGGTACGGGTGCCCGTTTGAGCAATTCATAGCAGGTATATGAGGCACCTTTGGGGAAGCCTTGTCCATACCTGCCATGGGTCAGCTCCCGGACACCACCTACCCCTGGCAGCGCAAGCACGACCTTCCAGCCCCCCGCAGGCCTCGCTCGCTCTGTACAGGTTAGCGATAGGCACCCACCAGCCCCCAAAGCCTCTGAGTGTCCCTTGGAGTGCTCAGCCTGTTCCCTGAGCACGCGCAGAACTGTGACTCCCTATTCCCACAGGCGCAGTCCACAGCAGCGCGTAAGAGCCAATTCAGGCCAACCACTCTATTTAAAACACAGCACTCAGATATAAATCTACTGTGACAGGTTCGGTCACAGAAATCCCCTTGGCACTGTCACCTGATCTGCTGAGACGAGCCCTGAGCCAGTTTTCTTTGCCAGCTTGGGACTTCAGAACCCTGCCTTGTTGAGCCAGAGATGCTAGCCTGCTGCAACAGACCCAGGTCTGGACCATGCCCCAAAAGCTGCAGCCTAAACTGAAAACAGCTCAGCAAGTACTCCTGTCTCCAGACACCCAGTTCCCAATGGGATCCAAACCCCAAATAAATCCATTTTACTCTGTATAAAGCTCATACAGGGTAAACTCATAAATTGTTCACCCTCTATAACACTGATAGAGAGAGAGGCACAGCTGTTTGCTCCCCCAGGTATTAATCATTTACTCTGGGTTAATTAATAAACAAAAGTGCTTTTATTGAGTATAAAAAGTAGGATTTAGGTGGTTCCAAGTAATAACTGACAGAACAAAGTAAGTTAACAAGCAAAATAAAACAAAACGTGCAAGTCTAAGCCTAATACATTGAGAAAGTGAATACAGGTAAATCTCATCCTCAGAGATGTTCCAAAAAGCTTCTTTAACTGATTAGACACCTTACTAGTCTGGTCCCAATCCTTTCCCCTGGTACAGACCTTGTTAGTTCCAGCTCAGGTGGTAACTCGGGGATTCCGTCATGACTTGCAGCCTCCTTTGTTCTGTTTCACCCCCTTTTATATCTTTGGCACAAAGCAGGAATCCTTTGTCTCTCTGGGTCCCCACCCCTCCTTCTAAATGGAAAAGCACCAGGTTTAAGGTGGATTCCAGTACCAGGTGATATGGTCACATGTTCTGTGAGCCCCCCTCCATTCTTTCAGGACTGGCCTGCATGTAAACAGGGCCATCTACAGTCAATTGTCCTAGTTGATGGGAGACATCAAGATTCCAAACCACCATTAATGGCCCACACTTGCAATAATTACAATAGGACTTCAAGAGTCGGACTTCATATTTCTAGTTTTAGATACAAGAATGATACATGCATACAAATAGGATGACCACACTCGGTAGACTAGAAGCTTTGTAAGGATACCTTACAAGAGACCTTTTGCATAAAGCATGTTCCAGTTACATTATATTCACACTCATAAGCATATTTCCATAAACATAAGGAATGCAACATCACATCTATAGCTACAGAAAACAAGAATGAGTTTATCCATCAAATAAATGCAAGTGAGAGTGAATAAATACTGGAAAGTAATGATTTTGTTTTCCGTGTAACCATGCCACTTTCTAGAGCCGGGGTTCTCACAAATTTTTGGCAGCCTCAGAATGTGACTCTGACAATACTTAATTAACTGTAGGGAAAATAAATAAATAAATGACATGTGCATATTTACGCAGGGGTTTTTTGAAGACTCAATAATAAATATAAGGTACAGTTGTGTCTATTCTTTACTGGACCTAAACACAAAACAAGTTCTTTGCACATTGTCTTTTTTGTTGTTTTTTTTTGCTTTTTTGGTAAAAGGTGGACGGCTGTACAACAATTCTGAACTAAATTTAAAAATACTTTACATAAGAGAAGTCCAAATAATAATTAAAGAACATATCTGCCAAT
>NW_020697389.1:0-9311 GCF_002925995.2 Terrapene triunguis | reverse complement strand
ACAAGTGGTGATTGATAAGTTGGATGGACATGGGGGAAGTAGAGAGAGGAAAAGACATTTGCCCTGTCTAGTGTAGTATTCCCTCTTTCTCTGGACCCAATGCTAGCACAGGACACCACTAGAGACAGACACAGAACATGCAACACAACACAGAACATGCAACACAGAACACTGAAAACAAACTTTGTTGCGACACTATAACCATGGTATTTTATAACTCTTCAGCTGGCACCAGCTTTTCTGATGTTTTGGTTCAGATTCTGAAAGAGAGAAGCTTGGAAACAAATTAGCACAGTGCTCCCGCTATGGCAGAACCTGATTAGTCTCTGCCACAGTGTGTTCAGTACTTGGGGCTGCACAAATGCTAATTAAGTTGTGCATTTCTTTGTGAGTTTACATTTTTTTTCCATTTTAAAATTCCTAGCCACTTTGCCATGGCCTGGAGGTCTGAGGCAGAAGCAGGCACTATTGTTACTGTTGCAATGGCATTCTGGCCCTGGGAGGAGGAATTTACCCAAATATTCCCAATATTCCCCTTCCCAATCTCCAGAGGGGTCCCAAAAATCTGCCCCCTTCTGCGGTCTCAAATGTTCCTTCTTCTGATGTTACTGTTGCTGTAAGATTTGAGAGTGCTGTTTTAACTTTCTGTACCCAACCTTAAGGACATCTAACTGGATTTGGGTACTAATGGCCATACATTTTATTTCTCTGCTTTTGCAGCAGAGGCTTGTAAATCTTGGTGCAGTTTTTTATTTTTGCATTTAGCCAATTGAAGGAATACCTTGTTACAGGTTTTCCATAGAAGCCAAACTGCAGCTGCTTCCTTTTGTTTTTACAGAGTTTTCATGTACCCTTGTTAAAGTGACAGTCTGATTACACAGAGCCATCTTAAGGCTTAGTGTTTCTAGCAGTGCTTCTTTTTGTTTTGTGCACCTCACCCCGCTGTTGCTTCAGAGGGGCACTGTTAATTTTTTATTCTTTTACTACAGCTCTCATTTGCTATTTTGTTACACACACACACAAAAAACCCCAACCAACCAAACAAAAAGAATCCAGAATCTCTCCCTATTTTCCTGATTTTGATTGCCCTGCTGCAGTTACAACTTTGGTTTTTTAAATTTTGTAAAGCACCGAGTTACCCCTTAAGGGTTAAATGCCAAATCCCAAAAGCCAGCCAACACTGATTACCTGTGTCTGGCAAAAAAGTTTGTTAGTTTTGCAATTTTGAATTAAATAGTTAAATGGATTTTTAGTGGCATTATTCAAAACAAAACAAAACTAATTAATTTTAAACTTACAAAACAGGAGTTTTACAAACCAGATATGTTGGTTTAGGTTCTTAGAACTTTACATATTTCCACAGACAAATAGATACATACACATTTTTTTTCCCTTAACATCTTTTCTACATTGCTGTTTTTACATAGCTGTACATAGATTATATTCCCTTCATACATTTTGGGTCAGTTAAGTTGCAATAGAATCACCTCATGTTTTTAACAAATTTGACTAAATTGTTCATAGTCAAATTATTTCAAATACCTGGATTATTTACAGACATTCCTTTGGAAAAGGGCCCATTTTTCCTTCAGAATGGCTGCAAAGAAACCAAGAATTTCTTTTCTCTTTAACATGGTACTTTTTAACATTTTTACAAAGTTTAACTGCTTAATTTTTTCCAGCCCCTGTAGAGTTAACTTTTCAGGGTTTTTCCTTAAATTACTGTTTATCTCCCAAAATGACACCTTTATTAATCAGATTTTACCATTTTAAGTATTGTTCCAGAGATTCATGCCTGTACTTACTGCTTTTTTACTCCTGCCACTATGCCCTTAAGGCTTCCAACCAATTTTTCAATTTCTTTATCTGTTGCTTGCCTGCTTGTCTGGGCCTGATCCTGCTTTTTCCAATGAACCTTTCCTTTCCATGGGCACAAGCTTTGTTCCACTACCAATTTAGTAAGGAGGGTGGGCTTCTTAACCAGCCCCCACCCTTCCTGGTCCCTTTCCTTAAACATTTCTTTCAAAATTGTGAAATGACCACAATATCACTCACAAAAAAAACCAAACAAACACCACACTACACTGCCCAAACTCCTATGTTCTTCAGAGTTTGGTTTAACAGAACAAGATTGGTATCTTATGATTTTAATCCACTCTGGGCCAGAGGGAGAGACGCTAAGCTTCCCTCTGTATTGCTCGGGCTTCTACCACCGAGGGTTCATACACCAAATATAAAAACCCTTTCCAGGGGCAGAGCGAGAAACCCTAAGTTCTCCTCTTATGCTCAGTCATGCTACGACTAAGGGTGTATGCACCTTTTCTTGAACATTTTTAAAAGCTTGTTCAAACTTTCCTGTCGCTCCTGACATCGTTCAGCGAGCAACACAGCCTAGATTGTGAAATCGTAGCTTATATTTGTTATTTTCCTGCTACCTATCCGGAGGCCAGCAGGTTTGGTTAACCAGATTGTATTATGCTAAGTTTACTTGGTGGTGTGCACACCAATGTTTACAAAAACTGAGTCATTTTACCAATATTCCCCCTTTCGCAATTCTCCACCAAAATGTTATACCAATAGAATAAAAACCAGCAGGATCTTATTAAGAGGGATAAGGCAAAGATGCCACATTTATTGTAAATATACTGATAAAGCAAAAGATAAAAGTAAACAACGTTGTTTGACTACTTATTTCTTATACACACACATACACATATATATATATATATAGAGAGAGAGAGAGAGAGAGAGATTCATTTACACAATCATTCATTTAAGTTCTGTATAGGTGTTATAGTTACCAGCCTAGAAGTTGCTCATGCCAAGTTACTGGCCAGGTATCTTGGTCATGAGGATGGAGCCGAGTCTGTGTCAGGTGCACTTGATGCTCCTGGAGGTTGGCAGAAGAACCAGAGACTCAAAGTCCTCAGTCTTGAGAGTTCATTCTTATAGGATTTAATTCCTATGTTCGTCTATGGGAACTGTTTCATCCTGCTGTTGCTGACTCAATCAGCAGATGGCACATTCCTGGTGGCTCCACACTGTCCAAAGTTTGTGTTTCTCATCCTTTTAGGTGATGGGGTGGATCCCAGTTTACCCTCAGGGGGTTGTCTGGTGGTCCTACTTGACACATTCTTCGGCCGATGGATACTCCCTTTCTAGGCTGGCACCTCCCTAACTATTCATGTATATCAAGCATTCATCAGCATACATTCCATATCTTAACCATATTTTAATTTACTGTCTCCACCACTTTCGGGGTGTGTGCTAATTCATTTGAGACTCCCGGCCCTTTAATCACAGAGGGTGAGGGTCTGTCCTAGGAGCCGTTGAATGAAGTGAAAGTCACTTAACGGCTTATAGTGTTTGTTTGCATTGTATCAATTACTTCAAGAACAAAATCAGTTAACTTGTTTGTAAGTTTTACATAGTAATAAAGTATCTTTCACAGGATAGATATAATTAATGGTTTCTACAGACAGTAGCTTACAAGTTTTAACAGAAGACCCAAGAGATTTTTGTACTTGGTGAAACTGTTGGATTTTAAAGTGTGGGGGACAAATTATGAGGGGGTCACTGTCACTTGGGGGAATCACTGTTAGTACCTCCTTTTATATCCCTACAGCCATGTCCTGCAGTCTGTGAACACAGATACTGAGAGCCACCTAAATCGCAGTCCTTGTCCATGTCATTCCACCCACCAAGACAAGAACAGGGAGTGGGGAGCATTCAGATGACAATGGCCACACACTTCTCCAAGCTGATGGGAACTCTGATGTTGGTGCCGGAGCACCCACGGAAAAAAAATTGGTGGGTGCTGAACACCCAATGGCAGCTCCTCTTGGCCCCGCCCCGCCCCCCTGCTCCAGCTCACCTCCGCCTCCTCTGCGAGCACCCAGCCGCGTCCTGCTTCTCCCCCCTCCCTCCCAGCGCTTGCGCTGCGACACAGCTGATTTGCGGGGCAGGGAGGGAGGGGGGAGGAGGGAGAACACCGTGCGCTGGGGGGAAGAGGCAGGGCCGGGGTGGGGATTTGGGGAAGGAATCCAACAGGGGCAGGGAGGGGGCGGAGTTAGGGCAGAGACTTTGGGGATGGAGTTGGAATGGGGGCGGGGATGGGGTGGAGTCAGGGCGGGGCCAGGGGCGCAGGCACCCACCAGCGCTGGAGAAAGTTGGCGCCGCTGCCTCTAGATGTATCACCATAGCATCCCTGTGGCTATCTCCCAACTCTTTGGATCCTGGTACTTGGTAGCATTTCCTCCATGTTGCTTGACAAACAATTTGAAAAATGTTTCTGACTCGCAAAAATCAGATGAATTATGGGATGCCAGAAGATGGGAGTTTGTTAGACTAAGTCATAGAATCATAGACTATCAGGGTTGGAAGGGACCTCAGGAGGTCACCTAGTCCAACCCCCTGCTCAAAGCAGGACAAATTCCCAACTAAATCATCCCAGCCAGGGCTTTGTCAAACCTTACTTTAAAAACCTCTAAGGAAGGAGATTCCACCACCTCCCTAGGTAACCCATTCCAGTACTTCACCACCCCTCTAGTGAAAAAGTTTTTCCTAATATCCAACCTAAACCTCCCCCACTGCAACTTGAGACCGTTACTCCTTGGCCTTGTCCCAGAATTCCAATAGGTTCTGGTAGACATCTCAATATGAGCCACAAGAAAAATACCTCAGTACATAGAGTCTAGCAGCAAATATTGCATCAAGAGATCTCTGTCCAGAATGCTGTACTGTTATTTCAAAAAAGTGCAGCACTGTGTGAATGCAACAATTCACAAGGGTCATAGCTTAAACTGGCATAACAAAGCAGTGTACCGGTACTCGTTCCCCCCCTATAGTTATGCCAGTACAGTTACAGAAGAAACACATATATCAGAAAATGTTTTCCATGTAGAAAAGACCTATCTTCACGGATTCTATCACTTTCCAATTCCAGTTACACAAACTGGATTCCCTTTGCAGCCCAGTGGCTTTAATTGCTCTGTGATCTCCTTTTCACCCATCCTTACCACTGGTTTGTACAAGCTGCAAATTAACTTTATTATGGAATCTCTTGTTGCTATTGCTTTTGCTCCACACTCAGGCGAACACATATATTTAGATTCCAGGGAATTAGCTTCAGTGCATTTACACGCATGATTCTGAAGTAAACTTTTTGATAGTTTTGTGCTAAGTGCCTGTTGTCTAAAAATGAAATATCAAACTAATTTCAATGGAACTACAGTGTATTTAATAGACCTAGATTCTAAATGTAGAAGGATTAAGCACAAGTAATTGGGTCAGGAATTTTACCGCCTTATTACAGGACTTTTGTAGTGGATACATATATCAGAAAGGACAACTGCAGACCCATAACAGTGAAAGCATTGTAAGTATTCTCACACTTCTTATCAAACTGTCTGTACTGGGCTATCTTGATTATCACTTCAAAAGTTTTTTTCTCTTACTTAATTGGCCTCTCAGCGTTGGTAAGACAACTCCCACCTGTTCATGCTCTCTGTATGTGTGTATATATATCTCCTCAATATATGTTTCACTCTATATGCATCCGAAGAAGTGGGCTGTAGCCCACGAAAGCTTATGCTCTAATAAATTTGTTAGTCTCTAAGGTGCTACAAGTACTCCTGTTCTTTTTAGTGAAAGCATGTAACTCCACTGGTAATAATCAATAATTCAGTCATCTAGTTAGACATTTTAGATATATGAATTCATGGTAAGTACAGGAAATAAAAAGCAGAACTCCAGGGTAATTATACGAGCTAGATTATACAATATAAAATAAACCTTTAAAGAGACTTTCCCAGAGGCCCCATTTCATTACACAGAGGCCCATCTTCACATTCTTGACATCTCCAGATAAAGGTCTCAGAGTTTGAGAAACTGGGATCCACTTTACTCCTCTTCATTCAAAGCAAGAAAGTCACAAATAAACCATCATCCCAACTCAGTGCCCAGAGCCCAAGTATCATTGCATTTCTGACCTAACTGAGTCCATCTCTGCTCCTGAATGTATCAATTAACTAAAACAGTATCAAGAATAAATCAAAGTCACAGCACATAAGATAAAGATGGTTCTAGGTCTGTATCAAAAAACTTCAGTGCAGGAGCTGATCAGAGGACGTTTAGAGCTTCTTGAGATGTAATAATCAAATCTCATCACAACATGGGAATCTTATCTCTGCCTCTTGCTCTGCATGACTCTGTTCTAGGAACGTGATTTCATTATCTACTTTAATAGCTATTGCATGTCCTCATTAGATGGCCAGTACTGTCTTACCTGACCCTCCGATATTCGTGGGAATCAGCCATGTTGTTGTTCACTTCACCCATCTTCTAGGGTTTCTCTTGTGTGTGGATTCTCTGATGTCTGATGAGGGATGAGCTGTCACGAAAGCTGTTCCCACAGTCCAAGCATTTAAAGGGTCTCTCTCCTGTGTGGATTGTCTGGTGTCTATTAAGGTGCGAGAGACGACTGAAGCTTTTCCTGCACTCAGGGCATTTGTAGGGCTTCTCTCCTGTGTGGATCCTTTGATGCGTAATAAGGTTTGAGCTGTCACTGAAGCTTTTCCCACAGTTGGAGCATATATAGGGTTTCTCTCCCTTATGGGTTTTTTGATGTGAAATAAGGTGGGAGCTCAGACTAAAGCTTTTCCCACACTCATTGCATTTGTAGGGTCTCTCCCCCGTATGGGTTCTCTGATGTTTAGTGAGGTCTGAGCGCTGGCTAAATATTTTCTCACAGTCAAGACACTTATAGGGCTTCTCTCCAGTGTGCATTTTCTGATGTGTCATAAGGACTGAGTTGTAACTGAAGCTTTTCCCACAGTCGGGGCATTTATAGGGCCGTTCTCCTGTGTGGATTCTCTGGTGTATAAGAAGATTGGACTGCTGATTGAAGCTTTTTCCACACTCAGAGCATCTATATGGTTTCTCCTCTGTATGGGTTCTCTGATGTGAAATAAGGTGTGAGCTGCGGCTGAAGCTTTTCTCACAGTCTAGACACTTATAGGGTTTCTCTCCTGTGTGGATTCTCTGGTGAGTAATAAGGGCTGATTTCCAAAGGAAGCTTCTCCCACAGCCACTGCATAAGTTCAGTTCCTCTCCAGAGGCGATTCTCTGTAGTACAGGCTGTTTGGTTTCTTTGAACCCTCTGCTCCTGTGAGTGGATTCACGCTGGATCTCCCCTGCTTGGTTTCCCAGCTGCCTCTCTGGCCTGCGCTGACTCTGACGGGCTTCTCCCTGTTCAGTGCTCTGGAAAACTTTCCCTGTGGCTCTACCTGATAATGTCACCTGTGATCCCACCTGCTCAGAATCTTCCTTCTTTTTCTCACTCACCGTCCCATCACCTGCTGGGATAGAAAGAGAATCCAGACAGGAATCATCCACTGTGCTGAGGGGGAAGAGAATAGCAAAGGGAGGGAAAAAACTAACTAATTACTGGGGACTTAAAAGAAATCAGGAAGAAAAAATCCCCATCCACCGCAACTCTATTTCAAAGGAGGGAGTGGAAGGGACCAATTCAACCTCCTATCCCATCTGAATATAGCTGAGGATTGGTGAAAACTCATCAGTGATGTCTGCCAAGGGGATATAACTAAATTGTTTTTGAGTCAGTTTCACCAATTCCTCTCCTGTATGTGTGTCTTTTAAGATCCCCTTTTCCTTGTAGCCCTGGAGACTGGGAACCGCAGGCACCAACTTCTGATTTTCCCTGGGGGTGCTCAACCCCCACTTAGCCCCGGCCCCGCCCCCACTCCACTCTTCCCCCAAGGTCCCATCCCTGACCCACCTCTTCCTGCCCCACCCCAGGCCCTGCCCCCACTCCACCCCTTTCCCCAAGGCTCCACCCCCACCATGCCTCTTTATGCCCCCTCCCCTGAGCCCGCCTCATCCCCATGCCCCCCCCCAGTGCCTCCTGCATGCTGCAGAACAGCTGTTCCGCAGTGTTCAGGAGGCGCTGGAAGGGAGGGAGAGGAGTTGATTGTTGGGGCTGCCCGTGGGCGGGACGGGGGAGCTTGGCTGCTGGTGGGTACTAAGCACCTGCTAATTTTTCTCCGTGGATGCTCCAGCCCTGGAGCACTCATGGAGTCGGCGCCTTTGTGGGGGACCCATGGCTCCTGCCCTCATTCCAGCTGGGAGATCAGGTTGGGTTTGAAAAATGGAAATCCTGCACAGGGGGTCAAGGGAACAAGTGTTTGATCTTGTTCATTAAGCTCAGTGCTGTTACTGCTTCCAGAGCGAGGATATTAGTAACCTATCCTGAAAGGATCCTTCCTTTTCCCAACCGCAGCCTACAGGGACTGAGCTATA
This sequence comes from Terrapene triunguis, assembly GCF_002925995.2. Classification (NCBI taxonomy): domain Eukaryota; kingdom Metazoa; phylum Chordata; order Testudines; family Emydidae; genus Terrapene; species Terrapene triunguis. Next base: position 992 of record NW_020697389.1, on the reverse strand, counting down.
AATTATACAAGATCACATGACGCACTGATCTGGAGCAAGGGTTCATCCACTCTGTCTAGGGAACGGCCCTGACTTACTCCCCTGGGAAGCAGAGCAGAGTTGCTACCTTCTCTAGGTATCTGGCATAGGCACCGACTCCGTGGGTACTCCGGGGTTGGAGCACCCACGGGGAAAAACTGATGGATGATCTGCACCCACCTGCAGCTCCCTGCCCTGCCCCAGCTCACCTCCGCCTCTGCCTCCTCCCCTGAGCGCGCCGCATGCCCGCTTTTTCCCCCTTGCTCCCAGTGCTTGCTGCCGCGAAACAGCTGTTTCGCGCGACAAGCGCTGGGAGGGAGGGGGAGAAGGGGGAACGCGGTGCGCTCAGGGGAGGAGGCGGGGCCGGGGCGGGGATTTGGGGAGGGGTCCAATAGGGGCAGGGACTTTGGGGAAGGGGTTGGAATGGGGGCAGGGCAGGGGTGGAGTCGGGGCATCCAGTGTTGATTTCAAGACCTCAAATGATGGAAAGTCCATCATATCCCTGCGAAATATAATGCAGTGATTAATTACCATAATGACTGTTAAACATATTTACAACCTGAATTTATCTAGACAAATTTTCCAGCCACTGGGCATCTTCCTGCTTTTGTTTACTAAATTAAAGAACCTTCTGCTCTCAGAAATCTCCTCACTATGATCCAGTCACTTCTTAACCTCCTCTTTGATAAGCTAAATAGATTGAGCTTCTTAAGTCTCTCATTACAAAGCAGGATTTCCATCATTCTCTTATCCAAACCCCATCGAATTTGTCAGCATCTCTTTTTTGACACAATATCCAGTAATAGTCTCCTTAATGCTGTATAGTGAAGTACTACCACCTCCCTATTCCTACTCGACATTCCCCTGCTTATACTTATACTTATACTTCCATGGCTTATGTTAGCTGTCATACCTACAGCATCCTACTGTTCTGTTACTCTCCATCATGACCCCCTGTGACAATGCGGTTCTGG
>NW_020697388.1:0-3525 GCF_002925995.2 Terrapene triunguis | reverse complement strand
ACAGAATACATATTATTTTGGGGAAGGGGATACAAGAGACATCTGTTACGGATACATTTGTCATTTTGAAGGGAGAACACGGTACGTTCCTTGACCCTTTGCACTAAATACCTTGGGGATATATGGGAAAACAGCTACAAACTAACTATCTCTCTGTTCCCTCCTTATCTCTATTATTTCTGCTAGTATGAGTGAAACTGCAGCCATTTGCTAGAAACGCTGACCAATACATTTCTACTTTAACATGTAAGCAGTTAGCACAGGAGTAGATGAGAGTTCACAAGATGGAGTCTGGGGGTTTCAGATAGGCCCAAAGCAAAAGAGTTTCATCGACACTTTGGCCTTCCGCTCTCCCGAGTTACCTGGTAGCTATGCCTAGTGGATCCCAACACTAGCCGTGGACCCCGCACTGAGGGCAGGACGCTGGCTGGGCTCCCCCTCTCCCCCCAGCCTCCGCCCTCTGGGAGCTCCTGGTGACGGGCTGGATGTGTGGCCGAGGGGAGGGAGGCACGGAGCCTCTAATCACCAGGGGAGCCATTGGGCTGCATAAAGAACGGGCTTTGGCCTGAGTCAGAACTAGGGAACAAGCAAAGCGTGTCTTGCACGCCACGTAGCCAGCATGACCACTGGGGGCACTGCTGCCCCCTCACCCATTAGCACACTCAGCATTCACACTGCATGTACCAGCTTGGCCACTGGGGGGCACTGCAGCACCCCATTAGCACCCAGCATTTAAACTGCATGTACCAGCATGGCCACTGGGTGGGACGGGTGGGGGGACACTGAAGCTCCCTTTAGCACACTCAGCATTCACACTGCATGTACCCAGCATGGCCACTGGGGGAGCATTGCAGTTTCCCATTAGCACACTCAGCATTCACACTGCATGTACCAGCATGTCCACTGGGGGGCACTGCAGGTCCCTATTAGCACACACAACATTGACACTGCATGTACCCAGCATGGCCACTGGGGGCACTGCACCCCACATTAGCTGTGGCTGTGTGGATGGCAGTGTTGCATAATCCCCAAATGACTCAGCTATTCATTCTCCCTGGGGGTGCCAAGGCCTTTCCTGTCTGTGCCAGGATCGCTCCCCTTCTGCGCCCGGCTCTAGGGTGCGACGTGCCTGTGCCAAGGCCCCACCTGGGATGCAGGGCAGGGGGGAGCAGGGCAGAGGGGGTGGCATTGGGCAGCACAGCCATCCTGATCCAAATCTCGCTGGTTGGGCACAGCTGGGGCTGGTAGGGTGTGGGACGGGTCTGGGTTTGGGGGCTGGTTGTGGGCACCCTGCTGTACCTGGTGGAGCAGGGGCGGGTGGCAGCTCCCTGGGGAGTGTGGGAGGGAGCCCCAGTGCGAGGGGTCCATGAGCCAGCAAATCCCAGCCCACTGGAGCGTGCAGCCCCACAGCCGCACACGGCCCTGTCTGTGACCCACAGCGCTCACCGAGAGCCATCCGGGCCCCATCACACCTTGCTAAAACCCAGCCTTCCCCTGCCGCACACAGCAAACAATCTGCTGCACACACACACACCCCAACCCCTGCACACACACCCCGCAACACCCTCTGTGCACATACACACACACTCAACACTCCCTGCACACACACACACACACACACACATCCCAACCCCCTGCACACACACACACACACTTCCCCCACAATGCCCTCTTGCACACACACAAACACTCCCTGCACACACACACTGCAACACCCTCTATGCACACACACACACCAACATCCCTGCACACACGCTCACAAACCCCTACAATCCCTACACACACACACACACACAAACCCCCTGCAACACACCCTGCACACGCACACCCCAACACCCCCCCACACCCCAATACCTCCTGCACACATGCTCACACAAACGCCCCCCCACAACACCGCAGCCCCCCCTGCACACACACTAACAAACACACACACCAGTACACATGCACACCCTCTGATGAGGAGGCTGCCCTGTCCAGCACCCCCCGCCCCAACACCGTCAGTCCCTGTTCCCACAATGCAGAGGCTGCCCCACTTCAACCCAGCGAGTCCGTGGCTGGGATCCGTGGCCTGCAGGGCTCTGTGTTTCCAGGGTGGGAGGTGGGGGGGGGGGCCTCCGGGCCGTGGAGGGGGAAGGAGCGTCTGGGGGGGCAGGTCCCCAGAGACCCGTTAGGGTTGCCACCCTTCAGGATTGTCCTGGAGTCTCCAGGAATTAAAGATTAATCTTTAATTAAAGATCAAGTCGCATGATGAAACCTCCAGCCCGGGTCCCGGCTAGGTTCAGCCGGCAGTGAGAGGGGAGGGCAGGGCGAGGGGGAGGCATCTGGCCCAGGCTAAGCTGCTGTGCATTAACCCCGGAGCAGTTATGACATATCTCGAATACCCAAGCGCGATCCTCCACCCCCTGCCGCTGCCCGGGTACCGCTCCTGCCCCGCACCCAGACGGACGGACAGACACACGGCTCAGCATGTCCGACAGCCCCAGCCCGGGAGAGGCCCCCAAAGGGGGGGCCCCCGATGAACCCGAGGGGCAGCCCCCCTGCGCCGAGCTCAAAACAGCTATGGAGAAATGGTGAGTCCTGGTGCAGCTGCCACGATGCGGGGTTGTGGGGGGGGGGTGCACTGCTGCGGGGGGTCTGTCACCCCGTCTGACCTGATCCATGGGGAGCCGCTGCAGGGAATGGGGGGCAGGGGCTCCAGGCAATGGAGGCAGGGGGGATTCATAGGGGTGGGGGGTGGCAGGGCTCAGTGGGTCTGTGGTCAGTGGGGCAGCAGGGTGGCTCAGTAGAGTGGGGGCAGGGAGCTCAGTGGGGCTCAGTGGGTTAGGGGACGGGGGCCTTAGTGGGGCAGGGAGGGCTCAGTGGGGTGAGGGTTCAAGGTTTTCATGAGGCAGGTGACTCAGTGAGGTGGGGAACTCAGTGAGGCAGGTGGAGGTCAGTGGATTAGAGATTGGGGGCATTCATGGGGCTGAGGGGCTCAGTGGGGTGGGGAGATTCATTGGGTTACTTGGGAGCTCAGTGGGCAGGCAGCTCTGTTGGGTGGGGACAGGGGAGCTTAGTGGGGGTCTCAGTGGGGTGGGGTTCTCAGTGGGGCCGAGTGTCTCAGTGGATTGGGCACAGGGGATCTCAGTGGGGTTTGGGCAGGGAAACTCAATGGGGGCTCAGTGGTGTAGGGGTCTCAGTGGGGCAGGGGGAGTCTCAGTGAGGCGGGGGGGTCTCAGTGGGGTGGGCACAGGGAGCTGTGCCAGGCACTCCATACCCAGTGCCCTGGTGTGTGGGGCGGGGACCCAGCCCAGGTGAGGCAGAAGGGTGGGAGTCGGTGGGTCCTGGCTCCGTGGTTCCCCAGGCCGGGATAGGCAGAGGGGCCCTCGGCGCAGGCCATGTGGTGCAGGGACCGGAAGGGAACGGCAGGACGTTGCCTCGGGCCGCCGGCCTGGAGAGAGCTCCGTGGCCTCAGGGTACCCCCAGGAATCAGCCAGCCCAGCACCCCTCCCAGCATGACCAACCCCATGGGGAACGTGGGGGCTT
>NW_020697387.1:0-8234 GCF_002925995.2 Terrapene triunguis | reverse complement strand
TTTTCTGTTCAAGGAGAATACCAAGGAAGAGTTTCAGAGTAGCAGCCATGTTAGTCTGTATCCGCAAAAAGAACAGGAGTACTTGTGGCACCTTAGAGACTAACAAATTTATTAGAGCATAAGCTTTCGTGGGCTACAACCCACTGTCAAGGCTGATCCCCACTTTGAACTTTAGGGTTCAAATGTAGGGGCCTGCATAAAAACTTCTAAGCTTATCTACCAGCTTAGCTTTGGTCCGCTGCCACCATCACAAGAATTCCCTCCCTGGGAAGCCTTGAGAAACCTTTCACCAATTCCTTGGTGAACACAGATCCAAACCCCCTTGGATCTTAAAACAAGGAGAAGTTAACCATCCCCCCTCCTTCCTTCCACCCTCCTTTCACCAACTCCTGGTGAATACAGATCCAAACCCCCTTGGATCTTAAAACAAGGAGAAATCAATCTGGTTCTTAAAAAAGAAGGCTTTTAATTAAAGAAAAAGGTAAAAATCATCTCTGTAAAATCAGTATGGAAAATACTTTACAGGGTAATCAAACTTAAAGAGCTCAGAGGACCCCCCCCCTCTGTTTTAGGTTTAAAGTACAGCAAACAAAGATACACACTCTGGTAAAAAGGTACATTTACAAGTTGAGAAAACAAAGTAAATCTAAGACGCCTTGCCTGTCTTTTACTTACTAGTTTGAAATAGGAGAGACTTGTTTAGAAAGATGGGGAGAACCTGGATTGATGTCTGGTCCCTCTCAGTCCCAAGAGCGAACCACCCCTTAAAACAAAGAGCACACACAAAAGCCTTTCCCCCCCCCCAAGATTTGAAAGTATCTTGTCTCCTTATTGGTCCTTGGGGTCAGGTGTCAGCCAGGTTACCCGAGCTTCTTAACCCTTTACAGGTAAAAGGATTTGGAGTCTCTGTACACAGAGAGCTGTTACCCTTCCCTTAATAGTTATGACACACGGTAAGGGGGTGGGGGGTTGGATGGGGTGGAGGTTTGGGGGGGGGCAGTCAGGGGCAGGGAGAAGGGGGGGTTAGATGGGTCAGGGGTTTGGAGGGGGCAGTCAGGGGACAGGCAGCGGTTGGATAGGCATGGGAGTCCCGGGGGTTTGTCAGGGGACAGGTAGGGGGTGGGGTCCTAGGGCGGAAGTTGGGGGGGGTCTCAGGAGGGGGCAGTTGGGAACAAGGAGAAGGGAGGCTTAGATGGGGGTGGGGTCCTGGGGGGCAGTTAGGGGCAGGGGTCCCAGGAGGGGGTGATCAGGGGACAGGGAGCAGGGGGGGTTGGATGGGTTGGGGTTTCTGTGGGGGGCAGTCGGAGGGAGTGGATGGTGGCAGGGTGGGGCTACCCTCCCTCCCTGTGGAGTGTCCTATTTTTTGAATGTTAAAATATGGTATTCCTGCCCTTCCCAGTGCAGCTCTCCATTCACAGCAGGCTGCAGCATGAGGTCTCAGCTACCTCCCTCCCTCCCCCTCTTTCCTGTTGGTAGTGGCCAAGGGAATGCTGGGAAATGTAGTTCTTTCCCTGCTCCAGGGCTGGCTCTATAGGCAGGGAGCTAACCAAGGAACTACAGCTCCCAGGGCCCCCTGTTGGTTCTCAGCTCCCATGCTGGAGACTGCCGCCCCTGCAAATGGGCTGCCCCAAGCATGTGCTTGCTTTGCTGGTGCCTAGAGCCGCCCCTGGGTGCAGCAATGCCTGGCATGTATCCCCCCACAACTAGTGTTGCTGCAGCGACCCCTGGTGGCCGCTGAGGACAGTTGCCTATGTGACCCCACCACTCCCATTGCGCCTGTGAGCACTGGTGGGTAGGTGAGGCAGGCCCTGTCTGTATATCAGCCATTGGGGCAGTGCCCTCTGCGTATCCCACACTCATCTCGGTGACACGTGTTGCCCAGGCGGGGCCGTCCCCTGTGTGTATTTACACACCCCAGCCCCTGCACTGGGGCAGTGACCACTGGTAGCCAGAGGAGTCCATGCCCTAGGTGTGTTCTTCACCTCCCCCAAGGTGGCTGGTGCCTGGGTGGCCGGGTCAGGCAGTACCTGGGTATCTTCCAACCCCGCTGTGGCAGTGAGCCCTGCTCCTGGTGTGTGTCACTCCCCCACTAGGGATGTGCACTGGTGGCCACGTGGGGCAGTGCCCTGTGTGTAGTCCCGCCCCCCTCGTGTCAGGTACGGCAGGCACTGATCCCTGCATCCCCGTGGGGCAATACCTTCTGTATATCTCCCAATTGGGGCAGTGACCCCTGCTGGCCAGGTGGGGCAGTGCCCTGTGTGTGTGTGTGTGTGTGTGTGTGTCCTATTAGGGTAGTTACCCCTGGTGGCTTAGTGAGGCAGTGTCCTTTGATTTCTTCTTCTCTCTCTACACACACACACACACACCCCTCCCTCTCTCTCTCTCTGAGGTAGTGGCCCCTGTTGGCCAGTTGGGGCACTATCCGATGTGTATCTCTACTAATTGGAGCAGTGACCTCCCTGTGGTGACCTGGTGAGTCAGTGCCCTATTGTTACCTCCCCCCCACCCACACCATTGTGGTAGCGGCCACTTCAGGCAGTGGCCTGTTTATCATTCCCCCCCTACCACCATTGCAGCAGTGACCCATAGGAAGCCAGTCAGGACTCTGGGGGATTCTCCTCTCTCTGAGCAGACTGTCTCCAGGGCAAGAAGCTTACACAGCTTCGGCCTTCTTGGGTCTGACCTCAGAGCATTCAGCATCCCCTTCCACACCGTGCACTTCCCACAGTGAGTCCACACAGGCAGGGTCCTGGGGAAGCCAGAGGGCTCTGCACCCCACCTCCGCAGTCAGACGTGACTCTCAGCCAGCCAGTAAAACAGAAGGTTTATTAGATGACAGGAGCGTGGTCTAAAACAGAGCTTGTAGGTACAGAGACCAGGACCCCTCAGTCAGGTCTATCTTGGGGAGGCAGGGAGGCCAGAGCCCCTCTGGCCCTCCCTCCATTTCCCCAGCCAGCTCCAAACTGAAACTCTCCAGCCCCTCGTCTGCCTTTGTCTCTTTCCCCAGCCAGGAGGTCACCTGATCTCTTTGTTCTCCAACACCTTCAGTTGGCACCTTGCAGGGGAGGGGCCCAGGCCATCAGTTGCCAGGAGAGAGGGTGTCGGCCATTCTCTGTGCACACAGCATCACACTGGCCCTCTTGGGCTCTGCAACAATCACACACTCTGATCCCCCCACCTAGATACTTAAGAAATGCATAGGGGAAACTGAGGCACCCACACAGTATTTAGAGACAACATTAAGAACATTCCCACTTCGTCACATGGGAAAATTGGTGTAACCAGCCTATTGATCCATAGGTGTTGAATCCATCTCTGTTCATCCAGTGGGGGTGATGCAAAGTGGATGGGAGAGGGAGGCAGGGAGAGCAAGATCTCACGCACCAGTAGAGCTTTGGGCAGCAAAGGCTCTTCCTTGGGTTATTTGCTGTGTTTGCAGAAGACTTCTCCAGGCCAGGGCAGCGGAGCAGGGCAGGAGCCCCAGCCCCAGGAAGAGGATCTGGAAGAAGTGGACCTGAGCCAACATCCAACTCTCCAGAGGCATGTAACCAGAGGTGCTCAGTCCTCACCTCTCTTCCTTCCACATCACCGGGCAAGAGTTCCCGGTCACGGCGTACTAGCACTGCTCTCTACCCTGCTTCAGAGGACGTGAGCATTCTGGATAGGGCAGACCTCTGTGGGATACAGGCAAGGGGAAGGGACAGTTGACTGCTGTGCAGTGTGGTGATTTTGGATGCGGGAGCAGCCTGGTGCCTCTTACGTGTAGCCATGACTGCCTTGGGGAGGTGTAGGACAAGCCCTTCTGGAATAGCAATCACCGGAGCCAAATACCTTTACAGTCTCTGCCACTCACTTGCTGTTCTTGGGTTGTGTTTCCTGCCAGGGAGAACTGTGGGAGAATCATTTCAGCTCTGTCCTGAGATTGAGCGGTAGGACAGCCTGGCTTTGAGACAGAGGCCAGGCCAGATCAGCTGGGAGCAGAGGGCTGTTACTCTCCCTGAGATGAGGGGCAGCGTTAGCGGGGGACTCACTGGGGCTAGAGCCACCCCACAATTTACCTCAACCTCCCTGTACCCACCCATCCCAGTGCAAAGGTAAAATGTTAGGGAGACACTTCGCTGGTGCTGGGGATGGCCCTGCCTTCAGAGCTGGGCACCTGGCCAGAAGCTGCTGTTCTCAGGCCCCCCACCTCTGATGGCAGAGCCACCGGCAGCATAGGGTGGCTGACTTTCTAATTTGGGAAAACCAGATGCTGAGCGCTGGAATCTCCCTGCCCCCTGCTCCACCTCTTCCATGAAAGCATGGCCCCTGCTCCTGCTGTTCCCGCAAGCCCCCCCCCTCTTCTTCCCCACCCTGTCGCTTGCTGCTCTCTCCACCTCCCTCCCCCCGCCAGCTGAGCAGGCTTTGAGGGATAACTGGGGCAGGATGTTAGAGGGAGAGCTGTGCTCTGGGGGTGAGTGACTGGGGCAGGAAGGGGGAGGCAGAGACACAGTCTGGGGGGGTGACTGGGGCAGGACGTTGGAGGTACAGCAGTTCTCCCAGGGTCAGGAGGGGTGACTGGGGCAGGACGTTGGAGGTACAGCAGTTATCCCAGGGTCGGGGAGGTGACTGGGGCAGGACATTGGAGGTACAGCTGTTCTCCCAGGGTTGGGGGCGGTGACTGGGGCAGGACGTTGGAGGTACAGCAGTTCTCCCAGGGTCGGGGGGGTGACTGGGGCAGGATGTTAGAGGTACAGCTGTTCTCCCAGGGTCGGGGATGGTGACTGGGGCAAGACATTGGAGGTACAGCTGTTCTCCCAGGGTCGGGGGCATGGGACTGGGGCAGGACGTTGGAGGTACAGCTGTTCTCCCAGGGTTGGGGGGAGTGACTGGGCAGGACACTTGAGGTACAGCTGTTCTCCCAGGGTTGGGGGGTTGACCGGGGTAGGACGTCGGAGGTACAGCTGTTCTCCCAGGGTCAGGAGGGATGACTGAGGCAGGATGTTGGAGCTACAGCTGTTCTCCCGGGGTCGGGGGGGGGTGACTGGGCAGGACATTGGAGGTACAGCTGTTCTCCCAGGGTCAGGAGCGGTGACTGGGGCAGGACGTTGGAGGTACAGCTGTTCTCCCAGGGTTCAGCCAGGTAACGCCTTGCAGAGGGGTTGATGTAATTCCACTTCTCTTTCCCTACCCGGGGCAGGATTCCTCTCCACCTTTTCTAATGATTAACGATATTTCAAGCCACACCCCTCATTCCGCCCGGAGCGTCACGTTCTCTCTGCTCCTGCCAGCCAGATGGTCCATTCCATTTGTGACATCACCAGAATCTCCATGGTGATGTCAGAATAACTCAATAAGATTCCACTCCAGGACCAAGGAGAAAGAGAAGCTTCCTCCAGCCCCAAGGGTTGGTCACAAGAGCAGAAGGGAAGAGAAGACACAGCAGAGATCACATCACAGCCACAGGACTTGGAGCCACTTCCAGGTACACACTGTTATAAAGTCCCCATGAGCTTTACATCTCTAAACCCTGACGTATTTGGGAGGTGTGTTAATGAGCCGCTGTCATTATGTGTCTAAGTCCCACTTTCGTGTGCCCTCCTCTCCTAGCACAGGGCCGCTGGGTGGCACAGAGGGCACGAATAGACCATCCACAGTGACTTGAATTCAGAGTAAGGTAAGTACTTAACCCGCCATTCAGCAAGGTACTTAACTTTAAGCAAGTTCTTAAACCCTATTGGCTGCAACAGGACTCAAGTACGTGTAAGTGCTTTGCTGAATGCAGGGGATGACGCCATGCTTAACTCCCTTGCTGAATTAGGGCCTTACTGAATAACTTGGTGTCAGGGCTGATTCTCCACTCTGGCACTTCGAGTGCAGAAGTCGGGGGCCCACAAGGATTCTAAAAATTAATACTGGCCACTCCAGGCTTGTATTAAACTCCCAAGGTTACAGCTTCTCTCTGACCATGGATGGGTTGATGCTGCCACCACCCAAGTGCAGAACCCCTTTGAGAGCCCAGGAAGGTACACTTGGGAATTCCTTCCTGTGGGTACCCCCAAGCCCTTTCACCTCCCTCTGAGGAAGAGCTGAGAAAGAAAAAACAAAGAAAATCAGCTGTTGCTACCAGCTAATTAAATAACACGTGCATAAACTTCTTAGGACACAATCCAATTCTGTTCTTAAAAAAGGTAAATTTTATTAAAAAAAGAAAGACAATATATCTGGGAACTCAGGCTATTGCTAGATTTTAAAAGAGCAACGACAAGGATTACGCACCAAGAATAGCTTTCTTGAGGTCCATCTTAAAGGTTACAAGCAAAACAAAAGCACCTGGGGTTAGCACTGAGGAATCCACAAGCCATAAAGAAATCAAACCTAATCACGTCTTCCTAGACATTTCCTGATCTACTTACATATCTGGGCTTTTAAATGAGTCATTTCTAGGTTTGATACTGATGATTTTTTCATACCTGGCCCAAGCTTCTTACAGCATAGCTGCTGCCCTGTCCGCCTCTCCCCGGGAGAACAACAGACAGACAAAAGGAGAGTCTTTTCTCTATTTTAAACAGTTCTAGCCTTCCCTACGGCTCTTTTGGTCAGGTGTCCACTCACTTACTTTCACCTGAGACTTTTTAACCCTTTACAGGTAGAGCAATTAGAGAATAGCTACTGAGAGGGATTTTATAGCTAGTGGCTGGCTGGGTGTCCAGAAAAGGGAGCTACCCCCCCCCCCTTCATTGATCACACTTGGTAACTACTAAGTAGAAGCACAGAATCATAGATTGATTTGCTGATTCTCCTGCAGGCCTTCCTAACGGCACAGCAGGGCTGCTCTTGGTTCTGCACAATGTTGTTTCATTTAGCTGTGACTGTGAAGGGACTTCCAGCTATTTGGCAGTGGGATCTCTGTTATTAAGTGGACACCCTTTCTTAGCTGTGTATGGCTGTATTGCTTGTAGAGTTATAGATTCTGTATTGATGCTACCAAAATGTAGTATTTTGTAGCTGTCTGTTGCAATTTGTTTAACTTGTACAAAATATGAATATGCTCCCTCAGACTTAACCACCTGCCTTTCACACACTCCCTGCCCCTCGCTCTCTGGGGTGGGAACAAGCCACCAGAATGTGTCGATTGGATTTTTTTTCTTTAATTACTTCTCATTGATAAATTATTTATGAGTGTTTTTTAAATTTCACTGCAGTGCGTTTTTCTCCTGCCACTGTCACCTGGCAGCTCTGGGATGAGATTCTCGTCCATTGCGTTTCTGCCCACGGACAAAAAGAGATCACACGTCAGTACCTTTGTAAATAAAAGCAACCTGGAAACAAACAAGCCGTCTCCTCAGTGTGCAGTTTGTGTCTTTTTCGTTGCAGTCGATGTGTGCGCAGCATGCACTCTGTGTGTGTGTGCAGTGTGTGTGGTGGACAGTGGCACTGTGTGTGGGGGGGCACTGTGTGTGTGTGTGTGTGTATGTGTGTATGTGTGTGTGTGTGTAGGACAGTGGCACTGTGTATGTGTGTGTGTGTGTGTGCAGTGTGTGTGGAGGACAGTGGCACTATGTGCTCACATGGGAATTCATGGGGAACTCACCACCCTTGGCGCAGCATTTGACTTGTGCTCGGAGTGAATGTAGCACTGTGGAGTGTCAGGCAGAGGCTGCGTGACCCCCTCCATTTATCCTTGGTGCAGATACAGCCCAGGCAGCGCTAGTGCAACCTTCTCTCCCGCTGCCTCCACCAGCATCTGCAGAGCCCACCTGTCGGGGCAGGAGGGTATTGTTGCTCCATGGATCCTGGTTCTCAGGCTCTCGGATGGGACTGCCCTGGGATGGGGGTGTGGTGTGGCCGCATCCATTAGGTCACCCGACTGAGGCAACTAATACCCTTGGCATCCGTCCACTGCAATGATGGGGCCTTTTAACACAAACCATCCTGGCCCGGGGTGGGATCCGGCGTCACTTCTGGTGTCTAGGCCCCAAGCACTGGACATCACTCAGAAGTCGTTGGTTTCTCTGATGAACGTATGGGAGAGGTGGAAGGTGGGAGCCCAGCTGGCTGGAGAAGGGGGATTCATTCTGCCCCCTAAGGAGAGAAGGAAAAGGTCAAATTGTCCTGGTAGCAGCACAGCGAGGATCCCTCTTCCCTCCCCCAGTCAGGTACATCCAGCCTCTCCACAGGATGGGGGCGCCCAGCTCTGGTGCAGCTGCAGCTTTAGCGCCTGAGCTCTCCCAGGCAGACGTGCAGCATGCGCA
>NW_020697386.1:0-6580 GCF_002925995.2 Terrapene triunguis | reverse complement strand
GCCAACAGCATTTTATCCCATGGCAATATTGGGACTTTGTGTCTGTTAATGTGAGCCTGGCTGACACCAGTGTGTTTTTTGGTCATTAAAGTGGACTTTTTAGGGCATCCACCCACACTGGCTTGGCATGAGCCAACATTGACACAGCATAAGCATGACATGCGCCAAAACGGGTGCCTCGCAGCTTTGATATAAGCCAATGTGGGATTAGTGGGCACCCCATTGTCATTTTTAGGAGTGTGCGTGTGTGTCTGTATAGGGTGGAGGGGGGTTGCCCCATTGGCTTTGACAGGGCCACTGAGTCACAAACGGTCCCATTTTATAAAATAGCGGCTGTACCTTCGTGCCCTGCGAGGTGAATTTGACACACGTTTATATTTGGCAGGCAAGACTGACACGGGGTGTGGGGAGGAGCTAGTACCCCACAAAATAATGTGGGGGCTACTCGCTCATTGAACCGGCTTTTTTAAACCACGCAGCGGTTAAAAAAAATCGTTGGGGCAGGGAAAGGGCGGGAAAATTAGCAACCGCCTCTGGCGAGTAAATCCATATCTGCGCATGCGCCGCTGCTTCCGTGCGCTTCCCCCTCCCCTCGCAGCATTCCGGCGTCGCCCCCACTCCCTCCCGCTCGCACCCGCCAACGGTCGCGGCGCGCAAAAGCGTCTCCCTTCAGCGTCCCAAAGCGTTTCGCGCCGCCCGCCCTGCTTTGGTGTCCTGTTTGATGGGAGAGCGGGGAAGGAGCGTGGGACGTACCATTATAGAGAAAGGGGGAAAGGACTAGGAGGTGAGGTGGCGCAAAATCCATCTAGCTCTTGAGGGATAAAGACAAAAATTCACTACAAAATATTTTGACTAGAGGCTGGTGTCCCAAAATGCGCCAAAAAGGGTCTCAGCTTGCTGTTTACACAAAACAATCCCCTTCTGCGGAAATGGTTTGGTCCGAAAGTCCCTCCCCGGCTTCTCTGCACAACCACTGTAGGGGGAGGGGGCCATGACATGGGGGAGTGAGCGACCGCAGCGCCGCCTTCCCTGCCGACAAGCCCAGGCAGACCCGCGTGCTGCTGCTGAGCTAGCACCCAGGCCCCACGTCACCAGGGCACCCCCCCCCGGCTGCCCGACCCACGTCACCAGGGCACCCTCCCCCGCTGCCCGACCTGCCGCTGCCAGCCCCACGTCACCGGTGCACCCACTCCCTGACCTACGTCACCAGGGCACCCACGTGCCCTCTCCCTGACTCACGTCACCAGGGCACCCACCTGCCCGACCCATTTCAACAGGGCAGCCACGCGCCCGCTCCTGATCCACGTGAAAATGACACTAACACGTCCGCTCCCTGACCTGCATCAAAATGGCATCCACTGTTTCCCCATAAAGCCATGTCAAAATGGTACCCACTGCAACATTTTTCAAAGTGGTACCCAAGGCTTCCCCCACAAAAAGCCAAGTCAAACTGGCACCCATATGCCACCTCCAACCCATCTCAAAATGATACCAATGAGATTCCAATAAGAACTGTCAAAAAGAGACCCAACATCCCACCTCTCAACCCCTATCAAAATGGCACCCCCACAGGTTCCCCATAAAAGCCACATCAATATGGCACACTGAACCCAACTGCATCTCAAAATAGCACCCATGGTCTCCCCATAAAAAAACATGTCAAAATGGCACCCACACTGCCCTCTCAACCCACATCAAAACAGCACCTCTAGAATCCCAATAACAGGCATGTCAAAATGGTGCTCATCTGCGTGTTAGGGGCAATACATGAGCAACCATCTCTTTATTGACTCTCTATCCTGCCTCCTACACTGATGGGAGGTGCTGCTGCTGGAAGGGGCCAGCTTTGAACTTGTGACAGCTGGTGATTTAAGACTCCATTTCCCAGGATGCTAAAAGACATCCCTGTTTGTACTGGTCTCACCCCCCCCAGAATAACCATGCCATAAATCAAGTATCAGAGGGGTAGCCGTGTTAGTCTGAATCTGTAAAAAGCAACAGAGGGTCCTGTGGCACCTTTAAGACTAATAGAAGTATTGGGAGCATAAGCTTTCGTGGCAATTCCCCATGCCATAAAATAACTCCACATGGATTCAATCAACCACCCACCCTGCTAACTGCAAATCTTACCAGCTGGTTTGGGGGGGGGGGGGGTGTCAATACTGTTATATTTGGATTTAACTTGGTGGCTTGTACATTTCATAGCTTCTGTAGGCTGAGCTTATTGCACACATCAGGGACTCCCTGCATCCCTCCATTTCCCCCCTGCCAGCAGCTCTGTGTGCATCCCCATTCCCACTTACCCCCATGCCAAGATCCCCAAAGTTACCATGTGGCAGGGGTTCTGTATGCCCCTGTCAAGGCTCCTTCCCCACTCTGAACTTTAGGGTATAGATGTGGGGGCCTGCATGAAAACTTCTAAGCTTAACTACCAGCTTAGATCTGGTCCGCTGCCACCACTCCCAATGTGCTGATTCCCTTCCCTGGGTAGCCTTGAGAGACTCTTCACCAATTCCCTGGTGAATACAGATCCAAACCCCTTGGATCTTAAAACAAGGAGAAATTAACCATCCCCCCTCCTTTCTCCCACCAACTCCTGGTGGATCAAGATCCAACCCCTTGGATCTAAAAACAAGGAAAAATCAATCAGGTTCTTAAAAAGAAGGCTTTTAATTAAAGAAAAAAGTAAAAATCATCTCTGTAAAATCAGGATGGAAAATAACTTTACAGGGTAATCAAATTTAAAGAGCCCAGAGGACCCCCCTCTAGCCTTGGGTTCAAAGTTACAGCAAACAGAGGTAAACACCCTAGTAAAAGGTACATTTACAAGTTGAGAAAACAAAGATAAAACTAACACACCTTGCCTGGCTGTACTTACAAGTTTGAAATATGACAGGTTTCAGAGTAGCAGCCGTGTTAGTCTGTATCCGCAAAAATAACAGGAGTACTTGTGGCACCTAGAGACTAACAAATTTGCTTATGCTCTAATAAATTTGTTAGTCTCTAGGTGCCACAAGTACTCCTGTTATTTTTGAAATATGAGAGACTTGTTCAGAAAGATTTGGAGAGCCTGGATTGATGTCTGGTCCCTCTCAGTACCAAGAGCGAACTCTCCCCAAAAACAAAGAGCACAAACAAAAGCCTTCCCTCCACCAAGATTTGAAAGTATCTTGTCCCCTTATTGGTCCTTTGGGTCAGGTGTTAGCCAGGTTACCTGAGCTTCTTAACCCTTTACAGGTAAAAGGATTTTGGAGTCTCTGGCCAGGAGGGATTTTATAGTATTTTACACAGGAGGGCTGTTACCCTTCCCTTTATAGTTATGACAGCCCCCATTCCCACATCTCTCTATAGCAGGGTCCCCCAATCTCCCCCTGCAATTGCAGGGGCTGGATATGCCCCAATTCCCCATTCTCCGCCCCCACCTCAGGGGCTCTCTCTGCACCCTATACCCCTCTATGCCCCCTTCCCCCAAACCGGATTTCCCCCACTAGGTTCTGTGCACTCCCACTTCCCCTTCCCCCCCCCCATACCAGGGGCTGTGTGTGTGCCCCCACTTCCCCTCTCCCTATTATAGGTCTATGAGAAGCTATTTAGGGTGTCAAATGTTAAATTCTGGTGGTAGGACACACAAATGAGCTAGGGGCACTGTTATGGTGGAAAGGGTTAATGGCTTCCATCAACCAGTTCTTTAGTCTATAGACAATTGCAGAGTTGCTTGAAGCAGCAGCTGTGCTAAACAGCTGGCAAAGGCTCCATGTGTCCATCTGTCCCTCCTCCCATTTTCCCTTTTGGTTTTCCAATTTTCCCAAAAGTGAACAGGTTGCTGGCCCTCAGCACCTCAAATGTTCCCTGAAAAGTTGGAAATGATTGCCTGCAGTGTTCAAAAGTTATCACATTACATATGTACAGAAAAGCTATCAAACTGAGAGACCTTCACCCACAGTTAAAATGCAATCACGTTAAAAGAATAAAATTGCAACTTCTTCCATAATATGGAGTACAACAAAAAAAATTAAAAAATGGAGAATTACAAATTTTTAAGATTCATGCTGGTTTAATGTTAAATACATGATTTTGGGGAAATGCTTGTTTCTTGTGTTCAGCTGAACCCCCAAAAGCTAGTTCAAACTCTTGATGACCAAATGGCCCATGTTTTCTGGGATGGCCCTGGTTTTGAGGGTCCAGCTTGGCATCTCTGCTCATGACACTGAAAATTTGTCCTGACTTCAATATAACTCCCCCGGCTGTCTAAACTCAAAACCACATGTTGCTGAATTTGGTTCACATAGCATTGCCTCTCAGCTCCATCTCTCTCGCTGCCTCCCAGCTGTTCAGCACAACAGCTGCAAGATGTAGCAGGACTGCAGTGGTGGCCCCCAGCTCAATGGGGAAAGGATCTACATCTGTTTATTTGGGGTGAAGAGAAAACAGGATGATAGAGGATGCCAACATTCGAAGCACGAAATAAAGGTCTGAGCTGGTGTCAGAGGAGTGAGTGTGCACCTGTAGGGTCGGGGAGACATGGTTTAAATACATTTAGGTTAAGATTTTCAAATCTATGAGATTTGCCTGTTAAATTCCCATTATTTTTTTAAATGGGAACTGGGTGTCCAAATCCTGAGTGCATCTGAAAAATCTCAGCCTAACCTAAATGGTGTTGGTAGTAGAAAACAGATAGTGGACATGGTGGAGTCAATTCACGGAAGAGTGGAAAGTAATTTTGGACACAGCAGTAAATAGATCAATGTTAGTTAACCATCCTGATCCTCAGTTTTGTACAAGTCCATCGATACTAGTGACTAGGAGTTTTAAAAATACCTGGACAGATATTGTATCTCAGACATGAGATCAAGCCCTAACTCATTTCACAGAAAGGGCAACTGAAAATTGCAATGGATTAAAGATGGGATTTTCAAAGAAGCCTAAAGCAGCATGGCATCTAACTCCCTTAAATCTCCTGTGAAAATCCCAACTACAGCCACTACTGACCTGGGCTGAATTCAGACCAGTGGATTAGAGTTGAGAAAGCGCCATTTCCCCCTGTTCTACCACTGCCCTTTTGTACAAAAAACACCCAACTTTTACACATCCATTCAATCTAGTTTTATTATTTATCCTGTTTTTAGTATAGCCTTTCCTGGACATAACTTCAAAGAGTCCTTGTAATGCAGATTGGAGACAGGGCAAATCTTTTAATCTTCAGGCCCCAAATTCTCTCTTACAGTTGATGCTGGTGGAGAGAAAGATACATTTTCCTTTCCTTTAAGGCTCATCTCAAATCATCCCTGTAAAGATAAAGGTTCAAAGATGCAGAATGCAGCACACAGTTGCGTCTTGGAAACCTAGTTGGTGCAGTGAAGCTAACTCCTCCCAGCTGAGGCCAGCATAGCTCCTAGTGCCTCAGTGCAGGCAATCTTTCAGCTCACATTGAAAAATTACTATCTGGTTACTATAGCCCACTGCCTAAAGTTTACAGAGCAGGTTGTTTTTAAACCCCATTTCTGTCCCCAGAGTCCAGTCCCCTTCTGCCTCTTTGAGTGTCTGACCCCGCAAAATTCAGAAGGTGCTAACGGACGGCCAAACCCATCCAAAAGCACCCTGAGTGAAGAAAGGCCAAGCTTAATCTGCGATGACACAAAATCCCACTGCCCATGGCTTGTGGCAGCAAGAGGAACGGTCATCGCGGCCACTCTCCCTTAAATGAACAGCTCTGAGAGCAAGAGGATTCCCTAGAAAGAACACCCTGTGAATTTCCCCAAATAGCAAACCTTTACTAAGCAGTTACCCCAGTAAAGTTCTGCAGCAGGGAGTCCCCGTTCATATGTGCAGAAAGATATGGCTTTCTGAAAGCACCTGCAGCTTCAGGCACTGAAAGGCAGCCTGGCAATGTTTGGAAGATCAGTTCAGAGACTGTTTGTCACTGAATGAGGAATGCATGATGTACCCTATGCCAGACATTTGTTAACTGCTGGCAAACTATGTCTGCCATAGTACCCTATTTTTGTCCCATACCTCCTCCGATGGCGACATTGGCTGGGGGTACCAATTTGGGACCACACTAAGAAACTGGATGGATACGAACTTCCTGCAGCACTTACATCTGTGATTCCTATAAGGGATCCAGGGTGAGGGAGAAGCGAAACCAGCCAATCTTGTCTTCAGAGTTCTTGCACCTACAGAAGCAAAGAGGAATTATTTCCAGGTAATGACTTTTTTTTTTTTTTTTTTTTTTAAAAAGAGCACGCTACCAGCTACAGGGAAAACTCATTTCCTTGTATCTCTGTCCCTCCTTCATTTGCATAGAAACCGGATCCATGTTTCTGAAGAGGTCCCCTGGATCTGCTACTTATTCCCCTCACTGTCTGGGACTTTACATATGGTTGCATTGGAAACCATTAGAACATCAGTTTTCCCCCAAATCAGACTTCAGCTGCAGGTGTTTGTTTCATTAGTCTGCTCAGGGCATGTGTGTAATCAGGGTAGATCAGGTGAAACACGGACTGAACATGCGGTTCATCACAGCAGACCCCTCCTAGTCCTAAAAGTGGCAATGTGGTTGCCCCTCCCACACACAAACCAC
>NW_020697385.1:5229-26081 GCF_002925995.2 Terrapene triunguis | reverse complement strand
TCACTTGCCAGCAAGCCATCCCCCACCAAAAATCTACCCTTCCCTTCTTCAGTTAGGGCTTTAACCTGGTTAAACACAGAAAAGTGCTTAGTGTCACCACCCCCCCCCCCTTCACAAATCTCCCAGTTAGTTACAGATAACAGAAGCTTCACATTCATACTCTCTCTGGGACTGGGTTATGACATTACCCTGATTAATAATGACATGACAAATGTGTAAACAACATTGTTATGAATGGAACAGAATCGATCTTCATCTCTGCTGTAGAGAGGAGCTGGGCTTCCAGGCTTACACAGTTTCTGCTGTTCTTTCATCATTTTGATTTGCAGTTTAAATCTGGCAAGTTCTGTCTCAGCTTGCAGCAGCTCCATTCACCTCCTGTGAGATTCTTTGTCTCTCTCTTCAGTTCGCTTGGTTCTCTCCTCAGCTTCTTTTTCCAGCTGGGCCAAAACTTGCTTCTCTTGCATTCGAAGTTCTGCCATTTCCCTCTAGGGTGACCAGACACCAAGTGTGAAAAACCGGGACAGGGGGTGGGAGGTAATAGGAGTCTATATAAGAAAAAGCCCCAAAAATCGATACTGCCCCTATAATATTGGGACATCTGGTCATCCTATTTCCCTCTCACACTGACGACACTGGCTCTCTCTCAGGGCTTTGCCGTTTTGATTGGGGATCACAGTCATTGTGACTAACTTTAACCTTTAACACTGTCAGGATCAAATTTCAAATTTGGAATAGCATGGAATTCTCATCCAAACCTGAACGATCTGCTTCTGTGGATGCTGCCCAAACTATGCCATTGTGATCCCTAGTGCCAGGGGGGAGCTCTCACTTGAAATGCCAATGTCAGGGCAGGCTGCAAAAGGGAGAGCAGATTCTCCCAAAGACTGGTGGTTAACACTGATGTTAAACTCTCCAACCAGTCACAAACTGTGCTTCTGATCCCCCACACTGGGTATGAAAAGAAACAAAAAAGGGAAAGAAAGAAAGAAATCACACAGCCCCCATTATTGCATTCCAGTTCTCTGGCTCCCGATCAGCATCTAGGCCCAGTACAGTCAGAAGTGAATTAAAAAACTCTGCTCACATATACAAAATGTTCTTCTGACCCCGAAGGGTCAGCCATGTTACCAGGTCAGTATAGGTTTGGATCCTACCCAAAAGACCACGCTGCCAGCCAATCCTTTAGCATCTAAAACTAAAGGTTTATTATAAAGAACAAAGAAAGAACGAGAAGAGGGATGTTAAATGGTAAAGCCGTCACATACATAAATAGACTTCAAAGTCCATAGATCAGGTTCCTAGCAGTATTGCTGAGTTTGCTGGCTTGAAAGTCCCTCTAGAACCAGTGGTTCTCAAACTATTTTTTTCCACAGACCACTTGAAAGTTGCTGAGGTTCTTGGCAGACCACTTAATGATCTTTCCAAATGCTGTTTGTACCGTTAGCTAACTATTGTAAAATGCTTTGGATAAAAGTGCTATATATATATATAAACCCACCTTAATAATAATTAATTTTTTTTGTTCTACAAATAAAAGCACACAACTGATATTAAAATATCAGTAGTCTTACCTTTCTAATGCGATGGATGTGTGGACCACCTGAATGGAGCTCGGTCTGTGGACCACAGTTTGAGAACCTCTGCTCTAGAACACATCCACAGCTTGGATGAGTCATTCAGAGCTTCAGTTTGTAGAAAAGTTACTCCAGAGGTAAGAAGCCAGGATGGGCAGGATGAAACACCACATTCTGCATGTCCCTAGCCTTTGTTTGCCAGAAGCTGAGAGTGGGCAACAGGGGATGAATCACCTGATGATTGTCTGTTTTGTTCATTCCCTCTGAAGCACCTGGCATTGATTACTTTTGGAAGACAGGACACTGGGCTAGATGGACCATTGGTCTGACCCAGTATGGCCATTCTGATGTTCTTATATCTAACCCAGATGTATCTGTCCCCCACTGTAACCCACTAGACCCCACTTCCCTCCCAGAGATGGGATAGACTCCAGGAGTCCTCATTGGGTCTCCCTCTCTGCAGAGTTAGTAACAAAGTTAGAATATACATTACAATTTTAACCAGTGTCCGTTAAGTGACTTGCCACAAGATGTCAGAACACGTTAGTATTAGTGCTCAGTGGGTCTAATATTTATTTAATTTTCTTTTTTTAGATAGGAATTAGATACAGCACTCCTGGCAGCTAATTGTTAAGTTATTTGCCAAAAAACTAGAGTTTTCAGGTGCCTAAGTAGTCCATGGAATCATGGATAAATTGTCCCCCCCCCCCTCAAAATAAAAATCTGAAATGGTGCCCTGTCAGGGTTCCTTCTCCACTCTGAACTTTAGGGTACAGATGTGGGGACCTGCATGAGAACCTCTAAACTGAATTACCAGCTTAGATCTGCTTTTGCTGCCACCATCTAAATAGTTTGAGTGATTTGGGAAACGCTGTCTTCCCCCCTAAAACCTTTCCCTCCCTGGGTAGCCTTGAGAGACTTCTTCACCAATTTCCTGGTGAACACCAATCCAAACCCTTGGATCTTAACACAAGGATAATTTAACCATCCCCCCTCCTTTCCCCCACCAATTCCTGGTGAGTCCAGATCCAATCCCCTTGGATCTTAAAACAAGGAAAAATCAATCAGGTTCTTAAAAAGAAGGCTTTTAATTAAAGAAAGAAAGGTAAAAATCATCTCTGTAAAATCAGGATGGAAAATAACTTTACAGGGTAATCAGATTCAAAGAGCCCAGAGGAACCCCCTCTAGCCTTAAGTTCAAAGTTACAGCAAACAGAGGTAAACCCTCTAGCAAAAGGAACATTTACAAGTTGAGAAAACAAAGATAAACCTAACACGCCTTGCCTGGCTGTTATTTACAAGTTTGAAATATGAGAGACTTGTTCAGAA
This sequence comes from Terrapene triunguis, assembly GCF_002925995.2. Lineage (NCBI taxonomy): Eukaryota > Metazoa > Chordata > Testudines > Emydidae > Terrapene > Terrapene triunguis. The sequence continues at coordinate 23,175 of NW_020697385.1, read as the reverse complement.
GATTTGGAGAGCATGGATTGATGTCTGGTCCCTCTTAGTCCCAAGAGCGAACAACCCCCAAAACAAAGAGCACAAACAAAAGCCTCCCCCCCCCCAAGATTTGAAAGTATCTTGTCCCCTTATTGGTCCTTTGGGTCAGATGTCAGCCAGGTTACCTGAGCTTCTTAACCCTTTACAGGTAAAAGGATTTTGGTGTCTCTGGCCAGGAGGGATTTTATAGTATTGTACACAGGAGGGCTGTTACGACATGCTCCTAAGTCCACAGTATCCTGTCGTACTCCCCCACAAGAGCCTCATTAACAGGCAACTCTGCAAGTAACCCCCATGCCTCTCTATTTCCTTGGCCACATGTATTGTGTTCTTTTTCTGGTGGCTAGTCCAGAAATAGAGGACAAGAGCTCACTACTGCTACCGCCTGAGGGATTTGTTGGGTCGAGATCAGCTGATAGAAGCATGCAATAGCAACAGAATCTGTGACTTCAAGCTCCTAGAGCGACCTCTTACCTTTAGAGACCTGCCCTTTCATCATACACAGCTATTTTAAAGTTTAGTGTGATAGGAAAGAGACCCATTTTAAACCCTTCTTCACCACACAAGACAAAGCCCACAGTATTCATCATTAACTATTTATTTCTACTCTCCTGGCTCCCAAACTGCTTTTCCTCCCTATAGCTGCCAGCCACCTTCGAGTTCTCCCTCTTCTCTCCCCGGCTGTGCTCACTTGATTGCAGCAGTTCAGCTGACGGTCCAGCTCTGCTCTTTCACTTCCATTCTTCACTTCTTTGGGTGGCTGCATTTGCCACTGAGCAGCCTGATGGAAATACCTGAGTCCTCTGTCTAGGCACATAGGCCCAGCAGCTAAAGCCAAAGCCCTACTGAGAGCAGTGGGAGGTTAGTCTGGACTGTCAGGAGTCGCGGCTTGGCCAATGGGGACTCCAGGCATTGCAGCTGCTGCCACCTACATGGTGAATCCTCCAACCCATCACCAAATGGCTCTTCCGCATTCTGCAAGCTGGCCTCACTGCCTGACCATCGAGGAGAACAGAAACCCTTTTTTAAAGCAGGAGAGTCTCTTCAATGCTGCACTCTTTGCACGGCGCCCAGAGGGTCACAGTGAAACATGACTGGGCAGCCCCTAGGAGTCTCTCCAGGAGCTCCCTGCTCAGTCACTTGGCACCCACTAGCAGTGGCCTCTGATAGTGCCATTGCAGAGGCAGGCTCAGCAGACGGTCCCTTCTATGGCTTCCTGATTAGGAGGGAGTTAGCTCTTGTCATTTAAGGCCTGGCTGTCAGAGTCAGGGCTCCTGGGTTCTCAGACTTTGGAAGTGGGTGTGGTCTAGTGGTTGGAGCTTGTCTGGTCTCAGTACTGTGCTTCAGTCCTGCTTCTGTCAGTGATGCTGTGGGTGACCTTAACTAGTCTCTTTCCTTTCCTGTGCCCCAGCTAACAGGAATAATACTGACCCGCCTCAGAGGGGCTGGCAGGGATCACCACTGTCATGACTCAAGTTGTTTCAAGGGCATTGTTGAGTTGTGTTCTTGGTAGCGAAGGGTCATATTCAGTCCCCATGGAGTCTCTATGTGGCCATGGTTTTACTCACCTGGCATTAGAGGCGGTTTAGCCCATTCCTGGCCATGCATGGTGCATCTGCTCTGGCCCTCTCTGGCACACAGCTCCATCACAAACAAAGACATGACCCACCAAGGACAATCCATCAGCTCCAGGATGCATGATGAGCCCTAATCAGAACATAGAAAGACAGGGTGGTGTCCTCCAGTGGAAACTGCTGCAGCTTCAGCCTCTGCCCCCACCTACACCCGCATACCAAGGGCTTCAAAAGGGTTGCTGATCCCAGGCAAAGAAAATAGCTCAGCTGAGGCCAAGGTGGGTGGAATTCCTGCCGGGACTGATTCCAAGAGAAGAGGACAGTTCTCCTTTGCTCTAGGGAGATTGCCATAGGAAAAGCAGCTGGGGTGGGGGCAGTAAAAGCACTACCCCTCAGCCCTTGACTAGCAGGCAACCAGGACTCTGGGAGCTCAGGAACTGCCGTGTCTTGCTAGCAGCACCCCCCCATTCGTTCCCCCCCCCCCGGGTGCTGGGCCTCAGGCCTAGGAAACATTAAACCCCTGCACAGCTGGAATGGGGAGGGGTTGGTTTCCATGGAGCTGGGGGAATTTATGCTGGGCTGTGGCTCTGCCAAGGTTAGTGGGGTGCTCCAGAGAGTTCAGGCTCAGCCGGAGCTGTAGGCTGTCCCCCAGGTCTCCTGGCCGCCTATCTGTGGGTGCGCACCTTGGGGGCAGGCCTGCCCCTCACGCTGGTGCTGGGGCTGACGTTCCTCTCTATCCTCCACCCCCACCCCCCAACAGGACGTCAGCCTTCACTTCGTGCTGCGGGGCTGCCTACAGGTCTACCAGCGCATGATTGACAAGGCGGAGGATGTGTGCCTCTTTCTGCCGCAGCTTGGAGAGATGGTGGGCCAGCTGGCTGTGCTGACCGGGAATTTCCCCAAGGTCACATCAGAATTTTGGTGGCAAGCTGCGAACAGAACTCACATTTCCTAGCTCCCTCCCATGGCCATGTTGTAATGACAAGACCATCCCTCATTCATTTTAGCCTCCTGATTGCAGACGAGAGAACTGGAGCAGACTGAACCTGTTCATTTCATAGTGCCTGGAGAGAATAAATGAAAGAGTTTCTGTTATAAACCTCGTCCACCGTAGTTGAGGCAAGCAGCTTCTTCTCCTTCCTGTTGCTTTTTCTCAGCCAGTTCCCTAAGGCATCTGCAGAGAGGCTTCAAAGTACCAGTGTACTGAGCTGGCACCACATACTCCAGAAGCCTTGGCCATAACACCTGCAGAGAAGAGCAAGACTGTTCAGTACACAGCTATTTCCATTCCCCCACCTCCAGTATCCTGCTGTCTGAATCCCTCCCTGTCATGTAGCTTCTCCTTTTATTCCTCACTGACCCTTCCCTGCAGGAGAGAGCCTCATCTTCACCATCAAGGCCAACCGTGACTGCACCTTCCTCAAGATCTCCACGTCGGACTTCTACGAGTTGGTGTCCTCCTTCCCCTCCACATCCTGTTTGCAGGGTCTCCCCACCTCCCACCCCACTTCCATCTAGGCTGGTGGCCTGGGTCAGATTGGGGCCAGTGCCCCCTAGAGGGGAAAGGCACCGTGTCCCATTCCCAACCCCCATAAACCAGCTAGTCCCCTGCCCTGGGCTGGATTGGAGCTGCCTCCCCCTACAGGGGAAAGGCCCCATGTCCCAGTCTTCCAATCGTGCACCTGTTGCATGGGCCTGGATTCTCCTGCCCTGGGCTGTGATCTGTCCTGGTGCCATGTTTTCTTGGCTGGCTCTGTTCCAGAGGAGGTGGGTGACTCAGGGAGGGGTCGGGTGACTCAGGGAGGGGGCGGCTGCAGTCAGCAGCGCACTGGCAGCAACGGGGCCATCTGTGCACTGACGAGCTGCCTGCTCTCTCCCCAGGATCATGCGGAAACAGCCCAGTGTGGTGCTGAGTGTTGCCCATACTGTGGCCGCCCGCATGTCCCCATTCATGCGCCAGATGGACTTTGCCATCGACCGGATGGCAGTGGAGGCCAAACGGGCCTTGTACAGGAGAGTGAGGCCTGTGCTGGGGGGTGCTGGGAGACCCTGGCTGGGGAACCCCAGCTTCTCCGCCTAGCCCAGGGCACAGCTGGGACCAACTCTCCCTGCTGTGTTTAACCCCTTCCACGCCAGGGTAATGGGCACCCCTGTTACTCTCAGCCTCGTCCATGCCCTTCCTGCAGCAAAAATGACTCAGGCATCCCAGCGCTCTGGGCGGGCGCTGTCCAGGCCAGCAGCCGTGCTGTTTCCAGAGGTGCCAGGCAAGACCTGACCAGCTGCCTCTGACCCCTCCATGGGACTCAGGTTTTCACCTGGGCTGACCTGACTTCAACCCCTTCCTGGCTGCAGGTGTTGGATTGAGAGCAGCCCGGGTGCTCTGGGGATGGGGGTGTCCCAGCCCAGGGTGGGTGCCAGCTGGGGCTGTCAGACTCGCCGCTCATTGCATGTGCTCTCCCAGCCTAGGTGGTAGGGGGCGCTCTTCCTGGGGGAGACACTGGCTCAGCTGGCTGGCTCATTGCATGCACTCTCCCAGCCAATGTGGTAGGGGACGCTCTAGTTCTAGGACTGGAGGAACCCAGCCCTGGGGAACCTAGGTCCTGCAGGGTAGCTCCATTGGGAGGGGACTTGCAGAAGGAAGTAGAGCTCCATATGAACACACAAGTGACACAAGCAGCACATTGATAGAATTACAGACCCCCCTCCCCCAGAAGAGTAACCCTAATCAATGAGCCTACCCAAAGTGACGGGCACATCTGGTAACAGCATGCAAAAAGCCTGTCTCCTTCCTCAGGAAAGTTGGATCCCATGTTGGTTAATGCTGCTGGGAGATTGCTTTAGGTGAAAAAAATGCTGTAATAATTGATTTTAGCCTGTTAAGGTAAAATTTAGATTCTAAGAAGCATGTTATGATTTTCATTTTATATGTAACCAGTTCTGTTTTCATTATCCTGACTCAGTACCTCTTAAATCTAAATCTTTGATAATAAATTTAGGATTATTCCACTATACATATATCTCATTGCTGCGAGGTTATAAACGATCTGATCTTGAGCTGTACCAATAAGCTGTTTGAATTCTGTTCCCTGGTAATTTCTGTGAGTGTCCTGTGACAGTAACCTGATGCTAGTGGGGGACACTTTCAGAGGGGCTTGGGGGCTGCGGTGCAACTACTGTTACCGTGCAAGGCAGAGCAAGGGCTGGCAGAGCCCTGTGGAGATTGGTAGGATGGCTAACAGACCGGTGATGTTATGCTTGACTAGATATCAGCTCCCTGAGAAAATCTTCCTCTAGCCAGATGGGTAACAAGGTGATTCAGAGCCTGGGCACCCCAAGAAAGCTGCACACATACCCCTGTAACCTGCTTTCCCTCCTCCAGGGGCCTCTTTATCTTAGTCAAACCTCAAATATGCTCAAATCGTGTTCAAATATGTTAAGGACTGTTACAAAGAGGACCCTGATCAACTGTTCTCCATGTGCACTGGAAATAGGAGAAGTAGGAATCAGCTTAATCTGCAGCAAGGGAGATTTAGGTTAGATATTAGGAAAAACTTTCTCACTATAAAGATAGATAAGCTCTGGAATAGGCCTCAAAGGGAGGTTGTGGAATCCCCATCATTGGAGGTTTTTAAGAATCCATTAGACAAAGAGCTGTCAGGGACGGTCTAAGTATAGTGCCGGACGGGATGATCTCTCTAGGACCCTTCCAGCCCTACATTTCTAGGATTCTCTGAACTGTGGAGTTTAACTGGTGAGCCCCACAGCGAACTGACCCTGCAGCGTTCACCCAGCTCTAGTCCAATGTGAATTATTAACAAAATGAGCTGGTCCCTGATACGGAGAAGTCACAAGACCAGTGAGCACAGCAGGACATACCCTATCAGAGATACCCAATGACAGTCGTTCCCTTGTAGTGCAGTGGGGGACGCTAGGGAATCCAATGGTTCCTCTCGGATAAAGTCTTGCAGTACACAAACAGGGACTTGGCTTAGAAAAGCAGAGATGCCTTCCCTCGCCCACTATTGCAGGCACCTATCCTAAGCCTGTAAGTAAACAGACGCGGTTCACAGATAGCCTTCTGACTCAGAAATAGACTAGACAGGAGGGAGGATAACTCACCAGAACACAGTCCATTCCACTTACAACCCAGAATTCATCAGCAACACTGAATTCCCACAAAAACAAAGATGAGAATATGATTAAGAACCAGACCCCAGATCATTAACTACAGGGATTAGATCTAGCTTTGTGGGTGTCACGGACTCACAGATCGTGCCCACTCGTGGCCCTGTGCGGTCCGTGGGGGGGGGCACCCCTTTCAGTGAGACAGCCCTTCTCGGGGGTCCACTCTCTCTCGGGGTTAGGCCCCTCCACCTCCTGGAGCCACACCTCTCTGAGCCTTAACAAGTCTGTCTCTCGCCGTGGACCCCCTCAGGGAGTCCACTCGCTCTGGACCCCCCGGGGCCTCCCTCCCCCTGAAGGGGATGATGCAACCCTGTTCTCTAGACCAGAGTGACTCTCAGACAGCGTAAAACAGGAGGGTTTATTGAGCATTGAACACAACACAGGAAACACTCAGGGCCTCAGGCCTGACCTCCCTCAACCCAGTACATCCCAGTCTCCTTGCATCCAGGTGGGCTCTGCCTGCCCCTCCTCTCCAGCCCAGAGCCCCCCCTGCTTCCCAGCTGCATCTGAGATCACCGGCCCCAAGCCCCCCTCTGTCCATTGTCTTCTTTCCAGGTAAACAGGGTCGTCTGGGCCTCCTTTCCTCTCTGCCCTCCTCTGGCTGGAACCGGCTGGTTGGGTCATGGGGTCCTCTCTTCGCAGCCCATTGTCCTCCCACTGGCTAGAACCGGCTGTGACTCCTGAGCTGGGTCTCTGGGTCATCAGGTCAGCGGTCGCTGGGGTGTCCATCCTCCAGGCCATTGGCTGGGGTCCCAAGTTCCCTCTCTGGTCCTCTGTAACAACAAACTCCCTCTCCCCTCACCTCGTTAAACCAGTAACACCCAGGGGCACTGAGTCCCACTCCCTCTGCATGCAAATCATTGGAAAACCACAAAAATATAAGAAAATCCCCCATTTCGTCACAGTGGAGATCCTGGAAGAGTGGTTAGAAACCCTAGAGAGGCACTGAACCGAGGTCTTCTTCCATCTCTGCAGAGAAAGGGTAAGGGAGGAAGCCCGCACATTATGGTTACAGTGGACATGCAGGAAGCCCCAATTTCTCTGAAAGAAGAAATCAGGCCTCTGAGCAATTGAAACAGATACTTCAAACAGTTTATTAGGAAATGTGTGCACAGTAAATCCAAAATCTGGGGCTGGGTTATTTACATGTGACCTTCTTTGTGAGATACTTGGCCAGCACCTGAAAAAGAAATGTGAAGAGTCATGAGTATTTGTCCAGTGCCCCTTAATACACATAAACAGAGTGGAGAATACTAGGGAATACCAATCTGATAACATGGACCGGGAATAAGCTGCTGGATACGGTATAGAAAGCAATCACCAAAACAAGAAACACTACAAGATTAGGGGAACCCATATTACTTAATATAGTCGCTTTTGAATGAGCGGAATGTGTCAATTCAGCAGGGATCTCTATTGATTTCCTTCCAATATTCAACTGTTACAGGAACATTGTCTTCCCATTGAGAGCTATAAGCAATAACATCCCAGACTCCCTCTGCCTTTCACCCTCCTCTGCTAACTGCTGCCTTGTGAATCCCCACAGGCCCTGAACCCAGGGGGACAGTAAACTGGAGAATGAGGTGGTGATGGAGACTAGAAACCTGACCATTCAGTGACCTTTTTCTGAGGTGGAGGATCATAGTAGCTAACTTTGGAGGATGAGTTCTATCTGCTGAGCGCCTTCTCTGAAGGGCAGAGCATCCTTATCTCCCAATAACATCAGTGGGAGTTTGAGAACACTCAGCAACTCATAGGATTGGGCAATACAAATACAAAGGCCTTGGGTGGCTAAAGTTAAGCACTAAAATCTGCAATTAGATGCCTAAATACTCATTATAGCCACCTGCAGCCGTGCTGATTAAATCTCTATCAGCATTGTGGTGTTTAAAATAGATATTTGAAAAACAAGGGGACTGATGTTTATAGGCATATTTGTCCTTTGGTTGACATCAGACAACTTTATGCCAGGTGACTGGATTTTCCAAACCTGGATACCTAAACTTTGACTCCTAACAATCACATGTAGGTGCATAAATAGGAGTGGGATTAGTGGTAAAGTCACCTTTTTGCTGCCCTATGTTGCAGTGGAGCAGGACAAAGTAGCCATAAAGCTGCCCGAAGAGGCAGCTAGGATTTCCCCAGCAGGTGCAAATCCCTAACACAGAGAACTAGCATATATAGTGTACAGCCAGTGTAGCTGGCTGTATGTCACCAACTCCTAGCTTCCCACCCAAGTATATGGGGTCTGAGCTGGAAACAGAAGATGGCACACACAGTGTGCGTTGTGCTACAGCAATCTCCAGTGCAACAATGGCTGTTTCAAGACAGCAAAATTTAGAACAACCCAGAGTCTAGAGCTCAGGTGTATTTGAGGATCTGGGCCGGTACTTGGCTGTTACTGTAGTAATGACCCCTGAGCAAGCAGTATAATGTACATGCTTATCACTGAGCTTGTCCAGAGGCTACATGTCCATCAGAATGACTAGATGGCCTGATGTGTAATAAAAACGCTTTGAGTAATAAAAATCAACCCAGGCTACTTTACAGGGCCTCATCCTTCTCTCACTTACAGCATCTGAGCAGTAGGACAACGGCTAATACTGCCCAGTATTATAGTTGCCTCTCTCTTCTTCCAATTCTGGGTAGCGGGAGTGAGTAGTATAAGGGCCTGTGACGGTCCACGCCCTTAAGGTTGCGAGCGGTGTGGACTATCCGCCACCGTCCGTCAAATAGTCCGTCGGTCCAGGGCAGTATGGCCTAGCGGCCAGAGTCTGTGACGTCCCCTTTTCCTCAAGGGGACGCGGCTTGACAGCAGGAGTCTGTAACCCAGCCCTCGGTTACAGGGCAGTAGGGCCTAGCGGCCAGAGTCCCGGAAGCAACCCTCGGGTGGAGGGTAGCGTGGCCTAGCGGCCAGAGTCCCAGAAGCAACCCTCGGGTGGAGGGTAGCGTGGCCTAGCGGCCAGAGTCCACGTCATTGGGGTGCGACAGCCCCAGTAGACCAGAGTAGCGTAGGGCTTTTTCACCAACTCAGCGGGGGGGGGGTTCCGACCGAAACACGCTGAGTTTCCCCGGGGGAGAGGGGGAGATACCACTCTGTCACCCTCCCAGGGTCCCTTCCTACTAGAGTCTCCTTTGGGGTCTCCCAGGAGTCGTTGGGTCCTTGGTACTCGGCGGGTTCGGTCGTCCCCTGGGTCTCCTCCAACCGCCGGGGCGCCAGAGGGCCGTGGACGGCGTCTCTTCCCGGCGCAGCCAACGGCTGTGGCTAGTCCGAGGCAGGAGCTTCCCCGGCAGGTCCTTCTCCTACGGGCTCCAGCCCAGAATGAGCTGGTCTCCCTCCCTTTATACTCCTATAGCACTTGGAGCATGCCCAGTCCGCCCAGGGAGGCGGGACTTCTGCTGTCAGTCTCTGGGGCTTAACTCCTTCCGGGTTAAGGCGGGGCAGCCTGGCCCTGCCACCCAGTCCCTGGGGCTTAACTCCTTCCGGGCTAAGGCGGGGTAGCCTGGCCCCGCCAGCCAGTCCCTGGGGCTTAACTCCTTCCAGGCTAAGGCGGGGTAGCCTGGCCCCGCCACAGGGCCCTACTGTCAATCAAACATTAACCCCACACCTTGACCCAATAAGCCCTGCCCACCGGTCATTGGAAGTCCCACCCCATGGGGGTATTACTTCCGGGGTCAAGGCGGACACATGACCGGAAGCAAGGTGTGTCATGTGACCCCTCTAAGAACTCCTCCCACTGTCCTCTACCAATCAGGATTGGTTTTGCCCTTGATAGGAATGCCCCGAGAGAAGATTTGACCAATCGGGGGAGTTCCGAGGTTTGCGTGACCCCTCTAAGAACTCCTACCACCATCCTCTACCAATCAGGAGGGGTTTCAGCCGCTGGGGACCACCCCGAGAGGAGATTTGACCAATTGGGGGGAATTCTGGGGTGGGGTGACCAGTCCGGAAGTGGTTCATGTGACCCTTCTAAGAACTCCTCCCAACACTCTCTACCAATCGCGATGGGTTTCGGCTGCAGAGGATTGCCCCGAAAGGAGATTTGACCAAAATAGGGCAGGTTCTGGGATGGGGTGAACCACCCAGAAGAGGGTCGTGTGACCCCTCTAAGTACTCCTCCCAATGCCCTCTGCCAATCAGAATGCAGCACCATCACCCCATAAGTCCCAGCGCTGTGCAGAGGAGGTAATCTCTTACCAAGAAGACGTGTTTTAGAAATCGTGGAAAGGCTGAGAGGAAACATGGACTCCTTTGCCACCCCCGTGAGAACTTTGGACTTTGTTTTAACCCCGAGGACCTTTGGACTTGTGTGAAGAAAATGTTACAGCAGCGACAGTTCCGAAGAGGATGAGGGAGCAGCCGAGGGGATTCCTTTGGCCCAGCCATTGATGGATATGCCAGAAGCCGAACCCGAAGCCCAACCACTCATGAGACACCCCGATGAGCATGGTGGCCTCTCGTCGTCCACCACCCTGGAGGAGGAAGGGGATCATGGCTTGGGGGAGTCACCGGTGGACATGGTGAATGGAAAAGACATCGCTCAGGTAAATGAATGATTAAGAAGTGACAGTCGATGATGGGGTGTAATGGGGTTAGGAACCTGGGGTTGTGTAAATCTAAAAACAAGCAATGGGAACTTACACTTGTTTCTTGTCTGAAAATCTCTTGACAGCTCGACGATGCCTTTCTAGAGGACCCGGAGGCCCTGGTCAGCATTGCATCAAGCAGCGAAGATGAACTCCGAGGATGATGGCTATGAGTAGTTTAGGAGGAGGTTTGGCATGGAACTCGCTGAGCCAGTGCCACGTTGTGAGCGTAAAAAATTATGCGGACTATTGTACGCATTGCTGTTTGTGCTGTTCTTAATCACTGTCTTAGGGAAAAGCTTTTTGAAGATTCTGAGGGCTGTGTCATAGATGCACCAGCCCGCCGGCACCATGACCATGTGACTTGGACTTCAGTGGATATAAACTGCAAGCTCCAGGGCCTGTGTGCTGAGCTGTGTTTGAAAAGCTTATTGAACACTATTATTGCCATAGGTTATGCTATGCAATTTCTGTGCCTAACCTTTAACATTTAACAAAAGGGGTGACCTTGATAAATGCTGTGCAATTCAGTGGAGACCCTGATCATGGTTTAAAGAAAATGCCCAAACCGGAAGATGCCTGCTTACAGCGTTATGTTGACCGTCTGGTCCGCACAAAAAGTGACAGAACCCTGCTTAAGAAAAAGTCTTTTTGTAAGAAATCTAATAGGACTAAGTTAGAGAATGGTGAGGGGACAGCCTTAGAAAGCCTGAATCCTCAGAAAAGAATATTTTTTTATGATTTTGAATACACGCAGGAGACTGGGTTGCACACTCCCAATTACATTTTTGCTATATCCCTAAAGCCGGAAAAGTCCTGGGAATTTAAGGGCGATGAGTGTCTTTCTATGGTTATTAAGACCTTTATTGGCAAAGAGTTCCAGGACTACACATTCCTAGCGCACAATTCCAAAGGTTACGATGTGTACTTCATCGTTAGACAGTTACTGAAGGAAAAGATGTGCCTAGAATTGATCACTCAGGATAGTAAACTAATGTATGTGGAAGTTAAGGTCCTGGGCATTCGTTTTATAGACTCTTTAAACTTCTTGCCCATGAAGCTTAGCAAGCTCCCACAGGCGATGGGGTTTGAAGGGTTCAAAGGGTATTTTCCACATTTTTTTAAACACTTGAGAAAATCAAAATTACATGGGGCCTATGCCCGGCGTGGAGCACTGTGGTGTAGAAAGCATGATGCCCAGGGAAAAAGCAGAGTTTCTCGACTGGTATCGGGACCATAGGTATGAGATGTTTGACTTGCAGAAAGAGCTCGCGTATTACTGTGAGCAGATGTCAAAGTTTTGAGACAGGCTTGTATCCTATACAGAAAAGAGATTATGAAAATGACGGAGAAGGGAGATATAGTAGAGAGAGAGGACCTGGTAAATTCACTGAGATAAAACTGTGTATAGACAAACGATATCTGCCTATATCACAAACCTAACCCCAGGGAAGAAATTCACTATTATGATTTTACCAGCCTGTACCTTTTCGTAAGCAAAACCCAAGAATACCCTATCGGACACCCCAATATACTTTATGACAAATTTGGACCCCTTGCAAATTATTTTGGAATTGCAAAAGTTAAAATGTACCCCCCACGAGGCTTCTTTTCCCCATTGTTACCTGTCAGAGTGGGTAACAAGCTTATGTTCCCGCTATGACAAACCTGTGCTGAAACCGAGCAGCGGGAGACGTGCATCCATACTGACGAGGAGAGGGCCATCCTGGGGACTTGGTGCACGGTGGAATTGAATGCGGCCATAGCGAAGGGGTACACAGTGGCTAAAATATATGAAATCTGGCATTTTAATGAAAAATCTGATGATCTGTTTTCAGAGTACATAAAATTACACCTCCACCAGAAACAAGAGGCTTCAGGGTATCCCAGCTGGTGCACAGACAAAGAAAAACAAAATCAGTACATTAACGATTTCTACCAGAAAGAAGGCATGCATTTACGCCAACACGAGATCAGGTTTAACCCCGGTAAACGCCAAATCGCTAAACTGTTTTTAAATTCTCTGTGGGGTAAATTCGGCCAAAGAACAAACCTACCCAATAGCAGCATCGTGAGAGACCTTGACGAACTCTTTCAGTACCTGTTTCCCCCCCCACTACGAGGTTTCATCCTGTGAGTTTATCGACGATGAAACAGTGTGCGTGTCTTGGAAGCATGCAAAAGACTAGTACTCAGTCTCTGGAAATACCAATGTTTTCATAGCCTGTTTCACCACTGGTTACGCCCGCTTAGAACTATACAACCTGCTAGACAGGTTGCAAGAGCGGTGCCTGTACCACGACACTGACTCGGTGAGATCTGTGAAAAGGGAGGGTGACTGGAATCCCCTCTGGGGGATTATTTAGGGGACCTCACAAGCAAGATCCCACCAGATCAACACATCACCCAGTTTGTGTTGGCAGGCCCGAAAACATACGGGTATAAGCTGTAGAGAGGAAAGGCCTGTATGAAAGTCAAACGTAGCAAACTGTGAAAAGATCAACTTTGATAGTCTGAAAGATCTAGTCCTGGACTATTGCACGGGCCTGTGAGAAAACACCTCAAAAAAGATAGAGGTGCAGCAGCCCTCTATCGTAAGAAACAAAAATCAATGGCAAATAGAGACAAAAACCCTTAATAAAACACAGAAAGTCATTTACAACAAGAGGGTCCTAGGAGAAGGGTTTAAAACCTTGCCCTACGGCTTTTAAAATAGATATGAGGTGGAAACACCTCTTTTCTGCAATTCTCGTGGGGCCTAGCAACTGTGGGAAAAGTTACTTTATAAAAAATGTGTTGGATAATGCCAAACAAACATTGTCTGTTATGCCTGAGAATATTGGATAACATGGCTATCAAAATCATTGCAAGATACGCATGTCTGGGCTTGTTGAAACATGTTTTGAGCAAGGCTAGGCATGCCCAAGAATTTAAATTTAGTTTTTACAAAATTCATCACCATCTGGTCGTTTTGCACTAAAGTCATTAGAACAGAATTTTAAAATCCAGTCAAAAGATAAACCCTTGCTACGATGATGTAAGAAAAAACACGCAGTGATAGCCGCAGGCGACAGAGCAGGGGTCTTGTAATTGTCTATTGTGAAACACAATGTCTGTGGCATTTTTGTTTAAAAATTTCATAATGCTTTTAGGAAACAACACGCTGTTTGGGGGGTGCCCGTATGAGTCAAAAAACTCTCCACGGTTATGCTCCGCCAGATACAAGGCGAGCCAGTGTTCACCAAGTTGGTTGTGTGGATGTGTGTTGACCAGCAAAGCTAGGGGTCTCTGAGATAGCTTGCTGCCAGGGAGCCAATCACAAGGGAACACATCTAAGAAATTCTTTTTCGTGTAATGGGCCATTGATAAGACATGTGAGAGCTGCACGGTGTCCATGTTCACATATAGTCAAACAGAACGTTTCTCCTCTGATTTATCTCTATGACGTTGTCAAAAACCCCATACACGATCATATTGACGGTGACGGTTAAAGCCTTCCCAAAACGTATTTCTGTTCTCAGGTTCCCGGTTTTAATCAGGGAATAGTGATTGGCGCATTGCTGGTTGGGAGATGGGTCAAAGGCAAACAAGGTGTAACCCTGTGCAAACTCCTCACGGTCGATTAACAGAGAACGATCTTTCATGTGTTTACCAGCTGTCTGTATCACATTCATGTATTCTCTCACGCTGCGTCCTGCCTCGAAGTCTGGTTGCAGAGGCTTGGTTGGTATCTGTTCACCATCTACATACAAGGCCAAAAAATTAATATCATAATGTTGAAAATGAAAGGGATTTTCTGTGTAACTTCTGCTAAAGGCATCATTATCCACAAACCCCAGGATAAGCATTTTGGGTAACTGTCCCAAAAACAGGTTCTCTGGGTTACTGACCCTGCTGCTCGCGGGGATGCTAAACACTTTCATTCTCACACGGTCCATGGGATATTTAGCATTAGCGGTAAGCAGGGCCTCCGTGTGACCCAGATGAACACTCGGGGCCACCCGTACTTTCTTTACAAAAAGGGATGCTGACACAATGCCATTAAACAGAAGGTGTCTTTACTGCATGTCAGTTTAATTTTCACATCCACTCCGTTCAATAAAAGTTTTTCTTGAAAAAGCAGGTCGCTGTGTAGATGATCCAGCAGCTCTACTGTCCTGCTCTGGGCAGTCAGCTTTGCACTCCTCACAAACCCTAGATTCCCGCCATCCAACTCTGTTTCTTCGTCTTGTCTGGCAGTGTCTTTGTAAAACAGGCCAGTGGAATATTGCGTGGTAAAGGTGTCGTCGCTGTAATTGAGCGCCGATTCTATAAAGGCCCTGTAAGGGTAACAGTTGTTGCTTTGGCTTACAAGGCGGTCTCCCAGCGTGACATCCAACTGACTGAAAACAGAGGCCACGGGGTAATTCACCAGGCCCACTTCGGCATCCATGGCGAGTTCAGTTCCGTCTCCTTTTACAATCTTGCAACATAGATACAGCAGTGTGTTGTTTAAATCCATATAATCGATGCCATTCCCTGCTATAAAAACATCAATGGGGGCAGACTCCGTAACAGCCGATAGAGGCGGCACCTCAATGTAGATGCTTTTCTCAATGCTGGTCTGGGTAGGGGCTATTTGAAACAAGTCTAGTTCGGATTTGGTGCACTCTTCAGACCCGCAGTGAACAAAAGCCATGTTGATTAAAATATCTCTCTTTTACCAGGCGGAGAGCGTCTTCTCTTTCGCCCAGGCTTCCTCTTGGACTTTCGCTTATGGCTGGCCCTGCGCATCAAAGCCCTTCTTTTAAAGGGTATTGGGGGACCAGTGCGTTGCAGGTATGATACATTTCTCTTTCTCTTCCTCCTTTTAATGTACATCAGCCCCGATCCTTCCTGTGAAGCTGTATTCGAGTCGGTTTGTGTAAAGTGTAAGCATCCCGGTCTGAAAGCCAAGCTGTTACCTGTCTTCTAGTTAAAGTTTTACTATGCTTTTTGGCCACTTGAAAAAGAGGATTCATCGCGCCAAAGCTCCCAACTTCCCTGGGGGTATAATATATTTTCTTTAACAGAGTCATCTGTGGAGACATGACTGTTCCTGGTACAGTCTTTTACTAACACAAGTATGGAGGGACACACATTCATATGGACACATTTAAATAAGTTTTATTCATTGGCTGGTTTAACACAACCTTTTACAGCCGCCTGTAAAAATGGATGCCATGACCCCTACAATGAGGGAGTCTGATCTGGTTCATTCTTCTATTTTGTCCTTTTCTGGATTTTCCTCTTGAGATCTGTGTCTCAGACAGGAGCAAAAACAGCTGATGCATGATATATTTACTCCCACAGGGCTACCGATGTGTAAGTTCTCAAAGGCCTCTAGAAAGACATCGTCGATCTGTTGAGAGATTTTCAGACAAAAAACAGTGTAAGCACCCCACTGCTTGTTTTTAGATTTATGCAATGCCAGGTCGATTCCTAACCCCATTACACCCCCATGATCAACCGTCGCTTCTTAATCATTCATTTACCTGAGCGACGTCTTTCCCATTCACCTTGTCCGCTGGTGACTCCCCCAAGCCATGATCCTCTTCCAACTTTAGGGGGGTGGACAATGAGAGGCCGTCACACTCATTGGTTTGGGTTTCGGGGTCGGGTTCCAAGGTATCTATCAACGGTGGAGTCAAAGGGCCCTCCTTGGAACTGTCACTGCTGTAGCACTTTCGCCATACAAGTCCAAAGGTCCTAGGGGCTAAACCAAAGTCTGAAGTTCTCACGGGGGTGGTAGAGGAGTCCATGTTTCCTCTCAGCCTTTCCACAATTTCTAAAACATGTCTTCTTGGTAAGAGATTGCCTCCTCTGCCCGGTACTGGGACTTATGGGGTGATGGTTCTGCACTCTGATTGGCAGAGGGCGTTGGGAGGAGTCCTTAGAGGGGTCACATGACCCTCTTCTGGGCGGTTCACTCCATCCAAGAACCTGGCCTATTTTGGCCAAATCTCCTCTTGGGGCGGTCCTCTGCAGCCAAAACCCATCGCAATTGGTAAAGAGTGGTGGGAGGAGTTCTTAGAGGGGTCACACGAAACACTTCTGGATGGGTCACCCCACCCCAGAATTCCCCCCAGTTGGTCAAATCTCTTGGGGTGGTCCCCAGTGGCTGAAACCCCTCCTGATTGGTAGAGGGCAGTGGGAGGAGTTCTTAGAGGGGCCACATGACACATCTTGCTTCTGGTTATGTGTCTGCCTTGACCCCGGAAGTAATACCCCATGGGTGTGGGACTTCTGGTGACCGGTGGGCAAGGGGTGGGGTTAACGTTTGATTGACAGTAGGGCCCTTATAGTACTGGAGCGCCTTCTTCTGTTTGTCTCCGTTCCGCTTCATTCCCCAATCACTTGGCCAGAACAGATGTCACTTATGATCTCAGTTGTCACCAGCTGGACAGTGGGACTTGAGTCTTTCTGTAGGACCTGGAGAGCTGAAATTACAGAGGACAATACGTTAGTGAACAGACTGTCAAATCACAGCTAAGTGTGATCACAGAACCTTGAACTACCTGAGCAGAATGATCACATGGAAAAATGTGAGACTGGGCTCAGTCCTTCTATTGGGATGGAAAATACATGAGAGATGAATATGCCTCACTTTTCATATAGTCACCTGTGCCTGAAATAGCTGGAGACTTATTACCTCTGAATACCATACTACAGCAGCTCTCCAATACAAACAAAGCTTTAGGTTCCTCTACTGGGTCCCTTCCATGCTCTCAACTAGGGGGAGACCCTGACTCTACCAGAAAGTCATCCACTCTGCTGTAAATGGAAGAAGGCCCATTGTTTCAATAGCTTCCACTTTTAAGTTTATTTTCCATCTCTATTCAGGAGACACTGCCTGAGCTCAAATAAACCTGGAATTTAACAGAAGCCAGGTCCAAGCTGGTTTATGCATGATACAGGGCACCTACTGGAAGAAAAATTGCTGGTGGGAAATTTGAGGTAGCAGAAAGTGGCTTCTCACCTGGGGAGTCCACAGAGAGCCAATAAAGCCCAAAAAGTGGATAGCACTGGCTGTGGAGGGGGCATTGCCAGGACAACCAGGAGATGTACTGACTCATATCACACCTTCTGCAGCTTCCTCCTTCAGGGAAATTTAAAGCGGACTTTCTACTGGGCAAGAGTGAATTTGTCCTTTGCTGTGTGGCTGATGCACTTTGCACTAGTGGTAACGGTTACTGCTGCTTGTCAGCTAAATTCCTTTAGAACTCACTAATGAACAGGACTTCAGCTGTATTTATTACTTACACATCAGCAGATGTTCCAGGTCCAGCCATTTCATACGCTGCCTGTCTGTGTGTTCCAGGATGATGCCTAAATACACAATGTAAAATAAATAACAATAATAATAAAACCTTCCCTTGTTGAGTGCAAAGTGATATTAGCAGCCCCTAGACACGTCTTTGGCATCTCCTACTGTGGGCCTAAGGGTCAGCTGTGGACAAGAGGATGCTAGAGCAGTTTAGAGTCCACACTGAAGAAAATGAGAGAGACATTTTTTAAAAAGAATGTTTCCATAAAACCCATTTGCTTGAAA
>NW_020697385.1:4105-5129 GCF_002925995.2 Terrapene triunguis | reverse complement strand
GTGTGCTAGGGTGAAGAGGGTACAGGGCCAAAGAGGAGGAACCTAATGCTTCCTTGACAAGGTGGTGTGGCCAGGAACCTGAAACAGCAGGTGCTATGGGGAGGTGGGCTGCATGCCTCCCAATGATGAAGTAGCAGTGAGGAGCACTGAACAACACTGTGGGTAGGTCTGCACTTTGATCTAGGGGTATCACTCCCAGTTCAATGGGACATGCCCACACTGGCTCTGACAGCGATAGCATGCTAACATTAGATTGTAGCTAAGGCAGCATGACCAGTGGGAGGAACTAGCCACCTTGAGAATAGACTTTGGGGTTTGGATGGGATCATACTTGGGGTGGTTAAACCTCCTGCTGCTCCTGCCATCGCAACTACTCTCTATTTTTAGCACGCAGGACTAGTGCGGGTACGTCTCATCAAGCTGGGAATTATACACCCAGCTCAAAGTGTAACCATGCCCTACGTGACAATGTCCCTGCCTCTACTACTAAATGACTGCACCGTGCTTTCCCTGCAACGATCCCGAAGCACTGATAGCAACTAATCCACCACACTGGGGAGGTAGGGATATTAACATCTCCATCTATGGATGGGAAGCTGAGGCACAGAGAGATTAATGGCAGCTCAGCGCTGCACAGTGGGATTGTTTCTGTCTCCCTCAATGGAAATACCAAAAGGGACACTGGGCATCATCTCTCACCAGCTAAGTTGGCTGCAACTGCCCGGATCTCTTCCCAGCTGCTATAGAAGTACGTGATGGTGATTTGGTACAATTTCTCCAGCAGCTCTGCATTCTCTTTGGCCTAGAGGGAATCAGGGACACATGAGCTCTCTCTGGCTAGAAGTGCCCTTTGACTGCCAGCACATGCTTTTACGAACCACAGGTAAATAAGATAGAGAACAAGTGGCTGGGTAGAAGTGGGAATAATGGGAATCTGTGGCAGATTTACATTTCCCATCACCCTCAGTCATATATCCCACTCTTACAGTTATTTACATTATCCATCACACATCCCCCCCCCCCC
>NW_020697385.1:3442-4005 GCF_002925995.2 Terrapene triunguis | reverse complement strand
CCCCCCCCCCCCCTACACACCTCTACACCACCACTCCAGTCAATAATCTCAGACAGTTCAACAGCTCACTCACAAGGTATCTGCAAATGTCCACGTGGAGCTGTTCAGGCTTCAGCTTGGCTGTGCCACCAAGGTGCTCATTAATTGCACTTTGGAGTCTCTTCAGTCCCAAAAATGGGAAACAGAGTTGAAACGTAGCTCTGCATTCCTGAAAAAGAGTGTCACACCATTGAATTGTTCCCTACCGAGTGCTATGTTCATTCAAAGGGAACTCATCTGCGTGACTGCTCATCTGTTCCAGGATCAAAAAAAGGGATTCATCTGGATGTAATTGGCAGAAAACATGCAGGAATGACTAATAGACGGGAGAGCTTCAACTGAAACCTGGCGATAGCATCAATGTCTTTTGGGAACAGATAGACCGATGAAAGCTGCTGCACCAGGCATAGCTGTGGTCTCTCTGTTCTGGGGAGGCAGGGGCCTGGGGTGCAGAGACAGACAGGAACAGAGACCTGTCGGGGTCAGACCCATGACCTCTCCTGGATTCTGGTGAGGCAGCCATG
>NW_020697385.1:0-3342 GCF_002925995.2 Terrapene triunguis | reverse complement strand
CAGGAGGGCAATGAACTGAGGGGAGAATTTGGGCCTCCACAGCAGGCAGGAATAGCAGAGCTCCCCTGGCATTGGGAGGAAGATTCCTTTTGCTTAGTAAATAAGTCACTGTCGGTCTTACCATTGAAATCTCAGGGTTTGGGTCTTGCAGATGCAGCAGAAGTGTGACCCAGCTCTTTTTAACCTGGTTGGCGAAATAGGTCTTCCATTTTCTCTTTGTCAGCCGGGCCAGGATGCCAAATAGGACAAAGGCCATTGAGCGAAGAGCATCATCCTCCTACAGCCAAGAAAGCCCCGCAAGTTAGTAACTAAGAGACAATCACATCATGCACTTTGTACAGCCATCTCTTCTACGCTAAAGTAGAGTGATTCCAACTACAGCTAGTCGGAAAAACGGTAATTAACCAATTTTTTGTTCAAATTTGCTGATTCATCAAGTATTTTAGAGACAGTTCAATTTTGATGAAATTCCTCCGGAAGCCAGGTAGGGGTCCTTAGAAACTTGCCTGGTGTCTTTCCAGTGCACCCATCCAGCTCTGTAGCAGCCAATCTAGCAGGCTGATTGGGATCGTGGGCTTCCAGGCCCCCAGCTTCTGGGACCCTGGGAGTCCTGGCTCTCAAATTTGCAACTCCCTGGCACCTCTAGCTCCCAGAGTTTCCTGGGTTCCCAGCACCGGGATAGTCTGAGAGCAGACTGCCCTGGGCCAACGCTTCCAATAGAGCTAGGTTGAGAATAGTAATTCTGTTTCACAAAGAGTTTTGAACTTTGGGGAGAGGGGTTCCCACAAATAGGAACAAAACCCAAATTTGAAATCTCTAAATTCTGTGCAAAACAGAATGATCATTCCAACCCTCTCACATAAAAATGGTATAGAACAGGCCCAACACTCTCTATTGTACTCTGTAACCCCCATTTCATGGTTATCTAGCTACCTAATCTAGTATTCAGACTTTCTTTGAGGTTCTCAGTGGCAATAAAGAAGAATAGAAGGGTGAGACTGTGGGAGCAGGGATGTCATCCCCATCCTCCGAATGTTCTCCTCCTCCGTAAAACACCTCTCTTCCCTGGGGCCTAAAATCTCTTCACTCCAACATGAGCAATGCCCAGGGAGTCCACATCACGCATTGTAAATGGAGTCTAATCAAGATCGGTTGAACTGGGGTTGGAGAGATCTGTTCACATACATCGTCAAAGTAAGTCCGGATCTGTTGGGTGAGGTCTTTGAAGGAGGAACCTATGTCCTTCTCTTTCAGCGCCTTCAGGACTTTGGCCAGTGCTTTCATGCTCTCGCCAATGACTTCCGAACTGAAAATGTCATGTAAGGCCCCGATCAGTATGTCCAGAAGAAACTTCTTGTACTTTTTCACCTGTACAAACATACGACATTAAAGAACACTTATCACTGATCACACTTCTAATAAGTTTTCTTTAGCAGTTATGAAGCTGTGGGAATTTCATCAACTCCGTCTCCCCCCCAGAGACCTATAGCTATATTTCAGACCAGGTGCTAGCTACAATGAGCCCAACTTGGTGCCATAATACACCTGTGTAATCCTATTATTAGATTCCTAGTTACTTAGATTCCAAGGCCAAAAGGGACCATTGTGATTATCCGGTCTGACCTCCTGCATAACATACAACTTCCCTGAAATAGTCTCTGTTTGAACTAGAGTGTATCTTTTAGAAAAACATCCAATCTTGATTTTAAAATTGCTAGTGACAGAGAATCCCCCACCACCTTTGGTAAATTGTTCCAATGGTTAATTAAAATTACCATTAAAAATGTATGCCTTATTTCCAGTCTGAATTAGCCTAGCTTCATTTTTCCCCATTGAATCTTGTTATACCTTTGTTTGCTAATGTGAAGAACCCATTATCAAAATTTATTCCCCATGTGAGTAGTTATAGACTGTCCTCAAGTCACTCCTTAACCTTCTCTTTGTAAAGCTAAATAGATTGAGCTCCTTGAGTCTATCACTAAAGGTATATTTTCCAATCCTTTGATAATTCTTGCGACTCTTCTCTGAATCCTCTCTAATTTATCAGCATCCTTCTTGAATTGTGGATACCTGATCTGGACACAGTATTCCAGCAGTGCTCACATGAGTGCCATATTCAGAGGGAAAATAACTTCTTTACTCTTCTTCAAGATTCCTCTGTTTATACCTCCAAGGATCATTTCAGCTCTTTTGGCCACAACTTCATATTGGGAGCTTATGTTCAACTGATTATCTGCCATGACTCAAGTTTTTTTCAGCATCATTGCTTCCTGGGATAGAGTCTCTCATCCTGTAACTATGGCCTGCATTTTTTGTTCCCAGATGTATACATTTACATATGGTCATATTAAAGTGCACATGGTTGACTTATGCCCAGCTTACCAAAGGATCCAGCTTGCTCTATATTTACTGCAAAGAGGTTACTAGGGTATATGAGAGAGCAGAATTTGGCCTAGTGCATTTTGTGCAGCCTCCGTAAACTCTGAACAACTCTCTCTCTTGGTTTCTCTAGTTATGCTGCATTCTATTCAGTAATCTCTCTTACCTTCTCAGGTGCCCCATAGACTAAATTTCCCAGGCCTCTCACAGCCATCTGGCGGACAATGCTGTTCCTATCGTGTGACCTTTCTTCCAAGATGCTGAGGACAGACTTAAGGAACTTCTTCTCCCTGAGCATGGAATCACTCATTAGCTGAAATAAAATCAACATGTCCATTAGCCCCAATATGATCATTAAGATTGGGAATATAATTTGAGCAGACATGGAATACACTAAAAACAACAAGGAGTCCTCCTACAGCCACAGTCTTGTGGATACAGACTAATATGGCTACCCCTCTGATACTTGGCACATAAGACACTGTAACTTTATTATTCCACACAAATGAGAAATGTCTTAAAACATGGAGCTTTCCTTTTGGGCACTATAATAGGGATCCACTCACCTCTTGAGAGCCTCTTAGTGGCTGGGTCTGGTACCACAGTCCTTTTCTCACCCCTGGCACACCCTGCCAGCTGACCTCAGTGAGTCTTCTGTGTCTCAGGCCTCTGGCTGCGTCCCAAAGTCCAAATGAACCCCTTCTGGGGTAGTCAAGAACAATCCCATTGCCCTCACTAGGGTCTCCAGCCCCAACTCTGGGTTCTTGAAATTCTGCCCTTTGTTCAAGCTCTCCATAAGCATTGTCCCCTCCGTGGGGCTTATGCCACTGTAGATGGTAGGGGAACCAGGGCCTGCCCATAACTCTGGGTTCCAAACCATGGACCCTGGAAACAGTAGCTAGGCACTGCTTGATTTCAGTTCATTTTTGCTTCTTCCTACCGGCCACTTTTAGCTTCACCCTC
>NW_020697384.1:0-5252 GCF_002925995.2 Terrapene triunguis | reverse complement strand
GTCTTAGATTTACTTTGTTTTCTCAACTTGTAAATGTACCTTTTTACCAGAGTGTGTATCTTTGTTTGCTGTACTTTGAACCTAAGAGAGAGGGGGGTCCTCTGAGCTCTTTAAGTTTGATTACCCTGTAAAGTATTTTCCATACTGATTTTACAGAGATGATTTTTACCTTTTTCTTTAATTAAAAGCCTTCTTTTTTAAGAACCAGATTGATTTCTCCTTGTTTTAAGATCCAAGGGGGTTTGGATCTGTATTCACCAGGAGTTGGTGAAAGGAGGGTGGAAGGAAGGAGGGGGGATGGTTAACTTCTCCTTGTTTTAAGATCCAAGGGGGTTTGGATCTGTGTTCACCAGGGAATTGGTGAAAGGTTTCTCAAGGCTTCCCAGGGAGGGAATTCTTGTGATGGTGGCAGCGGACCAAAGCTAAGCTGGTAGATAAGCTTAGAAGTTTTCATGCAGGCCCCTACATTTGAACCCTAAAGTTCAAAGTGGGGATACAGCCTTGACATGTTGGCAGCGGTGGAGATCGTTTAAACCCAAAAGCCAGTAAGAGATTTTTTTTTTCCTTCTAGCTGCTTGGAAAGCAGAGCTGAAGGTAGACGCATATCTTATCTCTCCTTGCCTGAAGGCAGAGGTGTTAAGTTTTTTTTAACAAGGGGCTTTGTTAAGAGAAGGGTTCAAAGGGAGCAAACTTTGAACTGGTAAAGGTAATTTACAGGCTGAATTGTTTTTTTTTCTTTTTACATCCTTGGGAGTAGCTTGTTAGAAAGTCTCTGTTAACTCAGCAGCAGCCAGAGCTAAGTACATCCCAGTCTCAGTCAACTGCAGAGGGTGTGACCCAGCACAAGAAAACAGGAAAATGACTGCCAAAGAAGTAACTAACAAAATAGAACTGGCCAGACTAGAAGCAGAAGAAAATGAGAGAAAACATCAGAGACTGCTTGAAATTAAAAAACTCGAGGCAGAGCAGCATGAAAGAGAAGAAAAAGCCAAACAGGAGGCCCATGAAAGAGAAGAAAAAGCCAAACAGGAGGCCCATAAAAGAGAGATGGAGCTGAAAGAAAAAGAGATGGAACTGGAAGCAGCAAGGACTAGGCAGGATGCAGCAGACCATCCTAACAACTCCTCTCCAGGTACCACTTCCCATCCCAGGAAATTCCCCACCTACAAGGCAGGCGATGATACTGAGGCCTTCTTAGAAAATTTTGAAAGGGCCTGCCTTGGATACAGCATCCCTCTAACCCAGTACATGGTAGAGCTGAGGCCGCAGCTCAGTGGACCCTTAGCAGAGGTGGCGGCTGAAATGCCTAAGGAACACATGAACAGTTATGAACTTTTTAAAAACAAGGCCAGACTCAGAATGGGGCTAACACCCGAGCATGCCCGTCGGCGGTTCAGAGCCCTAAGGTGGAAACCAGATGTGTCATTTACCCGGCATGCCTACCACATTGACAAAAATTGTGATGCCTGGGTATCAGGAGCAAATGTTAAATCTCTGGAAGATCTGCTTTCCCTAGTAAAAATGGAGCAGTTTTTAGAGGGTGTTCCTGAGGAAATAGAAAGGTACATCCTAGATAGGAAGCCCAAAACTGTAACCGAGGAGGGGGAGATTGGAGCCAAATGGGTGGAGGTGACAGAAAAGAAAAAAGCTAGTAGCAGTTGGAGCGAATATCAGAAGGGGCAAGCCGAAACAAAACCTTATCACCGGGGACAACCCAAGGCCCCACCCACCTCCCAAGGGAAACCCCAGACGCCTTCTCACCCCACCCCACCAGTCTGCACCAACCAACATCGCCCCGGTGATACCTTAGCAGGGCAATGTTTTAAATGTAATGAACTGGGGCATATAAAGGCTCACTGCCCCAAGAACCCCAACCGATTACAGTTCATTACACCCCAGTCACACCAAAGATCCCCAGACCCAGATGCCTCTCTCATACCCTCGGAGCGAAGGGAAACCTTGAGAGTGGGCGGAAAGAAGGTTATCGCTTGGAGGGATACTGGGGCACAAGTGTCAACTATCCACCAATCCCTAGTGGACCCCAAACTCATCAACCCGGAGGCTACAGTGACAATTCAACCCTTCGTGTCACAGTCTGTAACCTTGCCTACAGCCCAGTTGCATGTCCAGTACAAGGGCTAGGCAGGAATGTGGACTTTTGCAGTCTATGACAATTATCCCATCCCCATGCTGCTGGGGGAAGACTTGGCCAATCATGTGAAGCTAGCCAAGAGGGTGGGAATAGTCACCCGCAGCCAGGCTAAGCAAGCTTTCACCCCCATCCCTGTTCCTGAGCCGTCCACCAGAGCCCCGTCTGTGTTACCGGAGACCCAAACACAGGTGGTGGAACCGGATCCCCTGCCAACGACTGCAACAGCCGTAGTGGATCCAATCCCAGAGACCCAGCCAAAGCCAGTCCCAGAACCGGAACTGGCAACGCAACCAGCACCAGAACCATTGCCAGCACTGAGTCCAGCGCTTGCAACCCCGTCTACAACTCCAATGCCAGAGGGCACCAGCAAACCTGAACTGCCCGAAGCAGCAGATAACCCTACCCAAGAGGCTCAGCCAGAGCCTGAGATACCACATAGTGCACCAGAGGACAGCGGTTCACAGTCAATGAAAACAGCGCCAGCACCTGCATCGCTTCCAGAGGGACCAAGCCCCAGTCCACAGTCCAAGGAGGAACTGATGTCTCCAGCATCAAGGGAACAGTTCCAGGCCGAGCAGGAAGCAGATGACAGCCTTCAGAAAGCTTGGGCGGCGGCGCGGAGCACCCCACCGCCTCTCAGCTCTTCTAACCGATCCCGGTTTGTTGTAGAACAAGGACTTTTATACAAGGAGACTCTTTCTGGTGGGCACCAGGAAGACTGGCATCCTCAAAAACAGTTGGTAGTTCCCACTAAGTATCGGGTAAAGCTCTTGAGCTTAGCCCATGATCATCCCAGTGGCCATTCTGGGGTGAACAGAACCAAAGACCGGTTGGGGAAGTCCTTCCACTGGGAGGGAATGGGCAAGGACGTTGCTAATTATGTCCGGTCTTGTGAGGTGTGCCAACGAGTGGGAAAGCCCCAAGACCAGGTTAAAGCCCCTCTCCAGCCACTACCCATAATTGAGGTCCCATTTCAGCGAGTAGCTGTGGATATTCTGGGTCCTTTCCCAAAGAAGATACCCCGAGGAAAGCAGTACGTACTGACTTTCATGGATTTTGCTACCCGATGGCCGGAAGCTGTACCCTTAAGCAACACCAAGGCTAAAAGTGTGTGCCAGGCATTAGCAGACATTTTTGCCAGGGTAGGTTGGCCCTCCGACATCCTTACAGATTCGGGAACTAATTTCCTGGCAGGGAACATGAAAAACCTGTGGGAAGCTCATGGGGTGAATCACTTGGTTGCCACCCCTCATCACCATCAAACCAATGGTCTGGTGGAGAGGTTTAATGGAACTTTGGGGGCCATGATACGTAAATTCGTAAATGAACACTCCAATGATTGGGACCTAGTGTTGCAGCAGTTGCTTTTTGCCTACAGGGCTGTACCACATCCCAGTTTAGAGTTTTCACCATTTGAACTTGTGTATGGCCGCGAGGTTAAGGGGCCATTACAGTTGGTGAAGCAGCAATGGGAGGGGTTTACGCCTTCTCCAGGAACTAACATTCTAGACTTTGTAAGCAACCTACAAAACACCCTCCGACACTCTTTAGCCCTTGCTAAAGAAAACCTAAAGGATGCTCAGGAAGAGCAAAAGGCCTGGTATGATAAACATTCCAGAGAACGGTCCTTCAAAGTAGGAGACCAAGTCATGGTCTTAAAGGCGCTCCAGGCCCATAAAATGGAAGCGTCGTGGGAAGGACCATTCACGGTCCAGGAGCGCCTAGGAGCTGTTAACTATCTCATAGCCTCCCCCACCTCCAACATAAAGCCTAAGGTATACCATGTTAATTCTCTTAAGCCCTTTTATTCCAGACGATTAAACGTTTGCCAGTTTACAGCCCAGGAAACAGATGACGCGGAGTGGCCTGCAGGTTTCTACTATGAAGGAACAAGGAATGGTGGCGTGGAAGAGGTGAACCTCTCCACGACCCTGGGACGTCTGCAGCGACAGCAGATCAAGGAGCTGTGCACAAGCTTTGCACCGATTTTCTCAGCCACTCCAGGACGGACCGAACGGGCATACCACTCCATTGACACAGGTAATGCTCACCCAATTAGAACCCCACCCTACCGGGAGTCACCTCATGCCCAAGCGGCTATACAAAGGGAGATCCAGGACATGCTACAGATGGGTATAATCCGCCCCTCTAACAGTGCATGGGCATCTCCAGTGGTTCTAGTTCCCAAACCAGATGGGGAAATACGCTTTTGCGTGGACTACCGTAAGCTAAATGCTGTAACTCGTCCTGACAACTATCCAATGCCACGCACAGATGAGCTATTGGAAAA
This sequence comes from Terrapene triunguis, assembly GCF_002925995.2. NCBI lineage: Eukaryota > Metazoa > Chordata > Testudines > Emydidae > Terrapene > Terrapene triunguis. The sequence continues at coordinate 810 of NW_020697384.1, read as the reverse complement.
ATTGGGACATGCCCAATTCATCTCTACTTTAGACTTAACCAAAGGGTACTGGCAAGTACCACTAGATGAACCCGCTAAGGAAAGGTCAGCCTTCGTCACCCAGGCAGGGGTGTACGAATTCAATGTACTCCCTTTCGGGTTGCGAAATGCACCCGCCACCTTCCAAAGACTTGTAGATGGTCTCCTAGCGGGATTGGGAGAATCTGCAGTTGCCTACCTCGATGATGTGGCCATTTTTTCTGATTCATGGACAGAACACCTGGAGCACCTGGAAAAAGTCTTCGAGCGCATCCGACAGGCAGGACTAACTGTTAAGGCTAAAAAGTGTCAAATAGGCCAAAACAGGGTGACTTACTTGGGGCACCAGGTGGGTCAAGGAACTATAAATCCCCTACAGGCCAAAGTGGATGCTGTCCAAAAGTGGCCGGTTCCATAGTCCAAGAAACAGGTCCAATCCTTCTTAGGCTTGGCCGGATATTATAGGCGATTTGTACCACACTACAGCCAAATCGCCGCCCCGCTGACAGACCTAACCAGAAAAAAACAGCCAAATGCAGTTCAGTGGACTGATAAGTGTCAAAAGGCCTTTAACCAGCTTAAGGCAACACTCATGTCTGACCCTGTGCTAAGGGCTCCAGACTTTGACAAACCGTTCCTAGTAACCACAGATGCTTCCGAGAGAGGCGTGGGAGCAGTTTTAATGCAGGAAGGACCGGATCAAGAATTCCATCCTGTCGTGTTTCTCAGCAAGAAACTGTCTGAGAGGGAAAGCCACTGGTCAATCAGCGAAAAGGAATGCTACGCCATTGT
>NW_020697383.1:0-5021 GCF_002925995.2 Terrapene triunguis | reverse complement strand
TCGACTCTAGGCCAGCAGTTCCCCAACTAGGGGGCATGACCTCAAGTAGAGTTGCGCCATCAGCAGATGGGGTTGTGGCAATCCCGAGTGTGCAGACGCCATTTTGCTCCACAGAGTGACCTTGCAGGTATCGTGCATGCAAGGCCAGGCTGTGCAGAGGATGACATTTGGTAATGGACTCCTCCAGGCTGTCTGGAGTCGCAGGAGGCTGAAAACAGGGTTATGCAGGCAGAAAGTTCAGGAACTGCTGCTCTAGGTGTACGAATGCCTATTTACTGCCTAAGCCCCAGCATGACCCACAAAGCATGGGAAGACAGGCTTTGCCAACCTCTCTTGCCTGCGGGACCTGATCCAGTAGGTGAGCTCTGAGCATGCCCTTCGGACTGGGTTCCATTCAAAATCTGGCCAGAGGAGGAGGCAGCAGTGGTGGCCCCATCATAACGCTTACCCCAGTGCACTCATCTGCAATGTGGGACACCCACGTTCAATGCCCCCCTCTGCCTGCTGTAGAAAAAAGGATTTGAACAGGGGTCTCCCACCTCTGAGGTGAGTGCCCTAATCACTGGGCTATGGGATCTGCTCGTGTGGCTCTCCCTCAATCTCCCCTGTTGAAGTTGTTCTACTTGGGATAAATCAGAGTCACTGGAGCAGGGGGACCAGACTCCGGTCTCCTCAGTCCCAGGAGAGTGCTTCTAACCACTAGAATACAGTGACATTCTCTCTCTCTCTGCGCCCCGATGTCTATTTAGGCATTTATCCAAAGTGAAACAGTTCCAACAGGAGAGACAGAGCGCCCCACATCAGAATAGCCCAGTGGTTAGGGCGCTTTATTCAGAGGTAGGATTTGAACCCCTTCTCCCCAGAAGGGGAAATTAAACCCAGGTCTCCTACATCCCAAGGGAGTTCTTTAACCACTGGGCTAAAAGTGATATGGGAGGCATCACTGCCGCTGCCTCCCATTTGGGGTTGAGTTAGGCGCCTGCTTAGCTCATTCTCACAAGAAACTGCTTAGGCACCTAAGTCATCTGGCTCCAGGAGAGGGGCTCCAGGCTGTGGCTTACAAGCAGAGATAGGGACCTCTCTGCAGCCCAGATTTAGGCACCGAACTTCGTGAGAGGGATGGGGCTTTGACACACCCATCTTGTCTGCATGCAGCTAGCTTAGGCGGGGAGCCACCTAATGTGCTGGCTTTTGTGGAGCCCATTCTTAAAAGCACCCATCTCTCTCCATTCATGGTCCAGGGAGCCTAGCTCAGCTTTGTAGATCCCACTGCAATGCTGTGTGTTGCAACTCTGAACTCCCTTGGAGGAGCCGGGCCTAAATCCTGAGAAACGACACGTATCTACAGTCCATACTATGCCTGATGCCATTCTGTCTTAAACCAGGGGAAGTTTGGCCACTGACTTCAAAGGAAGCAGACTTGGGCCCATTGATTTCAATGGGAATTGCTGGTGCGCAGCACCTCTCAAAATTCTACGCAGGCAGCAGCAGGGACACTCCTCGAAGCATCAGCAAAGGCTGCAGGGCTTTCTTTGATTTGGCAACATTCCCAAGCCTGGAATCAATGTAATTTTCATTCTCTGAAACATACCATCCCTTGGATATACAGTCCCATGGAATATTCAGCACAGAACTCTCATCCCTTACAAATTCCTGTCTGCAGGGATTGTGTTTTGTACAGGCCTTTCTTGGAAAGGGGAATAACAAGGAAACAAAGCGTCAAGAAATGTATAATGAACTGTGTTAGACAAATGTATATTTAATAATGTCAGAGAAGTAGATATTATATATTCAATAGTAATAAGAAAATGTCAAGGAATTTGTTGCTTCCTGTAAGTATCTTGCTGACACAGCTCTCAAAACACTGGTAAAACAACTTCAAAGGCTACAGGTTTGTGTCTTATCTACAGTCGATTTTTGGTCGGTGTAGATAACAGGGCCAAGCACACCTGACAAATGTGTGATTTATTAGCCAGATGCAGCTCTCCTTAGTAAGACAGACTAGGGAGGATGGATACTGACTGGACAGGACTAGCCAACCAAGGCCACATGATGCAGACAAGTATGAATAAGACAACTGTTTTAAGAAATAATGGAATGGGTGAAAGCAATAAAAAGACAGCTCGTTATAAAAGATAGATAAGGAGGTACCAATCAGATTTTTAGCAGGATAAATAAAAATGGATAAGTTAGAAGGATTTGGGGTTAGTTATTATATGTGTATGAAATATATTGAGACTCGAATGGTTATAAATAAGGTAGTTTTAATCATGTGTGCCTGCTTGATGTTACGAGACAAAGTATAAAGGACGTGTGTACAACAAAGGGGGCTGGAGGAGGAGGAGCCAAGCAGGACCCCATCAGATAGACCAGCATGGACCTGATGATGACAAAAACAGCCTACCCATACCCCAGGACTGATTGTTACTCTATCCTGCTCTATCTGTTTTACTTATGCTTGATTAAGTTGGTGATATAGTGTCCTAAAATTCTCTTATTAAAGCTTTAAACTAGCTAGGCTTAGTAACTGGGGTGGAAAAACACCCCCTTGAATGACAAAAGTTTGAACGACAAAAAGCGCTGGTGTGAACAGCGCTTTGTTGGCAGGAGCCATTCTCCTGTCGACGAAGCTACTGCCCCTTGTTGGGGGGTGGTCTTATTGTGTTGCCGGGAGAGCTCTCTCCTGGTGACAAAGAGCGGCTACACTGCTTACCCTACAATGGCCCAGCTGCGCCGTTGTAAGGTGCACAGTGCAGACATCGCCGTAGACGCTGGGAGTTGCAACTCCTAACTTTTAGGCCCCCTGCTGCCTAGAGGAATTCACAACTGTGAGTTAGGCACCCACGGTCCCTGTGCAACGCATGGAAAGAGGTAGGCGCCTAGGCAAGGGATTCACAGAAGCCAAGACACTGAGCGGGGAGCTGCCGAAGTCCCACACCCCAAAAGGAGTTAGGAGCCCGACTGGAGAGGGAGAATCCTGAGCAGAGGCACCTAAGCCAGCCCTTTCTTATGAAAAATTGCGATGGTTCTTCCACTGCATCACTGATATCAAATAGCCCAGTGGTTAGAGCACTCATCTGGGAAGTGGGAAACCCAGGTTTAAATCCCACTCTGCCTGATGTGGCGCAGGGCCTTGAACCAGGTCCCCCACCTCACTGGTGAGTATACTAACCAGTGGGGTATAGGCTACTGCGGGGTGGGGCTCTCTCAATCTTTCCTGTTGAAGTACAACTCTACCCTGATATAACGCGACCCAATATAACACGAATTCAGATAGAACGTGGTAAAGCAGCGCTCCGGGGGGGTGGGGCTGCGCGCTCTGGCAGATCAAAGCAAGTTCGATATAACGCAGTTTCACCTATAACGCGGTAAGATTTTTTTGGCTCCCGAGGACAGCGTTATATCGGGGTAGAGGTGTATAAGGGACTGCAATCTATGCACTAACCACTAGGCTATAGTCACTCTCTCTCCGGCCCAATGTCTACGTAAGGCTCTGCTCCAACACTGATTGGGGATTTGAACCTTGGTCTCCCACATCCCAGGTGAGTGCTCTATCCACTGGGCTATTGGGTGTAAGGGAGACAGTGTTACCACCATCTTCTTTCCTGTTCCTCGTGGATTGGGCGTGCTCAGAGCATGCCTACAGGATCAGGTGAGACAGGTGGGGGAATGCCTACTTTGAGAAACCCACCAGGGCTTAGGCATGAGCTAGGTGTTCGGCAGTGTCAGGAAATAGTTGGCAGCGTGCACGTACATCTGCAGAAATTTAGGTGCCTACGGGACTTTAGATGCCTCCAGGGTTAGGCGACAGCTGAATGGGGGTGGTTTGTGAATGCCAGTGATGCCAAAATGTTGGACGTTAGTGCCTAAAGGGGCAGTTAAGTACCTAATCCCCCTTGGGAATCTAGCCCAAAGGTTAATTCTGTAAATCTGCCCCACACAGCTGTATTAGGTTTCCTGTGAAAACTCTATTTCATTTACAGATACTTGCCAGAAATCTACAATACATAAAACAAACCCCATGGAGAGAGAGAGAGACTGTCATGTACTAAAATCATAAGGTGACAGCCTGATGTCGTACTCCTGTACGGGCTGGATGATCCACAACCCTGTACCTGGTGGACGATGCCCAAGCTTACTAAAGAAACGCAAACAAAAGCAGATGTAAAAATGCAGGAAAAGCTCTGCATCTGAGAAACGGGGAGACAAATTAATAAAGAGAAGAAAATGGAGATGCCATTAATGAGCCTCTCATTCAGCATATAGCTACGTGCTACACTGAATGCACTATGAACAAGCTGCAGGCTACCATCTGCTCTGGCTGGCTCGAGTGCCTTGGAAAGGGAACAATGCTTGCTACCCGTAACAGAACTCATGTTCAATATTTTGTGATGACTGGGAGCAGGCTCCGTTGGTCAAGCTAACCCTTTTCACAACATGATGATGAAATGACATGCCAATAGCAAAATTTCACGGCGGACGCAGAGAATGTGGTGAGGGTGGCGCATTAAGGAGATGTTAGGAGTGACTCCTCAGTTAGGATTGTTGAGATTGAAGTTTAAAGTAGAACTAGAACCCCTCTGCTTCACACTTAAATGGACAAATTCACTCTCAGATCTGGCACAATAACCACAGGTGGTTTGCATTAGTAGAGATCACTTCTCTCGCCCTCTGTCCATAGCCCCTTCTAGCTCAAACCCTATGCGGCATCTGAATTCCCCCCACTCACCCATCAAGTCTCTAATAGCCTGGTACAACTCCATTCCTGCCCCTCCTATTAACTCAACTCACATTTTCCTCCACATCCAGTCTCCTGGACAGCTCCTCCCATCAACATTCACAGTTCCCAATGTTCCCTCTCCCCCACCATATTCAGCTTTAAACTTTGATAGGACAGTTCTGTCAGCTACTCCGGGCAGAGCGACTGAAATTTTCCAGTCTAAAAGACGAAGATCTCAGAAAGTTACAAGCAATGAAAAACAGGTTAGAATGGAAAATTTTATGCAACCTTAACTGTAAAA
>NW_020697382.1:0-2091 GCF_002925995.2 Terrapene triunguis | reverse complement strand
AATGCTGAGCTCAGCCAAACGGGGACACAGCACCCTTGATTAAGGAGATATCCTTTCCCCCTCTTGTCACATAAGTTTAAAGTCAGTGGCCCCCGGCGATCAGATTCTGCTGGGGTATTTGCCCACTTTGTCACGAAGCTCTTTGGTTTTGACCGCATAAATGATAGGGTTGAGCATGGGGGGAAGGAGGAAATAGAGGTTGGCCAAAAGGATGTGAACATGGGGAGCGATGCCCTGACCAAACCTGTGTGTGAGAGTGGTGAAGAGGAAAGGAGTATAAGTTGTCAGCATCACACAGATGTGGGCTGTACAGGTGTTGAGGGCTTTCTGGTGGGCTGTCTTGGAGGAGATTCTGAGGACGGCCCTGGTGATCTGACTGTAGGATAGGGCAATGAGCGTCAGGTCTAACCCAATGACTACAAATGTTATCACCAAGCCGTATGTTCTGTTGAGTGTGGTGTCCCCACATGACATTTTTGACACAGCCATGTGCTCACAGTACGTGTGGGGGATAATGCGATTGGCACAGAATGGCTGCCTGTTCAGGAGAAGGGGAATTGGCAGAATTAAGAGAACAGCTCTTGTCAAACCCACAAGCCCTAGCTTAGCTATTCGTGCATTGGTGAGGATGGTGGCGTATCTGAGAGGGTTACATATGGCAACATAGCGATCAAAGGCCATTGTCACGAGGACAACTGAGTGTATCATAGACCCCGCATGCAGGAAGAACAACTGGGTGAGGCAGCCACCCACAGTAATGCCTTTCAAATTGAACCAAAATATACACAGTGCCTTTGGCACGACAGAGGTAGACATGGTGATGTCTGTGAGCGCCAGCATGCAAAGCAGCAGGTACATTGGCTTGTGCAGGGTCTGCTCTTTCCCTACAACACACAGAACCATGAAATTTCCCAACAGGCAATAATATAGAACATAGAGAAAGGGATGGAAATCCAGATGTGGGCAACTTCCAGGCCAGGGATGCCCGTTAGGATGAATGTTGAAGGGTCAGAGGGGGTGAGGTTGAAAGCTGCCATGAGGTGGTGGATGTGTCAAACGGGCTCAGAAAGGCTCAAGGTGCCTGTGGAGAGAGAGAAGCACAGTGAGGGGGGGTTACACAGTTTAAAAAAATAATACAGTAAATATTTTATAGTTATAAACAATATAGAAAGGGGGGTGAACAGTGAGGTGGTAACATTTACAGATGGCACCAGATTATGTAGGTCATAGTGAAGTCCAAAGAAGTCATCAGAGAGAGCTAACCAAGCCAGGTGAATGGTCAGCATGATGGCAGATGAACTTCTATGTCAATAACTGCAATGTGTCTGCCCATTGGAGGGAAAAGCTTGAATTCCTCAAACAGCTTACAAGGTTCTAATTTCACTGTATGAATGCAGGCGAGGGACCTGGGCATTATGGTACACAGCTCTATGAAACCCTGCTCACCGTGGAAGCAGGGACAGAAACTAAGCAAAACCTTGGGATCCATGAGGTGTGACATGGGGAATCATACAGAAAATACAGTGCCATAAGATCAGTCAGTCAATGTTTCATGCTCCTCTGGGCTCCTCTGTGTAGTACTGAGCATCCTTCTCACACAGGATATTGCAGAATTAGATTGGTCCAGGGAAGGGCAACGAGAATGATCAAGGCCAGGGTCTCATATGGACTGGGACTGGTATTTTTATCTTAGAACGGAAATTAATAAGAGGGGATATGAGAAAAGTGTAGAAATTACTGACTGGTGGAGAGTAGATGGAGAACGTGTTCTCACTGACTCATAACACAAGATCAAGAAGACATTCAATTAAGCTGAAATGTGGCAAATTCAAAACAGATAAAAACAAAATGCTTTCTTCACTCACTGCCTAATTAGACTGAGGAAGTCTTTGCCACAAGAGGTAGTTGAGGCCATGAGGTAAGCAAGAATCACAATAGGGTTTGGCTATGTCCATGGATAGTGAGACTATCCAGTAACAATTGTTACAGATAAATAAATAGTTTGGAAAGTCTATATGCCCACATGTTTCAGGGGAAAAGCCAATCTCTAGCTGTTAGGCATTAGGGTGACACCTTCATGACAGTTTTCCT
>NW_020697381.1:0-5660 GCF_002925995.2 Terrapene triunguis | reverse complement strand
AGAGTCTCCTTGTATAAAAGTCCTTTTTCTACAACAAACCGGGATCGGTTAGAAGAGCTGAGAGGCGGTGGGGTGCTCCGCGCCGCCGCCCAAGCTTTCTGAAGGCTGTCATCTGCTTCCTGCTCGGCCTGGAACTGTTCCCTTGATGCTGGAGACATCAGTTCCTCCTTGGACTGTGGACTGGGGCTTGGTCCCTCTGGAAGCGATGCAGGTGCTGGGGCTGTTTCCATTGACTGTGAACCGCCGTCCGCTGGTGCACTAGGTGGTATTTCAGGCTCTGGCTGAGCCTCTTGGGTAGGGTTATCTGCTGCTTCCGCCAGTTCAGGCTCGCTGGTGCCCTCTGGCATTGGAGTTGTAGACGGGGTTGCAAGAGCTGGACTCAGTGCTGGCAATGGTTCTCGTGCTGGTTGCGTTGCCAGTTCCGGTTCTGGGACTGGCTTTGGCTGGGTCTCTGGGATTGGATCCACTACGGCTGTTGCAGTCGTTGGCAGGGGATCCGGTTCCACCACCTGTGTTTGGGTCTCCGGTAACACAGACGGGGCCCTGGTGGACGGCTCAGGAACAGGGATGGGGGTGAAAGCTTGCTTAGCCTGACTTTCTATTCCCACCCTCTTGGCTAGCTTCACATGGTTGGCCAAGTCTTCCCCCAGCAGCATGGGGATGGGATAATTGTCATAGACTGCAAAAGTCCACATTCCTGCCCAGCCCTTGTACTGGACATGCAACTGGGCTGTAGGCAAGGTTACAGACTGTGACACGAAGGGTTGAATTGTCACTGTAGCCTCCGGGTTGATGAGTTTGGGGTCCACTAGGGATTGGTGGATAGTTGACACTTGTGCCCCAGTATCCCTCCAAGCGATAACCTTCTTTCCACCCACTCTCAAGGTTTCCCTTCGCTCCGAGGGTATGAGAGAGGCATCTGGGTCTGGGGATCTTTGGTGTGACTGGGGTGTAATGAACTGTAATCGGTTGGGGTTGTCGGGGACTTTTTAACCCAGACGGCAAGGTTCGTTGTCTGACCGCAGAGTGAGAGACAGGCAACACCAGCAAGGTCCAATACAAGCTCTTTATTGAAGAGTGCACACAACAATAGAGAGCGGCCCATCTCCAGAGAGAACCAGCCACGATTACAATAACTAGTGAGATTATATAGACAGTTCCGTCGCGTCATAATTAAGCAACCCCAAACCCCCCTTTTCTAGTTAAGTTTCTAATATTCATGCATATCTATCTTCTTTGACAGTACAAACAGTTCATGATGCCTCAGCAGCTTCTTATCAGCTTTTTCGTCATGCACCAGAGGATGGGAGGAAAGAGGGAGTTGGGTACAGATAAAGAACAGAAACAGGGAGTGAAGACTGCAAGTCTCCATTTGTCCAACAAACTGTTCTTAGCACTTCTGGTACAAGAATGCGGCCCCCACCTCTTATCTTGTTCTTTGCAGCTTAAGCAAGCATGCCCTCAGGTTTCACAGAGAGACAGGAATGGCCCAGCAACTACTGTTAGCCTAACTTTGGCTAAGCTAGCCAAACAACTATACTCCATATTTTTGGGCCTAACAGGGTTCTTGGGGCAGTGAGCCTTTATATGCCCCAGTTCATTACATTTAAAACATCGCCCTGCTAAGGTATCACCGGGGCGATGTTGGTTGGTGGAGACTGGTGGGGTGGGGTGAGAAGGCGTCTGGGGTTTCCCTTGGGAGGTGGGTGGGGCCTTGGGTTGTCCCCGGTGATAAGGTTTTGTTTCGACTTGCCCCTTCTGATATTCGCTCCAACTGCTACTAGCTTTTTTCTTTTCTGTCACCTCCACCCATTTGGCTCCAATCTCCCCCGCCTCAGTTACAGTTTTGGGCTTCCTATCTAGGATGTACCTTTCTATTTCCTCAGGAACACCCTCTAAAAACTGCTCCATTTTTACTAGGGAAAGCAGATCTTCCAGAGATTTAACATTTGCTCCTGATACCCAGGCATCACAATTTTTGTCAATGTGGTAGGCATGCCGGGTAAATGACACATCTGGTTTCCACCTTAGGGCTCTGAACCGCCGACGGGCATGCTCGGGTGTTAGCCCCATTCTGAGTCTGGCCTTGTTTTTAAAAAGTTCATAACTGTTCATGTGTTCCTTAGGCATTTCAGCCGCCACCTCTGCTAAGGGTCCACTGAGCTGCGGTCTCAGCTCTACCATGTACTGGGGTGGAGGGATGCTGTATCCAAGGCAGGCCCTTTCAAAATTTTCTAAGAAGGCCTCAGTATCATCGCCTGCCTTGTAGGTAGGGAATTTCCTGGGATGCGAAGTGGTACCTGGAGAGGAGTTGTTAGGATGGTCTGATGCACCCTGCCTAGTCCTTGCTGCTTCCAGTTCCATCTCTTTTTCTTTCAGCTCCATCTCTCTTTCATGGGCCTCCTGTTTGGCTTTTTCTTCTCTTTCATGGGCCTCCTCTTCAGCTTCTTTCTCGAGTTTTTTAATTTCAAGCAGTCTCTGATGTTTTCTCTCATTTTCTTCTGCTTCTAGTCTGGCCAGTTCTATTTTGTTAGCTACTTCTTTGGTAGTCATTTTCCTGTTTTCTTGTGCTGGGTCACACCCTCTGCAGTTGACTGAAACTGGGATGTACTTAGCTCTGGCTGCTGCTGAGTTAACAGAGACTTTCTAACAAGCTACTCCCGAGGATGTAAAAAGAAAAAAAAAACAATTCAGCCTGTAAATTACCTTTACCAGTTCAAAGTTTGCTCCCTTTGAACCCTTCTCTTAACAAAGGACCTCGTTAAAAAAAACTTAACACCTCTGCCTTCAGGCAAGGAGAGATAAGATATGCATCTACCTTCAGCTCTGCTTTCCAAGCAGCTAGAAGGAAAAAAAAAATCTCTTACTGGCTTTTGGGTCTAAAACGATCTCCACCGCTGTGCCACCATGTCAAGGCTGTATCCCCACTTTGAACTTTAGGGTACAAGAGTGGGGGCCTGCATGAGGACTCCTAAGCTTATCTACCAGCTTAGCTTTGGTCCGCTGCCACCATCACAAGAACTCCCTCCCTGGGAAGCCTTGAGAAACCTTTCACCAATTCCCTGGTGAACACAGATCCAAACCCCCTTGGATCTTAAAACAAGGAGAAATCAATCTGGTTCTTAAAAAGAAGGCTTTTAATTAAAGAAAAAGGTAAAAATCATCTTTGTAAAATCAGTATGGAAAATAGCTTTACAGGGTAATCAAACTTAAAGAGCTCAGAGGACCCCCCTCTGTCTTAGGTTCAAAGTACAGCAAACAGAGATAAACACTCTGGTAAAAGTACATTTACAAGTTGAGAAAACAAAGTAAATCTAAGACGCCTTGCCTGTCTTTTTACTTACAAGTTTGAAATAGGAGAGACTTGTTTAGAAAGATAGGGAGAACCTGGATTGATGTCTGGTCCCTCTCAGTCCCAAGAGCGAACCCCCCTTAAAACAAAGAGCACACACAAAAGCCTTTCCCCCCCCCCAAGATTTGAAAGTATCTTGCCCCCTTATTGGTCCTTCGGGTCAGGTGTCAGCCAGGTTACCCGAGCCTCTTAACTCTTTACAGGTAAAAGGATTTGGAGTCTCTGTACACAGAGAGCTGTTACCCTTCCCTTTATAGTTATGACACGCCCCCCAAATCACAGATAGTGTTGGACGTTCGGTTCCACACTGGCTGTGATTTCTTCCTGGAGTTCTAGGAGAAAACAGAGTTAATAAGACACATGTATCTTTAGACATACTACTGATTATATAAAAACTAACAATATGTTTCATTCCAAGAACAATTGTTAACCAGTTAACTCTGGGAAACTTTCCCGGGAGAGTGCATCAGCCACTTTGTTAGAAGCTCCCGAAATGTGTTGTATTTCAAAATCAAAATCTTGGAGAGCTAAACTCCACCGAAGACGTTTTTTGTTATTTCCCTTGGCGGTATGAAGCCACTGTAGCGCAGCATGGTCTGTTTGTAGTTGGAAACGCCGTCCCCAAACATATGGGCGTAGCTTTTCCAGAGCGTACACAATGGCGTAGCATTCCTTTTCGCTGATTGACCAGTGGATTTCCCTCTCAGACAGTTTTTTGCTGAGAAACACGACAGGATGGAATTCTTGATCCGGTCCTTCCTGCATTAAAACTGCTCCCACGCCTCGCTCGGACGCATCTGTGGTTACTAGGAACGGTTTGTCAAAGTCTGGGGCCCTTAGCACAGGGTCAGACATGAGTGTTGCCTTAAGCTGGTTAAAGGCCTTTCGACACTTATCAGTCCACTGAACTGCATTTGGCTGTTTCTTTCTGGTTAGGTCTGTCAGCGGGGCGGCGATTTGGCTGTAGTGTGGTACAAATCGCCTATAATATCCGGCCAAGCCTAAGAAGGATTGGACCGGTTTCTTGGACTTTGGAACTGGCCACTTTTGGATAGCATCCACTTTGGCCTGTAGGGGATTTATAGTTCCTTGACCCAGCTGGTGCCCCAGGTACGTCACTCTGTTTTGGCCTATTTGACACTTTTTAGCCTTAACAGTTAGTCCTGCCTGTCGGATGCGCTCGAAGACTTTTTCCAGGTGCTCCAGGTGTTCTGTCCATAATCCGAAAAAATGGCCACATCATCGAGGTAGGCAACTGCAGATTCTCCCAATCCCGCTAGGAGACCATCTACAAGTCTTTGGAAGGTGGCGGGTGCATTTTGCAACCCGAAAGGGAGTACATTGAATTCATACACCCCTGCCTGGGTGACGAAGGCGGACCTTTCCTTAGCGGGTTCATCTAGTGGTACTTGCCAGTACCCTTTGGTTAAGTCTAAAGTAGAGATGAATTGGGCATGTCCCAATTTTTCCAATAGCTCATCTGTGCGTGGCATTGGATAGTTGTCAGGACGAGTTACCGCATTTAGCTTACGGTAGTCCACGCAAAAGCGTATTTCCCCATCTGGTTTGGGAACTAGAACCACTGGAGATGCCCATGCACTGGTAGAGGGGCGGATTATACCCATCTGTAGCATGTCCTGGATCTCCCTTTGTATAGCAGTTTGGACATGAGGTGACTCCCGGTAGGGTGGGGTTCTAATTGGGTGAGCATTACCTGTGTCAATGGAGTGGTATGCCCGTTCGGTCCGTCCTGGAGTGGCTGAGAAAATCGGTGCAAAGCTTGTGCACAGCTCCTTGATCTGCTGTCGCTGCAGACGTCCCAGGGTCGTGGAGAGGTTCACCTCTTCCACGCCACCATTCCTTTTTCCTTCGTAGTAGACACCTGCCGGCCACTCCGCGTCATCTGTTTCCTGGGCTGTAAACTGGCAAACGTTTAATTCTCTGGAATAAAAGGGCTTAAGAGAATTAACATGGTATACCTTAGGCTTTATGTTGGAGGTGGGGGAGGCTATGAGATAGTTAACAGCTCCTAGGCGCTCCTGGACCGTGAATGGTCCTTCCCACGACGCTTCCATTTTATGGGCCTGGAGCGCCTTTAAGACCATGACTTGGTCTCCTACTTTGAAGGACCGTTCTCTGGAATGTTTATCATACCAGGCCTTTTGCTCTTCCTGAGCATCCTTTAGGTTTTCTTTAGCAAGGGCTAAAGAGTGTCGGAGGGTGTTTTGTAGGTTGCTTACAAAGTCTAGAATGTTAGTTCCTGGAGAAGGCGTAAACCCCTCCCATTGCTGCTTCACCAACTGTAATG
>NW_020697380.1:0-9235 GCF_002925995.2 Terrapene triunguis | reverse complement strand
ATAACAGAGCAACAACCCCCCTGGAAGCCTTTGAAAATCCCAGCCCACAGTTGAGATGGTACTAGCGCAAAGCAAACCCTGTGTGATAGGAGGTAGCGTTATGCTACCACGGAACCTCGAGCTCAGCCTTGCCAAGAGTAGCAGCCTTTAAAGGACAGTTTTCAGACAAACCACTAACACTGAGGCCAAGAAAAGTTAATCTGGGGGGTGTGCAGGAAGCCATCACAGAGACACCGATGTGAGGGTGTGAGTCCTACGTGCTGTGCGCCTTGTAGCTCACTGGTTTTGTGGTGGGAAGAAAGATGTTTATTACAGGAAGTTTTTTGCTGTGTGTTCAAACCAGAAGTTGAAGTAATGCCGAAGGTCACAGCACTCTCACGCTTCATCCATAACCATTTTAACCATGCTTAATCAGAAATTGAGAAGTGTAAGAGCAGAGCCTGAGGTGTCCTATTTGGGGCAGACCTCCCAGTGGCCATGGAGGAAACACCACCCCCAAGAGGGGGGCTCTGCAATAAGTACAAGGGTCAGCAAGCTAAGGAATGATTGAAACCCCTTGAAATTCCCAATTCCCATTGGACCGAGGCTGGTCATTCATTCCTGCAAGGCACCACCTATGAGCTCACACCCCTACTCCTGCACACACAGCACCTTCAATGGGCTTACAGCCCCTCAGCTGGACTCTGCTCCTTGCTGACTGTTCACATTTCCCTATGGTGAGCACTGCTCTCATTCCGCCCCTCTGGCACTGCACGGGCAGGGTCAGCACAGCACAGAGTTCCAGGGACCTCTCTTTCCTCACCCTACAGTTCTGCAGCACCTGCTGGCCATCCCAGGAGTCGAGAGCCATCCAGTTGCACCAGTCTGTATTTGTGGTCTGGACTCAAAAGTGCTGCACAGTCACATGTGCTTCACCCACAGCTACAGAACTTTAGCAACCCTGGAGCCTGGAGACTCTGAGAGTCACTCATTCTGGTTGCAGGCTCCCCACAGGAATTCCCAGAATGGTCCTGCACTGCCGCGCTCCTGGCTTTATGCTCACGCCACATACAGACAGAAATTAGATATAAATATCAATACTCTTGCTGGAAGGTTGCTACGTAACATGACTTTATGTCTCAGAATTCAGAATGATCACACACAAGAACCAAAAACAGAGAGAGACAAAACCGGCTGCTTCCTAAGGCAGAGAGATGCACTCAACCCATCTTGCTTTAAGATGACTCTTTTCAGACAGACACTGCTCGCACACTGTGACACTCTGTACATCAAAGCAGCACTCCGGAACCCTCATATTCACCATTCTCATATAATTATGATTAAGGCTACGATTTAGTCATGGGTATTTGTAGTAAAAGTCACGGACAGGTCATGGGCAATAAACGAAAAGTCACAGCCAGTAACTTATCCATGACTTTTGCTAAAAATTTCCCTAACTAAATCTTAGGTGCTGGGAGAGGGGGAGCGCTCCAGCAGATGTTGCCACTCTGAGGGGGAGGGGCATTCCGGCGGTCACTGCTGCTTTTGGGGGGGACAGCCCGGGGCCTGCCACTGCTCCTGGGGGGGGGGGGGGGGCCCAGGCTGCCCCTGCTGCTGCTCCGGGTGAGGGCAGCCCAGGGTGCCACTGCTGCTCCCGGACTGCTGCAGTTCCTGGGACCGGCTGCCTGAGGCCACCCGAGCAGCAGCCCTCGCATCAGCCACACCAGCCACTGCAGCTGCGGAAGTCAGGGAGGTCCTGGAAAGCCACAGAATCCGTGACTTCCGTGACCTCTGTGAAAAACTGGCAGCCTTAATTATTATACGTTTTGTACAAAATCTGCCTTGTGAGGTATCATTTTAAAAGTCTTAATCTGTTGCACATTAATATCCTGTTGGATTGTGTGTGCTAACATTGTATGTGGAGTTATGAAGTTTTGCTGTGTGTGTGTTATCGAAATATTTTGTGAGGTTGGGAACACCCAGTAACAGCCTGTCAGATACAACAATGGAGTAGCCAGACGTGCTGATGGCCCATTAAAGGGAATCCACTTTCCCAACAGCCATCCCAGAAAACTGCTCAGAGAGAGCACGTACACAATGGACAATGCGTTTCCAAGCAGGCAGACTGCCACATCCCAAGCATTGATCTTTCCAGCAAGCTGGAAGAAACTATAAAGAGGGGAAGTGACATCATGATTTGGCCTCATTCCCCCCACAATTCAACACCTGGAAGCACATCTGGAGGACAAAGACTTTGAACTGGGGAGTGTGGTCCCGGGCTGGAGTAGAGTCCCAGCCTTTGTATTGAGGAGCTACATCTTCTGTTAGGGTGAGACACTGCTTGATTCAAATCCTGTTCAGTTTATAGAATGTAGACTGTGAATTTATTTTATTTCTTAGGTAACCAATTTTTGATCTTTACACTTGCTACTTATAATTAAGCTATGATTTTGCCACCGAGGTCACAGAAGTCATGGAATCCATAACTTCCAAAGACCTCTATGATTTCATCTTGCAGTGGCTGGGAGTTGCAAGGTCCTGCCACCGTGGACAGCAGGGGTACCCCACAGCTCCCAGCCATCACGGGTGGCAGGGGAACCCTGGAGCTCCAGGTCGCTCTGGGGGATGGGGGTGGGATGTCCCAGGTCCTGGCTGGGCCCCCCGCAGCTCCCAGCCGGCATGCGCGGCGGAGGATCCTGCAGCTCAGATCTGCAGGCAGAGGGGGTCCCTAGAGCTCCGAGACACAGGCAGAGGGGGATTCTGGAGCTTTTAGCCCTCACAGGTGATGGGAGGCCCCAGAACTCCTAGACAGGTCCCCACAGGTACCCAGTGGCTCCCCATTTTGACATGGGTATTTTTAGTAAAAGTCAGGGACAGGTCACAGGCTTCCGTGAATTTTTCTTTATTACTCGTGACCTGTCCCTGACTTTTACTAAAAATATCCAGGACAAAATCTTAGCCTTACTTATAATCACTTAAAATCTATCTTTCTGTATTTAATAAATCTGTTTTATATTTTACTGAAAGCAGTGTGTTTTGGTTGAACTGCTTGTGAAATCTCAGCTCAGTTTACAAACGTGGTGCGTGTCCTCTCCACATCGGGGGAGGGGATGACTGGGGAATGAACTTACACTGGCCAGGCTTCTGACCAGGGCAAGATGGTACAGCTCTGGGGTGTGAGGCTGGGGAGAATTGACTGGAGCCTCCCTACTGTTGGTGCATGAGTGGCTGGGAGATCATTCATGTAAATCAATTGGGTGAGTCCCTGCATGTGGATCGCTGTGTAAGTGCAGGACCTGCCAGAGGTTTGTAGCTTGTCACAGCATCACAGTGTGAGAGGGATACCCCGGGTTGGTAGGACAGAGGGCTAAGCAGATCCACAGTCCAGGTTGCACGCCAGGAAACCCAATCTCTCACGCTTCCCTACAGAGCCCTCTAGCCTTCGAACAGGACCAGGAAACCCCTGCGTATTTGAAGCGATAGCTCTACTATTTTCATACAGTTTTCAAATACACCACACTCCTCCCCTGTACATTTCTCAATTAAGAAACTCAATAATAGCAAAGTCACATGTTTAGCCTTATGGGATGTCTGTGATTTTGCTGTGGATGGTGGTACCTGCCAGGGAGAGAATGTGACACCTGATCTATGTGCAGTTCCTTATGGATACTGTTTGTATCACCCCCAGTAGGAGACCTTTCACTCTCCCTCTCTCAGCCACCATCTTCCAGCACCACCCCGCCCTCCTCTTCCTCTGGCCAAGAAAACCTACCAACCTCTTTACTAACTTCAGGGGCTGCATCCTGGAGCTATGCTGATCTGTTAGCTGATAACAGTTGATCAATGGACCTTTTCATTATCTCCCCTTTTACTTCTACCAAATATGTCACTGGTCTCAATGTAATTTTAAATATACAGCATGGCAACTAAAATACGTAGTGAGTAATTCATAGATTCATAGATTCTAGGACTGGAAGGGACCTCGAGAGGTCATCGAGTCCAGTCCCCTGCCCTCATGGCAGGACCAAATACTGTCTACTCCATCCCTGATAGACATTTATCTAACCTACTCTTAAATATCTCCAGAGATGGAGATTCCACAACCTCCCTAGGCAATTTATTCCAGTGCTTAACCACCCTGACAGTTAGGAACTTTTTCCTAATGTCCAACATAAACCTCCCTTGCTGCAGTTTAAGCCCATTGCTTCTTGTTCTTGCTGCAATACATGGGAAATGGATCCCTTGAATATGTAAATGGAGTTCTACCATCTCATGGTATGATTTGTGACTTTGAGCTTTGCAAATATTTTGCAGATTCTAGAAGTAAAGAGGAGGTTGGATGGGAGCTAGTGAGAGATGGAGGATTGTATGGCATGGGGGACTTGGCTGAATCCATTCACTCTTCATCTTCAAATGCATTCACTTTTGTTTCCAGGTTTGCAGGAGAAAGCTAATGGATCGAGCAGTGACAGGAGGCTGGGAGAAGGAGACCAGGAGAAGCAGAGAGAATGGAAATGGACTCCATAGCAGCTTGGCTGGGTGAGGGCAGTGGCTTGGCCAGGATTGACTATGTGAGCTGTGATTGACTATGGCTTAACCTTCACTTCTCGGTAAGGTAAGGATTTCCCAGTACTGAGATGCAGTTGATTCATAAATCCTGCTCTGGTGTGAAAGGGCTGCCTGGTGTCACTGCAAACACTTACTGAGGTGTATTGGTCCCTGCAGAGTGTACAAGTCTCTCTCTCAGTTGGACTCACTGGGCAGAGCTCACAGTGTGAAGCAGGAGGGCTGGAGCCCAGAGGCTCGGTCTCAGAGGCGTTGAGCCCACATGGCCGACCCCCCCACTGAAGGGATTTCTCCCTGGGACTGTTCAAAACCTGGGGAGTAGCACTGCTCCTCTGGATCTGCGACAGAGTCAGGTTCACCTACAAATTGAATGTGTGACCAGGTGCAAGTCACCTGCTCTTTGTGACTCGCTTCCCACCTCTCTCAAATGGAATAGTATTTCCCTCCCTTGCAGGGGGGATGCGAGGATAAATACATAAATGATCATGAGGAGCTCATGTACTATGTTAACAGAGGCCTTGTAAGTAAAAGAGAGAGGCTGGGAGTCAGGGACATTAAAGCACAGTGGAAAGTGGGGGAGACAGAGGGACCTGTACCAAACAGATGCATAGCGCAGGTCTGCAGGAGAGGGGACACAGCAGGTTTCCAGAGGTGCCTTGCGTTGGGCTGTTCCAGTAACTTGAAACAGGCTGCTATGGTCATGAGTGCCCTGGGGATGCTGGAGGGAATGTTTGTTGTGGTCAGGTCAAAGGGAGAAAATAGCCTTTATGGGGCTGGAGTCCAGCCTTCAAAGAAATAGAGCTCTGTGGGCTTAACTCAGCTGGGAAGCAAAAACAACAGAAATCTGATGCTTGGTGGAAGTGAAAATCAGAAATCGGAGAGCAGCCCTGACATTCACAGATGCTGCTGTGTTGCTCACTTTCAGTGACAGTTAAGATTGAGAAATGTGGCTTTGCTCTAATCACAGGAATTCGATCTGCTACTAAAAACTGGAAGTGGAAAGAGGAAGCTTACCTCCTTGCCGGCACGTTTGCATTTTCTGTTTTACAGCATACTATGCTCTTTATGCGATTGTAGTCCTTACTAACCCACAGATAATCTCTGCTATGAAATGCTGGGCCTCCCTGCTTAATCGCCCTGGTGTCAGGAAATGCTGAAGTTAGGGTTGTCCACAGAACTGCAACTTAGCCCCTCCCCTGCCTCTGGTGCCCACATCCATGGCCATTACTGCACAGATGGTTTTTTGCAGCTAGCAATATAATATGGCACCATTTTTAAAAAACTCACCTGCAGTGTAGCTGCCTCCTGGGGAAACCCTGTTCCTTAAGGGTGTTGTTTTACTCCCCTGAGTGACTCTGTGAGCTGGCTTGGGCCAGTGGCCTCGTGGGTATTGGTACTTCCTGAGTGGACAGCTAGTCCCAGCTTCCTCCTCTCCTTGGACTATATTGGTGACTTAATGTGAGGTGCCTCCGTCAAGTGAAGAAATGAATGTACAGCCCATGTGGCCTTTTCAGCACCAACAGCTGTGAAAAGGAAAAGGCAGGAGAACTCAGGGTGGCTAAGACACAACCATCATGATATGCTTCCTGCCTCAGATAATCTACTTATTCTGTTTAAGTAAGTGCTATCAGAATCCCACAACCAAAATACTAAAGGAATCCAGATGCCACTCCAGAGCCTGTCCACAAATTTCAGATTGGGGCTGGCAGGTGTTCACATTGTCCCATGGGTGGGAGCTTTTCAGGGCTGACCAGAGAATGTAGAGTTTGCGACTAGTATTCAGATACCCACAGCAAGTCTCTCTCATCTTAAAAAAACTTCACTCTTGACACCACCTGAGTCTCCAACTACCGCCCCATCTCCCTTTCATCGCTAAGCTCATTGGGCTACCTATCTGAAGTTCCTGTCTGGAGTTCCTCTCCTCCACTTCCATCCCAGACCCTCTCCATACAGCTTCCTCCCCCTGCAATCCGCTGACATCACTATCATCCAAGTCTCTAGTAACATTCCTAGCCATGCTCAGAACCAGACTCCAACCTCATCCTCCTGGACCTCTCAGCTCTTTGACACTGTTGACCATGCTCTTTATCTTGAAATCTTGTCCTCCCTCAGCTTGCGTGGTTCTGTCTTCTCCTAGTTCTGATCCTACCTCTCTAATTGCTCTTTCAGTGTGTCCTTTGGACAATTGTCCTCATCCATCGTTTAACTTCCTCTGGGGGTTCCACAGGGATCAGTCCTTGGTCCCCTTCTATTCTCCCTCTCCACACCTTGTCATCCACAAACGTAAATTCAACTATCACCTTTATGATAACAGTATCCTCTCTGCTACAGACCTGTCTGTTTCCATCAAACTGAAATCCTGGGTCTCTCTCTCTGGCATCCCCTTGTGAATGTCTAGCCATCAGCTCAAGCTCCATGTGGCTAAAACAGAGCTTTTTCCTTCTCCCCTTTAGACTTCCCCCTACTTCCTTTCCCAATCACTGTGGACAACACCACCATCCTGTTTGTCACTCAGGCCCATGACCTGGGTATCATCATTGACTTGGACCTCTCTCTAGGTCCTCACATCCAGGCTATGTGCAAGACTTGCTGGTTGTTTCTGCAGAAAATCTCTAAGATAGAGACTTTCCTGTCCAGCCACATGGCTAAAACTCATCCAAGCTCTCACCACCTAGCATCTCGTTGGCTGCCAGTTCCTCTTCTCTGGCCTTGCCAAATGAAAACTGGTCCCATTGGTCTCCATTTATAATATTTAGTCCTGTGCACTGGGTGCTGGGACAAGTCCCTTTTAACTGAACTGCCCCAGAGCTGAGTTAATCTCAGTGTCTGTGTTCTGTAGAGTGTGGCCCTATCTCTCTTAGCTTGGTCTGCACTGAAAGGTTAGGTTGACATAACTACGTTAATCAGGGCGATAAGAAATCCACCCCCTGAGTGAGGCAGCTATGCAGAGCTGTCCCCCATCCTAGATTCAGCAAGGTCCATGGAACAATGCTTCCATTAGTGGAGCCACCATCATTTGGGGAGGCAGAGTTTCTACAGCAATGGAAAAACCCCTTCCACTGGTGAATGCTGCCATCTGTACTATGGGATTCTGCCGTCCTGGCTATGCTGAGAGAGGTAAGCTGGTATAGTCTCCGTAGTGCAGACATCCCCTTAGCTAGCTCCGGCATGTCTACGTGTGCTGCTATCACACTTCCCAATTGGGCTGCGATTTACCCTACCCTGGGCAGTACTTTCTCGTACATGTTCCACACCTAGTCCATCATCAGAGGAATCAGGCAGGGCATTGAGCTTCTTCTTGACCACTGCAGCTGCTCCCCATCCCACCCTCCTGCCTCTCCTCACTCCTCCCCAAGACATGTATGGCTGTTTCACATTGTCATTGGTTTCCCAGGATTCTGACACACATTAACAATAGTGCACAGTGAAAAGGAGGTCCATGACCCTATACACATTGTTAGTGATTGTGTTTACAAAACCATGAAGGAACAGGAATAGAGGATGGCTCTTTCCCAGACAATAGCTTTTTATTTAGTTGCTGCCTATTTTGGGGAAGCCAAGAAGCTTGCCCAAGAGATAAAGGAAAGAGACAAATGCCTGGACAGTGAACTCCTACAACTAAAGGGAAAACTTATCAAGAAATAGCTAATGTTAAGAATATAGAATCTGAAAGAACAGTGCATAAACACTATGCCTAGGAAGAATTTAATCATAAAAATGTGAATGATGATTGGGAATCATTTAAGAACACATTACTAGATGCTCAAAAAGCCACAATTGAGAAAGAATGCTGTAATGGTTAAAAAACTGACCAGGCTTAGAGGGGAAGTGAAGACAGCTGTAATACATAAATAACAAATGAAAGAAGGGAGAAGTTAATCATAATGAAAATAAATAAGAAGTTATGAATTGTAGAAAATTGATAAGGGAAGCCAAGGGACACAAAAAGAAATCCATGGCCACCAGAGATAAGTAAAATAAGAAGAATTTTTAAAAAATATATTAGGAACAAAAAGAATCCTGCCAGTGGTATTGTCCATTACTAGCTGGAAATGGTAGAATTATCAATAATCATGGAGAAAAGGCAGAATAAATATTTCTGTTCTCTATTTGGGGGAAAACAGATGATATAGTCTATTCATATGGAGGGATTGTGGGTTGGGCCTCTGAAGAGTGTATGAGGTCTATCTTGTCCTGCCAAATCTCAAAGAGGGTAGGTGCGTGTCAGTGTGATTGCTGCAGTGATACTCCATCCTGCACCATATAGGCTGTTACCAGATTTGCCTGTTACTTTGGGATACACTCATTTATAAGGGTTACTCTTCGGCGGAGGGGGCGGGGGGGGTTTGAGAATTCCATCAATGTATTGCTTATGTCACTTGTCTTCTCATACGGAGCTTGACTTTTCCCTTCTGCCAGTTCCCTCCCAATGGAGCTGTCCTGCAGGACCTAGGTTCCCCAGGGCTGGGTTCCTCCCACCCTAGAATCAGATGAACACACACACACACACACACACACACATTAACAGAGTGCATCTGAGAGGACTGGGTTAATCAGCACTCCCAAGCTGACCCCTTATATGTCCCTGGACTCAGTAGGCTGGGTCGAACAGCAATTTTAAGCTACTAGGAATCTGTTGGCACCTTAAAGACTAACAGATTTATTTGGGCATAAGCTTCCATGGGTAAAA